>NC_079423.1:22088190-22223190 GCF_026213295.1 Gadus chalcogrammus
CGCCAAAATTGTACCGGGGGCAAAGATTGTACCGCCTACGTAATCCGTGTCGAAACACTACGACATCGATCGACACGATTGTCCGTTGCCAGGCAGGTTTCAAAAAACATTTGCGCTCATCAAGACAAAATAACATAATACAGATAACACTTTTTTTTACTTTATATTTGTATTGTATTGAATTTAGCTGGTAAACTGAGTGTTTATAGTGTTTTGTAGTTTATATTTGTATTGTATTTAATTGTTTTAACGAATTTAGCTAGTAATCTGAGTGTTTAATGTGTATCGCAGTTTATATTTGATTTGTATTTAATTGTTTTATCGAATTTAGCAAGTAAACCGAGTGTTTAAAGTGTATCGTAGTCTAGCTAGCTTGTGTTCATTTAATTGAGATAAAAGACGTCATCGTTTCATCATCAGCACACCGCAACAGAGTCAACCATGCAAGTTGATAGCGAGCTCGTCAGGAGCAGTAGGGGTTAAGTGTCTTGCTCAGGGACACATCAACACTCAGGAGGAACTGAGGATCGAACTGGCCACATTTCGGTTACAAGACAACTGCCCTACCTCCTGAGCTAAGCTGACCCACAGCTTAGCCGACCCTCACTCATGACTTTCTCATGAAAGTCACTCATGACTTTCATAGTCTTTCAAAATCATGAGTGACTGACTTCTGCCTAAAAACAGCTTGGTTCCTTTGTGGAACTTTATTCTTTATCATAGAATAAAGTTACCATGTTATCGAAAGAATCCATTGTTGTTCCATTCAACAAAGCTGCTGAAAGATAATCGGCCCTGTGGCGATTACCTCATTAGTTATGAAAGGTTTAGAACGAAACATCAGGAAGAGTTTAATGGCCAGCGTAATTGTCCCACTCCAATTTATGTATCAATCAAGGAAGGGGGTAGAGGATGCCGCAGCAACATCGCTAGATTTTGTCTCGCATCGCATGAATCATCGTATTTTGAGGGACTACTTTCTCAGCAGCAGCAGAATTTAACCTAGGTATCAGTCCGCCGCTGCCGTAGCCTACTACCAGGAATATAACACTGATGCTGAGACACAGCAAGTCCCTCAAAATGCAATGCAAGGTTGGTTTTATTTCCAACATTATTCTATCAACACAGACATTTACATCGACCGTCTGGCATTATAGTTGATTTGCCTCGGGTGTACTGCGGAGTGGGTAAGACTGTTTTATTAGCAGGCTAGTATTGCCCATTGCCGTGCGCTAGCCTAGCACAAGCAAACTCTGCAACTAGAAGGACTGAAGGAAATGTGTTGAACTGTCTCCAATGATAAAGAACACCAAGGCTAGGCCCTATGTCCATAATTCCGAACTACCCCTTTAATGACACTTTGTCTGAGGCACTGTTCTATAGTAACACAGAAGGGGTGTGTTTTGATAACCTTTTGATATTTGTGCTTCAATTTCATCAACTGGTGTGTTGACTCTTATATGCAACTCAATGTCTCAAAGACAAAATAAATGCTTATCGACCTCAGCGAAACCCTCCTGTCATGGCACCGTCATTTATCGTTGGTATAGCTGCGAAGACAGTTAGCCAATATCGAACACTGGCAAAAGGGGCAATCAGAGAGTTAGTCTTTATGGTTGAGGTGCTTGTTAACCGATCATTCTTGCAAAATGTTTATTTAACTTTTGCAATTATCTGTTGGTTTGGAAACTTCTGCATGGTTGGCAAAAAAAAATGAGAGCCGCTCATAGGCCACTCTGACAGACCTCTTATTCCTATTCATTTTTTTTTTCAGTTTTTGCTCCTGTCATTACGGAGGACGCATGTTTTCAATAGGAGGACCAAATCAAACCTTTATCTGAGATGATTGGTTTCGTTTGCTGTTGGGTTTTCAAACAAGCTGTAGGCCTAGTTGCAATTGCACATACAAATTTGTATTCAGGTCTATCACTTCCAAGTGATTATCAAGTTTTAGTTTGTGTTCAAATTATCATTTTTGTGCTTTGTGTCAAGAGTTTTAAGTTGAGAAACATTCCATCACAAATAATTATGTCGGCATGATGTTCAATTCTTTCTTTCAGGAGGTCAGCAAGCTCCCCAAGGCCTTGGACAGGATCCGTAGCGTCTACCGTCTCACGGCCCGAAAGTATAAAATGGATACGGAGAGAACCATCATCAAGCATAAGATGAACTCTGCCGGCAGTAGCAGCAGCTTCTTGGCCCAACCCACGCCTCGGAAATCCCGGCCAGTGCGAAGGTACACAAACCCACACACAGCTTCTGTTTAAGACCCTCTAACCTTAAAGGGTTAATGTTTGATATGAACTTCAACAACATACTTTTTTTTCATGGTATAAAGTTGTGGTCGAACGATATATCGGGCTGATATTTGCGTTTTTTACGTGTATCGTATCGGCCGATTTTAAGACTCTTGCTGTAGCCGGTCGGTACAACAGCAACGCTTTTGGCCCGCCTATATTGATACATCGATATGATTGATTAATGTTCTGGGCCAGGGGAGGCACAGAATATACACAAGTATATTGCTCGTTCCCAGAGTGACTCGCTGAGCAAATTCAAATTGTGCTCTCGCGAGAACTCTGGATTTTGAGGGTAATATCGGCTCCAAATATCAGCTCAAGTAAATCGGTATTTGCGTATCGGTTATCGGCTAAGGCTGATGAAAAAAAATCGGTATCGGCCCTATAAAATCCATATTGGTAGATCCCTAGTATAAAGACTTAAATTATCTTCAACAAAGATATCTATGCCATTTTGTTTCTAAATATGAATGTAGTGAAAGTGTGGCTCAGAATCCTGGTGGACTGGTCATATTGGGCTCTGAGACTACTTACTTTTTGTGATCTCACTTCAGATTTGAGTGGATATGTTTGATCAAAATGGCGTTTAACACGCTTTTTATTATCCTTGTCTGTCACTCCTCTGTATCTCTCCTTTTCTCCGTCTAACTCCTTTGTATCTCTTCCTCCTCCATGTCCCTCGTCTGTATCTCTCGCTTGTCTGTAACTCTCCCTTTCTCCGTCGTACTTGTATGTATCTCTCCCTTTCTCCGTCTCACTCGTCTGTATCTCTCCCTCGTCTGCATCTCTAAATTTCTCTGTGTCACTCGTCTGTATCTCTCCCTTTCTCTGTGTCACTCGTCTATCTCTCACTTTCTTTGTGTTACTCGTCTGCAGTGGTGTAGTCTATTTTATTGTAGTGGGTATACTGTGATGATTCCCTCCCAGCCTCGTACAATCCCGTCCCACCGGTACGTGTGGGACTTATGGGGTGTCGCACCACACTCACTAACGCAGGGGTCTACAACCCACTGATTTAAGAGTATAACGATTTTGAGCAATCATGGAAAGCTGAGTAGGTTTATCCGTTTTAATAACAGTATGAACAAATACAACGCAAAAATGACGAGTTGTCCTTTGTATATCTATAGTAGCAATAGGTGGCACATGCTAAACAAGGACAAAATCTACTCAAAATAATTTAATGAACTCTTTACAACCATGGCTAACCAGTGCATGAGAAGGAGATGACAGGAGACTAATGTTTCACTCTTTCAATTGCTCTAATGTTTCACTCTTTCAATTGCTCTAATTTGAGCTCTTACTGTTGTTATCTAACATACCATACAGTAATTGAATTGTGTAAAAGTGTGAAATTACTGCACCTTAAAAATGACCATGAATTAGCTATACTCTCATTTGCATAGTGATTAACATTATGAATTTCAATTGTGTATACCAACTGTATGTTGGCAGACATTTACCTAACTCTTTTCCCCTCCACTCTAACCAAGGATGCCTGTTTTTAAATTCCCTAGCCTGACACCCAGTCTGAAAGGCTGGCCAGGGGTTCTCATCTAAAAGTAACAAGGAGATATAAAGTGGGATTAAAACATTGTCTTCTGTTGACTACTTATTATGTGGTTTACACATTAATATGGGAGGACTGGACACACACACACACACACGCAGGCAGGCGGGCGGGCGGGCGGGCGGGCGGGCGCGCGGGCGCGCATGCAGACGCACACACACGCGAGAAGGAGGGGCTCGGCCCGCCAACTAACGTGAAGAGACGCATGGGCAGCTTCGCGCTTCGTAACAGAGACAGGGCAGAGCGCGCAGGGGGAATTTTATGAATGTTGTGAATGTAGGAGATAAGTTCCCCTGCTTAAAGTATTTTATTGCAGTTATACCCAACCGGTATTTGCGAAAAATAAACACAGAAGTGAAAGATCTGTCACAAGACGATTGATACGTATCCGTGCACATTTTTAAGTGGGTATACGCAAATCCTGGTGCGTTCCTAGTGGGTATACGGCGTATACCTGCGTATCACGTAGACTACACCACTGCTCGTCTGTATCCCTCCCTTTCTCTGCGTCACTCGTCTGTATCTCTCCCTTTCTCTGTCTCCCTCATCTGTATATCTCACTCGTCTGCATCTCTCCATTTCTCTCTCACTCGTCTGTAACGTTCCCTTTCGCTTGTCTTTTGTCTGTATCGCTCAGTTTCTCCGACTCACTCATCTACATCTCTCACTCTTCTGCATCTCTCCATTTCTCTGTCTCACTTTCTTTTCATTTTCTCTCTGCTGTCTTTTCATGCCTCTAACTCGCTTATCTGTCTTCACCGAGTTGCAATGTTTACCGCCTGGAATGCACAGACTTGATTGGCTGAGTAGTATCATGTATCAGTATCAAAGACTACAGAAGCTTCCCCCGTCAAAATATACGTTTTTATATCATAACGGGTCCGGGTCCGTATGGGAAGGCTTCTGGGTCCGGACCCGGACCGTGGTCCCCCTGCTAGTGACCTCTTAGTTAAAGATTTATGGTAATGGACCAAGATTTTTTTGAGTTCTGTCTTGGGACAGAACAAAAAGTCAAAGGACTGTGATGTTTTGTCACTTATTCTTATATTAGTCTCAAGGGGCTAAATACATCTGATCCTGCAATGTAGTTAAACCTCATGATCACCACTGAATAGGGCTGTCACTTTTTATTCAAAGTTCGAATATTCGTTCGAAGCTGGGGTGAAAAGTTCGAATTCGAAGTGTAATTCTCCATTCGAACTGTAAAAATGCGCTATAAAGAAGAGAGCGGCGAGTGGCTTTTCCTCAATAAAGCGGCCCTCCTGGATCCCCGCTTCTCCCGGTTAGTCCACCTTTCCCCTGCACAGAAACATCTCGTGACTGAAAGCCTCTCACACGAGCTCATTGAAACGGAGACCGACACTGATCGCACACGACAGGGAGAAAAGTCCGCTGCTGCGCTGGGCGCGATGGGCAGCCTGTTTGGGGACTTATACAGCACGGCTGACAGAAGCAGCTGCAGCTGTAACGGAGAGCTGCGAGACTACTTGTAATTTTCTTTCCGTAAGGAATAAAAAGAGCAGCATGCCGTGTTGGAGGTCGGCCTCACAGATTGTTCGTTTATATAGGCTGTGTGTGCCATGGACGACATGCGCTCCGCATATCGCGCTCCGAGCAGTTATTGTTAATGCGTAAAAGACAGCCGCACTTGTGTGTCGGAGCTTCCTCTTGTTGTGTTTACAAATGTGTTATCAAAGATGTGTTTTTATCCTGTGCTGTTATGAATTCAGTAGGTATACGTGATTTCCACAAGAAATAAAAAGAAACACGACAACAGTTGTTGTCGTGTTTCTTTTTTTTTTTAATAGTTCTATGGGGGGGGGGGGGGGGGGGGGGGTCGAATGTATTCGAATTAATTATGGACATTCGAAATTCGTTCGAATTTCATTTTTGGAAAAAGTGACAGCCCTACCACTGAACTATTCATTTTATTACAGATTTGCACCAGACTGGGTTCTACAAAAGGATAAGCTCCGAGACATTGTGGACCCACTCGGCGCCATTAAAATGGTAGCAGATACTTTTTCAATTGTTTTATAAAAATAATGTTGAATTTTTTTGTTTTTTATGTTTCCTGTGTGCATTTTCGATCGTAACAAAAAACTTTTGTAAGAAAAATATTTTCATGTTTTATATCATCTATATATTTTCTTTCTTATTGTGTTTTTCTCATTGTTTACATAATAAAGTTGACGGCTTTTTCTAGTAGTTGTTGCCTTTGTATTTGTGCTGTTCTGATGTTTATTTGGAGAACGGGAGACCTCTAGTGGTCAACTTGTAACGCAATGTTTTTGTAATGGCAGTCTTGCCGTAGTTCGACGATGCATGGTGAAGCAACAGTCACGTATTTTTCTCTTTTATATTGGTTGGCCAGAAAACAGGTTTGCCTGTAAGTACATGTCATAGTTATCTGGACATTGGATACTAGTAATGAAATCCCTTGTTAATCGATAATATATTCTGAACGAATATATTAAAGAATAACAACTCATTACGCTTGGATGAATGAAATAGTGTTGTTTATTTTATTAAACAATGTGTGACAACAAGAACAAGTGAGTGCGATTGTGTGAACAGATTCAACAATGGACACAGCAGGGAACACTATATACTTAGGGCAAGCCATTAACATATAATAACGTTGCAAATATACTATACTTTATGCCATTACAATACTTATAATAGCCCTGAGCAAATTCAAAATTGTTTTTTAGATCAATGGTCATACCATGGTTGGCTGTGCAGCGTTTGGATGCTCCAATCGGTCCGAGAAGGGTTACCACATGTATGGCTTCCAAGGAAGAGTGCAGGAAGAAATGGATGGCAATGGTCAGCCGTCAAAACTTACAAGTGCCAGGGGTCAGCAACAGTCAAAAACTCAGAAACTTTGAAGATGACCAATTCACTGCCACAAAAAGAGAAGGGATGTTGAAGCTGAGGCCCGATGCAGTCCCAACAGTTTTCATTCATCGCCCTAAGCCGAAGGATGAAACCCCCTTCTGTGAGGGTGCCTCCAGAACCAAGTGCAACGGACCACACATATTGCGCCAAAAACTTCGGTATGATCCATGCAGCTAACAATAGTTCAAGGATAGACTACACTCCTAATGAGATTACATAATTCATATTTGTACATTCAGTTTAAAAAAACACCAGAAGTCAGGGATTCTCTGAGGATTTGCACACAATGTAGATAATCTACACATTTCTACCCAATTAACAATTGCCGGTAGATCCATTTATACATTTTATTGGTTTCTGATTGTGGCAGACGATTTAATTCACATTACAGAAATGTTTCGCTTTAATTAATCTTCTTACATTGCCTTACATTAGAGATGACAGAAGTTGCAAATGCAAAGGCAAAATACATATAACGGCAACATTACCTTGTAATTGTTAGAGATTGAGGGAGAAATTGAGGTGGATTTCAAGAGTGATGAAAAGGACATGACAGGAGACAGAGAGAGCAATCAAGAGGCCACTTTGCCAGGGGCAGGTGATTCAGGGGCAGGTGATCCAGGGACAGCTGCTCCAGGGACAAGACTGCCAGGGACTGATGGGGCGACTGTGGAGGACCTAATAAGGCAACTAGAAAAGGAAAATTGAATGAGAAGGAGAGCAGAGAGGGCTCTTGTAAAACAAAAAAGAATCAATTTGGCACTAAGAAAGAGAAACAATTCAGTCAACAAGAAGTTAAAACGAAAAAGCCATACAGGTTAAATTCACCGCCCATCATAATCAGCATTGTTGAAGCGGCGGCATCTGGGGCCGTATTCACAAAGGATCTTAGGGCTAAAAGTAGGTCCTAACTGGCGAATTTAGGAGTAACTCCTACAAATAATGGGCGTGTCACTCTTAAATTTAGGACTCCTAACTTTTTTCACTAAGAGCAATTCACCAAGTATTTTAGGAATAAAAGTAGCACCTAAGTCTAGGATAGCTTAAAGTCCTCAAGAGGACTCCTAACTCAGTAAGACCTATTCACAAAGATCTTAAAATGCCTGCGAGACGAAATGTTAGGGTATTCAATTTATTGTGGAGTTAATGAGCGATGCAATAACATCCCCGACGAACAGGAATAATCCGATTAGTCCCGAAATAAAATGTTGTAAAAATTATAAGTTATAAAAATATATATATAACTTATAAAAAAATAAAATAATTGCGCCATCAAAAGACGAGGACGTGTTCGTCAATATGAAGAAAGTGCATTCCCATCAACACGCAGGTTGTTTTTGATGCAAATTTTAACATAGCCTACTGGATGTTGTTGCAAAGTGGCCTGGATCTTCAGCTACCCATGATTCGCGCATTTTAATGGTGAGCGGTCTGAGGCAGCTTTTTGAGATGTAGGAGTTGGGCGTCACTTGCTGGGTGACAGTGACTATCGATGCAAGACGTGGCTCTAGACACCCTACCTTAATCCACAACCGGGAGCACAGTTAAAGTGTAACATGTAAGTGATTACGCAGATTACGCTTACTTAGTCCTATGCGTAAAACACATCGTATTGGCTCTTTGCGAGCACACAAACATACACGAAATGTTGTGGAGAGAGGAATTGGGCAGATGAAACGTCGGTTTCATGTCCTCCACGGCGAAATACCGCCTCACCCCAGAGAGGGCAAGCACAGTAAACACTGTATGTGCCATTCTACACAACCTTTGCAAGCGGAGGAACATTCCACAGCCAGACGATGATGATGATGATGATGATGATGATGACGATGATGGCGATCAACATTACAAGGAATTTGGCCGTGGTGGAACCGAGTGGACTGCATTTAGGGATCACTTTTGAAAACACATTTTAGGTAAACACCTTGGCCCAAATCAGTCAACACTTGGGTAGTTCGTAACATTTATTTTCTTTTAGATTTTACGTATTTTTATTGTTTGCTATCTCTCTCTCTTGAACGTGCAGGCTACAACGTCATTATCGTGGTCTGCACAAAATTGTCATCATGCGTGTATTCTTCTAACTGCACTATAACTACTTAATAGGAATTCATTTCTAGCCTAGGCTATTTCCTTGTTTTTCGGTGATTCAGTGGGCTAGTCTGAACAACCAATCACCGAACTGACCGCTTCTAAACTCGTGCACGAGAATTGACGTAATCCATAGCAACGGCGCGTCACTCTTAGTTTCACTCTTTGTGATTATCCTTAGTAAGAGTAGGTCTCAGCGGCTTTGTGAATAACTTTTAAGAAAAAACTCCTACGTAAAATGTTTAGCGCGAGTTAGGAGCACTCCTAGCGGTAAGATAAAATGCTTTGTGAATACGGCCCCTGTTCTGTAGGGCTTCATGTGCTGAACATCACCCTTTCCAGGATATAATTAAAACAAACACACTGTTATTTCTACTAGCTAATGCATCATAAAACCCGTCCTTAAATCAACCTAAATGATCCTAGTAATCCAACATAAATAACTAACTAAATAAAAGTTAGATTCACTACTGAACTTCGTAATTGTTGGTGTAGATACCTTCACATGGTGAAGTCGAGCTAACAAACCAGCAGGCAATCGGTCGTCTACCAAGATAAAAATATATATAATTACGCTGTGCATATACAAATAAATATCAGTATATGCATCATAAAGTTCCTGATACAAAACAGAGTTGACAATTCAAAAGAGGTAGCTATTTAAAGCCCATGGTGCAGGTTAACCGGAAGTTTCGATTAATGGGTACATAAAGCACTCAAAATATGTATAGAAAGTTAGAAATGTCTCCAAAATGGTGTTAAAGTCCAGTTTTTGTAGTTTTTGGTTAGAAACGGTTATTTTTTACACAATTCGGCGATGACGTCACACGAGGTAGACGCATACTAGAACTAGCACTATGGCGTCTAACTTGGATGAGGAAGAGTTGGACCCACAGTCAACATTTATGATGGCCCACAGTCGAATTTCGAACCGGTTAGACGTGAGAGGGCAAATGAGGAAATACCGAGAGCCGATGGCCGTCAACGACAAATAAATGCATGGTCAGAGGAGAATGACTGGAGAGTTGGTGAAGTGTCCTGGTGAGTTGCTACCATTTAGAAACGCAGCAAGGAGCGCTGGAGCTATTAGTCTATCAACAGCAGTGCATACAATAACAACTTCATTTTTTTTACTGTCAGTGAATAGCATCGAGTGAAAGTCAACGTTTTCTTTATATCTAGTGACAGTGATAATGTCGTTGGCTCAGATAAGTACCCTAAACTTAGTCAGAAGATCTAGAAATAGAAGGCATATTATGCCTTCTATTTCTTCTAAATATGGGCTAGCTTGACAGTCCCACCTGTGAACCCCTAGTGTTTATTTCTAAGCTTTTACCTCTTTCTTCGGTGAAAATGTTGTTTGCAAACGTAGCCGACGCCGAGTGGGCTGGTCATGCCTTCAGTGTGATTATTTTTGATAGTGCTAACTAGTTTTCCTCGTGATTGATTGTCATTGAAACCGTCAGGGTACCGCTTACAGGGAGAGGGAGAGAGTAGTAAGCGTGTCTGTGTCGCTGTGTTTGGCAGGTGTCTGTGTGGGCGGTGTCGTCCCATGGAAACTGGTGGAGAGCTTGTGTTGTAGGGAGGTGAGCGAGTTTTGGTCGCTGGTCGAGGAGCTCACCCCGCGGCCAGCAGATGTAACGTGCCTGACGCAGCATCCTGGATTTGAGGCATGCTGCCTGAATCCGTTTGTGCTACACATAGCATACTCACACTTCAGGCAGGATCATGGTCCCCTTCAAGCCAGCACGCACGAGTATGTTCATGGTTTATGTTTACTTTACCAATCTTTTTACACTGAGTCCTTTGAACCAACAGTATAGGTGACAGAGATGTGTTGCATACACAATAAACCATGCATAAGAAACAGGCTTAAAATGACGTTTCCAACCTACTACAGAGAGTTTTTAAACGTAGAATCTTTCCTACTTATCCCTAGGCAATACCGGTACACTGCGTACAGGCAGGCTATACGCTGGGCTTATGGCGTTTTAGGCAGGAGTATAAGGAAGCCTCTACCCTCTTGGCAAAGAAGAGGGACAATGCACAACAATCAGTTCTATACATTGCGCCTATCTTCTGTTTGGCGCACATGGCTAATTTGCATACTTGCACAGGACTGTCGGCTCCGCTTGGCAAAAAAATAGAACGTATTTGTGAATAAATGCTTTGAATTCTGATTACTGGACACGTGAGCTTAAATAGGCTACATTTAAGTGACCTTTAGTGAGATGGACTAAAAGGGAATACAAATGAATTATTCTAGGACATAGGCTTTCAGGATCAATTCAGAGGTTCAACTGTTCGGGATTCATTTTGCTTAGCCAGTGAAACTGATCAGCTGTAGATTCCACACTGTTAAAAATGCTTCGCTACAAGTAGCCTATAAGTCCTCCAATTAATTCAGCAGTTTTGCATTAGGCCTACTGCCATAAGCATAATAGGCAGCGGTCATTATGCGCTAAAATGGTCCCGGCCAGGTTTCTAAAATGGTCCCGGCCAATCTATAAATTATTGGAAGAGCCCCCCTGGATCGGCTGGGAAAGTCATATTATATTCACGCTGATAACAGGTGTTTTTAAAATGCGTATACGGCTCTCACATGACAGCCACGCAACGGACACATCATCTTACATAATTTGATGTATTGCTGTATTAGTTAAACTAGCAAACCATCGCAACAAAGCTGAAGCTGAAAGATTCATCCACAAACATCAGAATAGAAAAACACTGGCAGGGACCATTTTAGCTCATAATGACTACTGCTGCCTATGCTTGTGGCAGTAAAGCAATTCTGCTGAATTATTTGGAGGACTTATAGCCTGCTTGTAGTGAAGTATTTTTAACAGTGTGGAATCTACAGCTGATCACTTTCACTGGCTAAGCAAAATGAATCCCGAACAGTTGAACCTCTGAATTGATCCTGATCCTGTCCTAGAATAATTCATTTGTATTGCGTTTTAGGCCATCTCACTAAAGGTCACTTAAATGTAGCCTATTTAAGCTCACCATGTCCAGTATTCAGAATTGAAAGCATTTATTCACAATAAATACGTTCTATTTTTTTGCCAAGCGGAGCCGACAGTCCTATGCAAATTAGCCATGTGCGCCAAACAGAAGATAGACGCAATGTATATAACTGATTGTTGTGCAATGTTGTGGATATGTAGGCTGGTTAGTTGTGGTTGTTTGTGATCTTAGTGAAACAGCCTTGCCTTGGAGTTGGAGAAGTGGAGTGATTGTGTGAATGTGCGAGGGAGAGCGCACCTGCCGTGGTGATGTTGGGCTTGTTGCGGGCTTATATGTGATCAATGATGTATCTGTCTGATCGTATTAGCTGTAGCTGGATGGTTAAATAATGTCACAAGATCGGTCCTACTGCAGGCTCTCATTTGCAAGTGCACTGATTGTGTGCCCGTCTCCGATATGCTATATAGACTACCTGGTATATATTCAGTTCATGTTCTTCTGAGTGCGCAAGAATGGTGCCAATTATTGTCGTGTTTGCATTGTAATGCACAAATTTGCCTCTCCCTGTTATAAAATAACGTGCATCCCAACACCTTTAGCCAATGCAGGATCCTATTGCTTTACCAGTGTGTTTAAAAGTGTGTGTGTGTGTGTGTGTGTGTGCGTGTTGTCATGTAGGCTATAGATATAGATTGATTGTCTTGGCTTGCTTGCATCCATGAAATATTGTAATGTTATGGGCCTAGCTGGCTACTGCATATCGAGAACAATCTGGGGATGAGGACATCCCCGAATATTGACGGGTATTTCGCACACTTCCATCTCAATATATAGCCTAACATATAGGCCTACAAATATATCACTGTACTAGACACAAATGTATGTTCCACTAGCTAGTGGTGGTCATTACATTGTATTGAAACTAGTAAAGACAACACAACTTCATGTTACGGCGAAACATGGAGGCACTGCAGCTCTTGACAATGCGTTACTTTAGTCTGGTATTTCTCTTCACTGATTGGTTAGACAGCCTTCAAACTTAGTGGTCAAGCAAAGAAGAGGGAGGGGCCTCGTTCTGCATACCTAATAGTCCGGAGTGAATAACTAATAGCCGGAATGAATGACTAATAGCCGCGGCTATTAGTCATTCAAAACCGTACGGAATTCTTGCCAAACCGTACGGTTTCCGTTCGGTTTTGCACTTTTACCGCGCCATTCTAGGGCCGGATTGTGGCCTTCTTGGCTTTCCATATTTGTCCGACTTTTCAAAAAGGAGGCGCATTAGGCCGACGGTTCAATATGCCGAATAGGACTGCGGTCAAGCCAGCCGACCCATCGATATGGAAAGCCAAGAAGGCCACATATGGAAAGCCAAGAAGGCCACAATCCGGCCCTAGAATGGCGCGGTAAAAGTGCAAAACCGCCGGATTCCGTACGGATTCCGTACGGTTTTGAATGACTAATAGCCGCGGCTATTAGTCATTCACGGTCCGGCTATTAGTCAATTCACTCCGGCTATTGTTATTCAACTCCGGCATTAGGTATGCAGAACGAGCCCCTCCCTCTTCCTTGCTTGACCACTAAGTTTGAAGCTGTCTAACCAATCAGAGAGCTGCAGTGCCTCATGTTTCGCTGTAACATAAAGCTGTGTTGTCTTTACTAGTTTCACTACAATGTAATGACCACCGATTAGCTAGTGGAAAATACATTTGTGTCTAGTACAGTGATATATTTGTATATGTTAGGCTATATATTGAGATGGCAGTGTGCGAAATACCCGACAATATTCGGGGATGTCCTCATCCCCAGATTGTTCTCGATATGCAGTAGCCAGCTATGCCATAACATTACATAATGAACATGAACTGAATAAATGCCAGGTATATAGCATATCGGAGACGGGCACACAATCAGTGCATTTGCAAATAAGAGCATGCAGTATGACCGATCTTGTGAAATGTGGTCGGAGAGAGTCGTGTGTGTGTGTGTGTGTGTGTGTGTGTGTGTGTGTGTGTGTGTGTGTGTGTGTGTGTGTGGAACAAGTTGTTGAAGGAAGTGTTTTGACGTTACAATATTTCATGGATGCAAGCAAGCCAAGACAATCTATATCGGCTATAGATATAGATATAGGGCCCCTGCCGCCGCTGCAAGGGGAGGAGTCCTCCCCGCAGCCCATGGGGGGCTCTGCCCGAAAGGGCTGGGTGTGTGTGTCATTAGCAGAGGCATGCCCTGCCTGCTCAGCTTGTGACAAGAGTGTAGCTTCCTCTCTCCTGAGCGTTGGGACGCGAGGAGGAATAACACTGTGACTGGGTAGCAGACTGCCAACACTGAACGAGCTGCGTGTCATTCGTAGACAGAGAGCTCGTTTTGGCGGCCGTCTCGCCACGTGTCATGCCAGGCATGACGTGGTGTGGGGAAAGTAATAGGGCTGGCTCGATCAATAATACCAAGTTTATTGACGGCCTGCCTATGTGTTGGGGGGGATACGTGTGAAACAGTTATGGCCGGGCCGGTAGGCTCCGGCGTTAACTGTGTGGGGAGAAAAACAGCCGTCTTTTAGTAAGAGGTGTTCCCCCCCGCTGTCACACGCTCCATCCCTTGCCCCGTAATAGTCGGCGCTTGTGGGGCGGACATCGCCCCATGAGCCCGCTGTCCAAGGCTCTTGCATGGCTGCCGCGCCGCCTGCGATGGAGGTTGGGCGGGGCTGGTAAGCAGGGCGCGGTTGGCCTTTTTAAAATCAATGAAGGGCTGGCTCGACCAATGACACGAGTGGTATTGGACGGCCCGCCCATACGTAGCAGAAGATGTGTGCGAAACAGTTATGGCCGAGCCGTAGGCTCCGGCGTTAACTGTGGTGGGGAAAACAGTCCCCGTCTTTAGTAAAGAGGTGTTTCTCCTGTCTGTCACACGCTTCTCCGTCGCCCCGTAATAGCCGGTGCTTGTGGGGGGGGACATAGCCCCATGAGCTCGCTGCCCTGGGCCTTCGCTTGCCGCTCGCCGCAGCCTGCGATGGAGGCGGGTGGGGCTGTAAGCCTGGGGGCCAGGAGGAGGAGCTGCCGCGGCGCCGCGACAGTTGACTTGCCGGGGGCTTATAGCGGCGACGTGGGCTTGGAGCGGAGTCGCTGGCCGCCCGGTGGAGGCGTAGGTGGAGAACTTGTCCTCCGGAATTTCTCTGCCTCCTCGTAAGCGGGCCCCTGCAGTTCATCTCCACCAATAGATTGAACAGATGGGGCCGAACCCACGTTCCGGGCTGATGGGGCATCTCCAGTAACTGGCCGCCTCATCCCGGCATCAGGAAGCCCGGGATCTGCGCAGCCACAGTTCTCTGTATAGGTCTGCCATGCCGCCATCCGGGCCGCTGCCACCCGCCCGGTGGAGCAGAGCTAGAGTATGACACCGCCGGTTTTCACCACGTCGACTGCCCTTTTCCGCCAGACGATGAGGGTCAACCGCCATGGTGGAGATGTTATGCGCCAGCAGGGCGATGTTATTCATAACAGCCTCTTGCTGCATCATACACCGATGCGCTCTGTCTGCAAGCGTGGCCGTCAGCTGGTCTTTGGGAGTGGGGCAGCGGTCGCTGAGCCCCGGCTTCCCCTTCACTCCAAAGACAGGTACAACCTTCACTCCAAAGACAGCACACAGAGCGGGATCCAGCGGCGGTATCGCCCTGTAACCTCGGTCTGTCAGACCCTCCGTCTTCGTGACCTGGATAAATGTTTTCACCGGGGCAAGGAGCCTCCCGGGCCCCGCCGCAGCCCCACTGAAGTACGGGCTGATGGCGGGAACCATCGGCCAGATCGATGTCGAGACGGGCGGGGCGTGTTGCGGCCTCGAGCCCCCAGATGCCACAGAGCTGGTCCGGGCGTTGGGGGCCCTGAGGCATGGCACCGCAAGGCCAAGGTTTGCGGCTGCCCTGGCTGGCGAATAAACCCGGTAGCCTGCCACCAAGCTCCACAACCACTGGAAGTTGTATGGGCGGCAGAGACGGGCAATGCTGCTAGCCCCCGGCCTCTCCGTTTGGAGAGGGGAGCCGGGGGAGACGCCCCCCCCTCGTCGCGGTCGGAGGTCATCTGACTCCGAGCCTCACAAGAGAGAGAGGCTCGTCGAGCGGGACAGTAAAAGAAGCCGTCGGCCCGTTCAGCAATGCGGCGGCAGTGTCCGGCTACCGCACTGTCTGGGCAGCGCAGCATAAATGCCGGACACAGGCAGGGCGGCGAGAGCGCCAAGACGGCATGTTCATGCCCAAGGCGAGCCCTCGCACACCTCATGGCCGCCATACGGCAAGATGTAACCTGCGTTACATGTCTTGCAGATGCCGTTCGCCGAGTCCATAATATCTATTTATTTACTTCAGTATGCTACCGGATCGTCCTGAAGAAAATGGGAGCAGAACGTCCGCCGGCGCCCGACTATATCTGCGAAATGCGGACGTCGTTGAGGCAACGCCGCACGCGATGTAATTGAGGCCCACGCTGTTGGTGGGCGGGGATTACAAATATTTCAGTGCTACGGCTCACGCCTAGGGATAACCCAATAGCGATAGCCTTAAAAGGCGAAGCCTGTACGACATAGAACGCCACTTCAGTAAATGCCATCTTTTGTATGTTCCAGGCAATGATGACTTTCAATAACTAATCAAATGTAATTAAGATTGTATTTGAAGATTGTATTTTATTTCCACAACTATTTTAAAAGTGCATTCATAAATGATTCTTTGCAACAGCAAATAATTTCCAACTTCATGAAGGCCTAATTTAGATTACTTTTAAAATCACTGAACATCAGTAGGACTATCCACAAGTCAACAAAACATGCTTAATATGTGTAATCGGCGCCAAAGCTACAACCGACGAAACCCGACGGCTGAAATCGGTGCTGTGTGTCTCAGTGGCGTGGCGTGGGGATTTTTTTTGAGGAAGCCAAGTGAGGCCAAACCTTTAGAGAAAATAGTGCATTGCAGCTTGGATGTATTTAATGCAACTACAAGAGCTATTTGAGCGTCATTTACCAGGACTTACACACGCCTGTAATCTGACCGACACGACACGCTCTCTCTCTCTCTCGCACACTCACACACACACACACACACACCCCCCCCAAACACACACACAGTCCTCCTAAACATCTCATTAAATTACACATTTTATTATAAATGCAACCCCTCCCCGACTGAAATGCACAAGCCGCTAATGTCATCAATGCCTGACACAGTCCAAACAGTGCCAGTTTTCACAGCGCAGTCTATGTGGCTTTTTTGATTTACCGTGCCTTCTCGATTGCCCGGGACAAGTTGGCAAGGTCCACGAATCCTGTAGTGACCCAGGGATTGTTAAGGGAGCACGAATCAAACTAAATTTGTTTTGTTATTGTTTTTTCGGTGACGTTGATAATGATGCTTTGATTTGATTGGTGTGAAGCCAGGGCCGAGTGGCTTCCCTTGGCAACCTCCTGACACCCTCCCGACCATCAGAGGAGGGCAGTGTCATGACAAGTAGCCTCACCTGATTGGTCAATTCTTTCTTTTTTTTGCACCAAGGGATGCCCAGCTCGGGCCTGGCTTCCTCGCAGTGGTTCATGTGCCGTGTTCGCCGCGTCTTCAGTTTATAACAGGGCGCCGTACGCGCATGTGTGAAATGGTCAATGAGAGGAGAAAAATGGGGAAGAAATGACAGCAACACAGCACAAAATAATTAACGAAACGTTAATATAAATGTTTTTATTGGGATGACAACTACAGCCTAAAATAACAGGGAAGCCTGGCTTCCCTTGGCCTCCGGGAGAAAACGCCACTGGTGTGTCTGGGTCTTAAGCGCATATTTGAAGGAGATGCACATCGTCTCGAAAAAAAATTAACACAATGGACAGCTCTCTGATCAATGAACGACAACGGCATGTTATCAGATCGAACAGATTCACATATTTTCATCAAATTTGTCAACGATTTCAGCCACATACAACCTCAGATTTAAACAACAAACAAATACGCCAAATTCACATCAATTGCGCTCCGAGCGGCAACAACCCTATGGCCCACCCGATTCATGGATTCAAGACAACACAACTTTGACTTTCAATTGAATCGTCCATATCAGTGGGAACAATGAGGCCTCGCTTTTGATGCGCAGAGGTGTTCAATCAAGGCTGCAGTGCAGAGAGAAATATACGCAAGTCGTCCTCCACCTGCAGCCTTGATCTGTATTAGGGCTGTCACTTTTTCCAAAAATGAAATTCGAACGAATTTCGAATGTCCATAAATTAATTCGAATACATGCGAATACATTCGACCCCCCCCCCCCCCCCCCCCCCCCCCCGCATAGAACTATTAAAAAAAAAAATAATAATAATAATAATTACGTATACCATGAATTCATAACAGCACAGGATAAAACACCATCTTTGATAACACATTTGTAAACGACAACAAGAGAAGCTCCGACACACAAGTGCTGCTGTCCTTTACGCATTAAAACAATAACTGCTCGGAGGCGGATATGCGGAGCGCATGTCGTCCTGGTACACACGCTTAATAACGAACAATCTTTGAGGGCCGACTCTCCAACAACGGCATGCTGCTATTTTATTCCTTACGGAAAGAAAATTACAAGTAGTCTCGCAGCTCTCCTTACCGCTGCAGCTTGCTCTGTCAGCCCGTGCTGTATAGTCCCCAAACAGGCTGCCCATCGCGCCCAGCGCAGCAGCGGACTTTTCTCTCCCTGTCGTGTGCGATCAGTGGTCGGTCACCGTTTCATGAGCCTCGGTTGAGAGGGCTTTCAGTCACGAGATGTGTCTGTGCAGGGGAAAGGTGGCTAAACCGGAGAAGCGGGGATCCAGGAGGGCCGCGTTTTGAGGAAAAGCCCACTCGCCGCTCTCTCTTTATAGCGCATTTTTACAGTTCGAATGGAGAATTACACTTCGAATTCGAACTTTTCACCCCAACTTCGAACGAATATTCGAACTTCGAATAAAAAGTGACAGCCCTAATCTGTATTTGTTTTTAATCAGGGTCAGTGCGGAAAACCCACACTCACACAAGTACGTGGAGGTGAAGGGGATTAAGACTTCCATAGCCTTAGTGGAGATCTGGGGGAACTCGCTCTCCACAGACGACCAGAAACGCATTCAAGATCATCCGCTCATAGTTCCTAAGTATTTGCTGGGTCCTTTCTCCTCCCTTAATGCTGACTCCTGTTGACTTGGGACAAGGAAACGATGCATTTTAAAACGAATACACGCACGCACAATTACCGAGATCAATAGAGCTGCATACAGATGAGTATTTTTTCTTTGTGTGTTGTGTGTCGCGCCTCCCCTTTGGCTCTATGGCGCCCCCCAGGGGAGGCGCGCCTCACCTATTGAAAACCAGCTGAAGTGCCAGCTCCTTCTCACGTTACTGATGAAAACACACAACGAACGGCCTGGGCTTACCCACTGCAGGTTTAGGTCCGAGAGCACGGTGCGCTCTATCCAGCTGAGGTGGAGATGAGAACACTCCCGGGCCCATAATATTCCTCAGTAATTCAGAAACAAAAGTAGTGGGGTCTTTTCCGTCTTCGCTTCTTTCTGGTATAATGAATATACGTACATTAGAATGTTGTGATCGATTTTCTACGTCCCCGAGTCGGTCTAGTAGGGAGGCATTTTGGTTCTTTAATGATTTGATCGTCACCTCGGCGGCAGGCAGCCGCAGTCTTCCCCCACCACAACCTCTGTTGATGTAAGACGGCTCTGGAAAGCGCAGACTGTGTCGTGTAGTGCATCCACTAAAGATTGGAGGAGTTTCTCAAAGCTTTACCGCGACTTGACTCCTGATTCTTCTCAGATCCTGCCTGTTGCTGATTCCTGCCTGACTACCTTGGATGCCGCGCAGCCCCTGTCGGTCTGTCCGCTCATCTGTCCCCGGCTCCTGATCCACCTGTCTGCCTCCCGTTGCAGACCCCTGCCTGTCTGACTATCCCGCCTGCCGTCGAGTCCCTTTCGGTTTGTCTGCTTAGCCGTTCCTATTCCTGGTCTGTCCATCTGCCCTCCCGTTGCTGACCTCTGCCCGCCAACTACCCTGGTTTTTTGTAAGGTTGTTGAAATCTTCGTTTGCGTTACTCATGTTGTCCTAATTGAGCGTTGCTTGTTTAGCAATATCAGCGTTGTACTGTCAGGTTAAGAGAGTTTAACAAATATGAGTTTCTCTCCTGTCTCGTGCCTGCTTCCTCTACAACGTCAAACCGGCTACTCAGGGGATAATTACAGATCTGGTCTAGAACAGTGGTTCCTAAACTGTGTGCCGCGGCACACTGGTGTGCCGTGAGGCAAGCAAGGTGCCGCGTGGGATTTTGTGAAACCATAGCCTACTGCAATATAGTATAAACTACACAAAAATAATATTTAAGTTACTATATACTTTGAATGCACTCATTCCATAATACAGAGGCAAACTCTTTATCTAAAAACTATTTAAAAAATCCTCAAAGAGGATCCCACATTTCGCTGTTCGCGCAGTTGCGCAGGTGGGAATTTAATTTAGACTGTGACACATCAAAGGCAGTAGGTCAACACAACATTAAAACATAAACAAGAGGGAAAATGGAGCGCTTTCTCGTGCGGAGCAAACCACCAACCACCAGTGCAGAGACTGCCGAGTCCGACAACCCACCGAAAGAAAAGAGGAAAAAAACTGTCAGCTGACAGTATCATGAAAGTTACCTGTCTTATGGCTTCAGTTGTACCGGGGATGTCAACATTCCTCAGCCGGAGTGCGTCCTCTGTCGGAGAAGTTAGCTAATGCTAATATGGTTTCCAAGCAAGTGGCAGAGGCACTTGGAAACCAACCATCCCTTCCACGCTGAGAGAAAACCTGCGCCTATTTCAAAAGAGCACGGGATCTGAACCAGAGGCAGCAAGACCGTTTGTTGGATTGTGTGAAAGTGTCTGAAAAGGCAATGGAGGCTAGTTACATGCTAGCGGAGCTTATTGCAAAGCAAAAGAAGCCTCACACAATAGCGGAGACACTCATTCCTCCCTGCTTGCAAAATAATTGCAGGTGTCATGCGGGTCCAGATGCCGCAAATGAGCTATCCAAGGTGCCGGCATCTGATAACACAATCAAAAGAAGAATAGATGACATGTCAAAAGACATTGAACAACATTTAACAGAGAAACTGCAGGCGAGCGGAGCAGATTTTCTCTTCAAATAGATTGAATCGACCGACATAAGTGGGGCTGCCCAGCTCCTGGCAAACGTCAGGTATGTTGACGGTGACTCTATTAAAGAGACTTTTTTCTTCTGTAAAGAAATGGCAAGCCATACAACGGGAGAAGAAATATTCAAGGTAACTGATAACTACTTAAAATAATACAATCTGTGCTGGAGTATGTGCGTCAGTCTGTGCACGGATGGTGCGGCATGCATGACGGGGAGAGTGAGAGGCTTTATTGCAAAGGTAAAAGCACAAAATCCACAGATAGTGACCAACCACTGCATTTTGCACCGAGAAGCATTAGTTGCCAAAACCATGCCCCCGTAGTTGACTGAGGTGCTGAATCAGGCTGTGCAGATGGTGAATTACATAAAATCAAGGCCCCTGAAATCTCGCCTTTTCTCCCAGCTGTGCGCTGAGATGGGAGCCGACCACCAAAGCCTGATCCTCCACACAGAGGTAGGATGGTTGTCTCGGGGGAAAGTCTTATCCCGTTTTTACGAGCTTTGGGAAGAGCTTTTGGAATTTTCACGTGAACACGCTGTCCCACATAAGGACAGACATATTTGGGCATCTCAACGAGTTAAATGCCAAGCTTCAGGGCAGGAATGAAAACATTTTATCATCCACAGACAAGATTCGGGCTTTTATGGGCAAACGACCCTGTGGCGCGAGGCTTTGGAACAGGGCTCCCTGAACATGTTCCCGCTGGCATCAGCTGCGCCACAGGCAGCCAGTGAGCGCGCTATATATGCCGAACACCCTTTCAGACCTTAAAGAGAATGGGTTTGAGCGCTATTTTTCCACGTTGTGGCGGACACACCCCAATTTTCGAGGACCATTGACTGATCCGAGGACCCATTCAACCAGGAGTCCGAGTCCTCACCGAGAAGCTCACTATGAAGGAGAGAGAGGAGAGCGCAGAGCTCCGTGCGGACCGCACGCTGAAACTGAAATTTAGTGAGCTCACACTATCAGTTTTGGTTGGTTTGTGCATCAGAATATCCAACCATCTCCCACCAAGCTATCGACCAACTTCTTCATTTCCCCACCACCTACCCGTGTGAGTTGGCGTTCTCCACTCTTGTTTACATGAAGAACAAGACCAGGTCACGGCTCTCTGTTGAGCAGGACTTACGAGTGGCCCTCTCCTCCGTGCCACCAAGGATTAAAAAAATCTGTGCGCCCCGACAGGCACATGTGTCCCACTGATTTGTTAGTAGGCAGAATATTTACAAAAAAAGCCTGATTCTAAATGTTACAGTTATAATTTGTGGGTCAGATTCAGGACCATGCAGCTTTCTCATGGACAGTTCTCTGCTGAATTTCTGTTTCCTTTGCCTCACCTGTCTGGTTGAAATGGGTGTGTTTGATTAAGCCCAATTTGATAAAGTTTCAATATTTTTGTGAAGTATTTTGTTAATAAATATTTCATGAGTAGAATAGTTGTCTTTGTCACATCTTATTTGGCATTAGTAAATAATTATAAACTTAACAGATAAACAGATGATATTAGTGATAACACGTGTTTATAAGGCTATTTTGCACAATAGGTGTGCCTTGAAATTTTTATTTGTCCTTTGGTGTGCCTTGGGCACAAAAGTTTGGGAACCACTGGTCTAGAAGGCTTATGTAGTGGAAGCATATCAGTTAAATATTTTGGCCCTAAACCATGTAGGGATTTATAGGTTAGCAACATGATTTTAAAATAAATTCTCTGACCTACAGGAAGCCAATGTAACGATTTAAGAATTGGCGAAATATGTTCAAATTTTTGGGTCTTTGTTAGAACTCTAGCATTAGCATTCTGAGCAAGCTGAAGTTTCCTTTGAGTTTTAGTTGGGAGACCTGTAAGGAGATCATTGCAATAATCAAGCTTACTAGTGATGTAGGCATGCACAAGTTTTTGTAAGTCTTCGGTGGACATGAGCCCTCTAAGTCTTACATTTTTAAGGTGATAATATGCAGATTTTCTAACTGATTTGATGTGATTGTCGAAATGTAAATCTGAATCCATTATATCTCCCTGATTTCTGGCTTTGATTGAGGTTTTCAGGGACAGAGAGTGAAGACGTGAGTTACTTTAAGCCTTTCCGTTTTAGCAGCACACACAATTATCTCAGTTTTGTCCTCATTTGGTTGAAGGAAATTTCAGCATATCCAGTCTTTGACTTGCTCAATGCACTGGCCCAGCAGATCTATGGGCCGATAGTCGTTTGGTGATAGTGAAACATAGATTTGTGTGTCATCAGCATAGCAATGATGGTCAATATTGTTACTTTGCATGATTTGCCTCTGTGGGAGCATGTAGATCGTTGAATAAAGAGGGTCCTAAGATCGAACCTTGTGGGACTCCACATGTCACGTTGGTTGATTCTGATACAAAGTCGCCAATTGAAACAAAGTAGTACCCATCTGCTCTGAAAATATATTTGCACCCCCAAAACACTTTGAAATTGTCAATAAAGCCCCTTCCTCTTTCATTGCAGACTCTGGAAAGTCACGTATTCAGTGTTAGACGACTGAATCTGTTTATTCTCCTGTCAACTGCTGGTATGGATCCACTGATGAATGACTTAATGTGTATTGTCCAGGTGTCCAATAGATCGTGTAACCCTCTTCAGAAGTGCTGTAAGTTCTCCTTTGAATATCATTAAGCTGGCATGCACAATAACCTAGATTTTGGGTTTTCCAATATTAATGGGCTATTTTCTGAATGATATCACTAACTATCAAATCTGGGAAGTAGAATGTTTTGATCTATTACCGGTTTAATCCTTTATGGTTGAGTCTCCTACAATCAGAGTTTCGGTCATCTGCTTTCTGTGAGATGGGCCCTTGTTGGCTTGAGGGGGGGTGGCGGGCGGGCTGTTGGTGTTTGGGGGCCGGTGGGGGTTCGCCAGGGGCGGGGGGGGGGGGGGGGGGGGGGAGGGCGGGAGGGGGGGGGGGGGGGGGGGGGGGGGGGG
The DNA here is from genome assembly GCF_026213295.1 of Gadus chalcogrammus. Classification (NCBI taxonomy): domain Eukaryota; kingdom Metazoa; phylum Chordata; class Actinopteri; order Gadiformes; family Gadidae; genus Gadus; species Gadus chalcogrammus. The sequence continues at coordinate 22,112,180 of NC_079423.1, forward strand.
GGGTGGGTACAGGGGGGCGGGGGGGGGGGCTGGCTGTGGCAGACGCTACACAGCTAGCCTCCGTGGCGACTGGTTCTTGTTCCATTTCTGTCCACACCGTTTGTCCGGACGTATCTCAGAGCGCAGGGGTGCATGGGTGGCAGGCACGTGCGTGGACTCTTGAAGTGGCAGGAACCGGTTCTTCAGGGGCAGTGTTAACTTCAGTGACGGGCTAATCCGGCTGATACATGCAACTTGAGCTTTGGGTAGCTCTGTATTTGGCTGATGATTCACTTTGGTATGTTGTTTGGGCTTAGTGCAGACTCTGTGCCAGTGAGATGCAGCTGGAACTGTCTCTCTCTTGTCCAGCTTCGGGAAGGATACAGTGTAGCTTTGATGATCTGGTTGTGTATTTGTCTGAATTAGCTCAGCAAACTCACCCATCGGCACTTCATGGTGCGATACAAATGTATCGCAGCATAAAGCTTTTCCAACAGAAGGAATTTGCCGAACGCACGCCTCGTGCTGAGGCCCATAGCTTACGGCAGGTATCAGATTGAAGGTGTCTGTTAAGCATAGTGACTCTGATTTTTTTTATACTACTCCTGTCTTTTGCTTTGTCACATGTTTTATTTTGTAATCTCTTCCATGTTTGCATGCCAATAAATCATTTTTGTTTAATACTGGCACTAAATTCACATACTACATACTTTGAATGTGAAGTGTGATGGAAAATCCACATGTTGTATTGTTTTGGTCTATGTATGAATTTAAGTCTTGTTGCTATTCTGTGTAATTTAAGATAGGGCCTACGTTCTACTCCATGCGGGTCATTTAAAGTGTAAACCGTCAAGGATTGAGTGATGCATTTTTATTGCCTGCCTGTTCCTGTGTTTTTCGTGTCTTGTAAATCACCCTCCATGCAATCCTTTGATGTGTGGGCCTGTTTTCTCGACCCCCTGGCTAGCGTCAACAAAGCCAGGGGGTCGATGGCACGGCCGCTACCCCCTCCAATGGCATTCCCCACAGCTGCAGTTGTAAAGATAACCATCTGGTACACAAAGGCTTTTGGTATTGGGGGACCACCCCCTAATAAACCCAAACGAATAAGAACTCATTGATTAGAAGACTCAGTGGACTTTCCTCTAAGCGTGTCTTTAGTATATGAAGTAACACGCCGTGAGAGCTCCCATCTGAGGCCTCAGATTATTATTATTGTATGCCTGTTTTTTATTGTTTGTTGATGCATATTGAGATGTATCTTTGTTAGTACTTTTTATTACAAATATATGCGACCAGCAATTGCCTACAAGTATTGTGTGCTTTTTTTGCATCTAAAGATCTCATCTGTCTCAGACGCAATATCTAACAGAGAAATTGCCACGACAGAAGGTACATACTGAACATACTGAGCCAACAATGGGCCAGGGCCCCGTTTCCCGAAAGCATCGTTAGCCTAAGTGGATCGCAGAGTGGGTTGTACGAGCATCGTACAGTTTTCACACCGTTTCCCGAAAGCATCGTTGGTAACGAACGTCTTGAAAACGCTCGTAGCTAACGAGTGCTTCAGGGTACTCGTAGGACGCTAAGAGCATCGTTAGCCTACAATAGAGTGAACTCATTATTACATGCGGGTGTCTTCATTCATAAAAAAATGAAAACATTCGGGAGTATGCAATAATACAAATTATTCTAAAGAGGTCAGAGACTCCGTGCACAGCCCCGCCTTCCCCAGTGAACCAAGAAACCCCGCGCCGTGATGAACGGGGGATTTGACCCCCTCGGTTTTACACAGGAAACTTGAGATAAGAAGGTGAAATCTCCGGGCGTGCCAATATGCTGCGACCGAACCGGCTCGGCAGTGTAGAAAGATCTATAGCCAGGGTTCTAGTTAGGTCTGGCTCCCATGAAAGCAGTAAACTAAAATATCTTTGGGGGTCTCGGAAAATACAGCCACATAATACTGTTATTACAAATAAAGCTATTTTCCCTTCCACATGCAGAGTAACATTGACGTTACTTGGGATAATAGAACACCGGTCATTATCGGGAAAATAAGCCCAGACAGGGCGAACCGGACACCGACGCGAAACTGAGGTGCTTCGACCTGAAGGGGCTTATTTTCGATTATGAGCGGCTACTTGCCAAACGAAAAAATAGCCTAACTTCACAAGGTGTCTTTTTACAATTTATTTGTTACCATACGTAGTGTTGATTAGCAGAGAAATAGTTAGCCAAAGACGTTGACGTCGCTTAGCAACCGAAGAAGCTGGCGTTGTTGTGAAGGGCCCATGCAAGTGAACGGAGCGTTCCACCACGGCATTGAGAAGAGCCGTGTCATAATAGCCCATACCTCCTATATCCCCCCTCCCCCGTCAAAATTCAGCGCAATGGAATCATAACTCGAACCCTGCCTATAGCCTACTTCATCCTGCCCAACAATATGGGCAGGATCTAGACCAAGCTCTCCTAATCAGGTCAGCAATAGCCGTGTTTGAATGAAAATGAATGAATGGAACGTTGCATTTTTAATGTCTACAAATATTCTATACTAGAGAGCCAATCAATGAAACCTTAAGTCGGCTCTCTTGCTGCGCAAACTATGTTTCAGAAAATTTTTTCGTCAGAAAGATTTTTGAAATATGGAATTATTTCAGGGGGGGAAATGCCGAGAATAAATGTATGCACAGTGCGTTCAGGATTAAGACTGATATATATGTCGGCCTAGGCCTAATCAATTGTGTTTTAATATCTTTAGCATTCATATTATTGCAGTCTATTATTTTCGTAGGCTACTCTGCTGTTGGCGTTGATGGGGGGGGATATTTTAACCCATTTTAACCCCATTTTCCTGCGACATTCCTGCGTCTCCCCCTTCTACATAGCCCGTTTCAGCACCGTGTCAGTGGACAGTTACAATCCTACGATCATCGTGAGTGCAGTGAAAGCGCGTACACGTTAAGAGGAGTTTCTGGAAACGCTCCAAAGAAATGATCGATGGTTCGAAAGATCCATCGGGTGAATGATCCATCGTTATCGGGAAACGGGGCCCAGGGCAGTGGCGTTGCATTACGTCTCAAAGGCTTTTCCAACAGAAGGAATTGGCCGAGCGCACGCCTGGTGCTGAGCCCTAGTTTACGGCAGGTATCAGATTAAAGTTGGCTGCCTACTAGCATAGTGAAGAGATTGCACTCTTTTATTACTCCTTTCTTTTCTTTTATTTGTGACGTTTTATTTTATGATCTTTCAAATTTTTACATGCCAATCAATCTTTTTATACTGTACATACTGTGCCTACAATGTTCTAAAGTAAATTGTTCAAAATAAATTATTTTTATTTGTGACTTTATTGAAAACATAAATTGTGTCAGTGGGAAAAATAAGTGAACCCTCTGAGTCAAACGGTTTGAGCCTTCATAGGGTTGTTTCGTAGTAATTATTTTTGACATATAGGCCTAATACACAACCCCAACATTCTCATTAGATTTAGCTACCATGGGGCCTCCATGAAATGATCATGTTGTAATATCAGTCAATTAAACCTAACCAAGCCTCTCGAAAGCTGGCTTAACAAGCTAGTTTGATGCTAAGCTGACGACTGCCTATGAATAAGTCCTACACGCAAATCAATTGTACGATTATTAAGACATAATTTGATTAACGTTCTGTAATTGACTTAGTTTGCTAACGTTAGTTCTATGCAAGCACTACCCGTCCTATACTCTTTGACTAGATGTTATTTTGAAACTTCTGTTTGAGAAAAACAAAATAGCGAATGTTGTTTAATTAACCCGGACACACCCCGGTCACATTTCAACAAGAAAGGCGAAGAAGAAGAAGGGGGCGTTCCAGTCTGTGAAAAGAGGAACCCCCCACCAGCACGGGAACACCCATTTGTGTCTGCAGCTGGATGATATTGAACCCCCACAACAACATATCGAGATATAAAAAGACAATGACTCATATTACTTAAGTCGTTTATTTAATTGACTTGTTTTAAATCCCTGTGCAAGTAGGCAAATCAATTTCTCTATTGACACAGACCATAGTAATTCTGGGTGGGACGTGTACGAATCCATCTTCACAAACAAATGTAAGCTTTTCATCGTGAACAAAGTACAACTCTATAAGGCTTCGAAGGAATTTGAAATGATGTGTTCGCAACTGCTCTCTTCCCACGGTGCACGGCCCTAAAAGAAAACAAGTGGTTAATAAGAGTGCACCATTCAACGGCAAGATCACAAATCAACTCTTGTGGAAGGCTCCAAGATAGCTCTGATGGAAAAACTTTCAGTGTTCAATGGGTGAGCTCCTTCCTGTTAGCTGTCACCTACTTCCAACATGTTTGGTGTGTAAGAACAGTGTCCATAAGAGTCGGGCCAGATTTCGAAGACAGCCCCATATGTGAAAGACATAGTTTTGAGTGTTTTGTTATTTGATACAGTGCGCAGTGTATACCTTTTAGCCTATAACATTTTTACTACAATTGCCATAGATATCATCAGGTTTCAGATCAAGCTTTTGTTTTACCAACCTGCTTTCTGGAACTAATTCCAATGTTCATGAACAATATTACAAGTTCCATGCACATCATGGATGGAAAACATAATTATGGTATATGAAAGACACTAAATAATGTTAATTTAAAATGGAAATGAAAGTAAACTTTTAAGTGACATCATCGCTCTTGATATTCTTTTTGTTGATTGTAATTAATGCTTTGTGTGTTCAGGCAACAGCTGTTGACATGATAATGTTACACATTATTGTAACATTGACCTTAATTTGACTTAATTTGACAACATATAATAGAGTGAGTGAGTTAGAGTGAGTTGTGTTGTGTTACGCTCTGGCTCCATGTGCGAAAAGAAGAGGCAGCAGGCAGCGAATCATTTGTGAAACAAATAATTGATAACTTACTGAAGTGAGTAAAAACACAGTACAGACGCGCAGGAAGATATTTTCAGCAGGGGGTGCGGGGGGGTGTTGCGGTCCATGTAGAGTTGATAGAATTCTAAAGATACTATGTTACACAGGATCTGTATTCTGCAGGCCACTCTAGAACTTGTTCGTCATTGTTGTGTCTGGCTGTGGGTGTGCGTGCATGCTATTCGTATCATCCCACACCCCAAACATGACACACAAAATGTTTGGGAGCAGGAACAACAACCAGAGATATTCATAAGCAATCATTTTATCGTCATCGCAGTTTTAAAGATCGCCACCATGGGCTGCTGCAGCACCTGGCGCACCCCTACTTCCCGCCTCGAAGTACAAAATACACAGACTATCTGTAAGAAAACAAACCTGAGAAACTCGTCTTAAAAACACTTTTAACAATAGTGACAACTAGGAACAACGTTCTGGTAATAATAATCGCCTTTGAAAAAAACGGAGGCTCAAGTGATCTGATTTGGAATGTGGTTTCCTATGTCGTCACACTGCAGTAAGCTCCTCCCCTTACTCTGCCTGGCCCGCCTAGAGACTTGGCCCGCCAATGAGACACCACCGTGCGGGCGCCACATGTGTGTGTGTGTGTGTGTGTGTGTGTGTGAATAAACTTGAATAAACTCCAAGTTTATTCAAGTTGGAGTTTATTCAACTTGAATAAACTCCAATTTGAGAGGCTCCACCTACTCAAGGAGGAATTCCAAGCTAAGCTCAAAAGGAAACTTGATGTAGCGCAGGACCCAAGCACTGACGATCCTAAAGAACTGTGGAACCATCAGAAAACCACTCTCCAGGAAACAACTGCAGAAGTAGTTGGGTTCTCTAGAAGAAGAAATAAAGACTGGTTTGATGAAAGTGACTCCGAAATCAAATCCCTTCTTCAAGCAAAACATATCTGCCATGGCAAAGTGCTTGCCTGCCCTACCAGCTCGGCTGCAAAATCAGCATATAGAGCAGCATGTAAGCAGTTGCAAGTAAAGCTGCGTGTGATCCAAAACAACTGGTGGACTGCTCTCGCAGAGAGAACACAACTTTAGGCAGATATGGGTGACACAAGATCCTTTTATGAAGCTCTGAAATCAGCATATGGTCCCAGCCACCAGGCTCAAACACCTCAAGACATCAGATGGTTCAACCCTCCTGACAGACAAAGAAGCCATCATGAAACGTTGGGCTGAACATTTCAATTGCCTCTTTGAAGACAGACGGATTGTCCAAGAGACATAGATAGCCAGGATACCCCAGCATGAATCAAGGTCTGAACTGGATATACCACCTACCCTGAAAGAAGTCGCATCTGCCATATGCAAATTACGATCGCACAAATCACCTGGAAGTGACGGGATTCCTGCGGAAGTCTATAAGCAGGGGGGCGACGCACTTCTTTACAGGCTCACAGACCTGTTCGCTGTATGTTGGGAGAAGGGCAAAATCCCCAAATACTTTAGAGATGCACTGATTGTGTCCCTATACAAAAACAAAGGGGAAAAGTCTGACTGCTCAAACTACCGTGGTGTCTCCCTTTTTCTCGACCGCTGGTAAAATCCTAGCCAGGGTCCTCCTAGATAGAATTACATCTACTGTCGCCGAAGAAGTTCTCCCCGAAAGCCAGTGTGGCTTCAGATCCGGGAGGGGAACCACAGACATGGTTTTCGTCCTGAGGCAGATCCAGGAAAAATGCCGGGAGCAAAACATGGGCCTTTATGCTGCCTTTATCGACCTCACAAAGGCTTTCGATAGGGTCAGCAGGGAGGGCCTCTGGAAAATCATGTTCAAACTCGGCTGCCCCTCCAAGTTCGTCACCATCCTCCAACAACTTCATGTAGGACAGAAAGGCCAGGTCAAACACACTGGCAGCATCTCAGAGCCCTTCCCCATAAACAACGGGGTGAAGCAAGGGTGCGTGTATGCACCAACCCTATTTGCCATATTCTTTAGCATGATGCTTCAAGAAGCCACAGCAGATGTGACTGAAGGCCTGTACATCAGATACAGAACTGATGGTGGTATTTTTAATCTACGCCGACTTCTGGCGAAGACGAAGACCACTGACAAATATATCACAGAACTACTCTTTGCAGATGACTGTGCCCTCTAAGCACACACAGAGGAGGCACTGCAGCTCATTGTAAGCCGCATCTCAGCAGCAACAAAGGCTTACGGACTCACCTAAAGCCTCAAGAAAACAGAAGTGCTCTACCAGCCACCAACCGCTTACAGTACATCCCACCATCCATCACCACTGACACTACCTGCTTAAGTGTAGTGGATCAGTTCACATACTTGGGCAGTGTAATCTCAAATGATGCTTCAATCACAAAAGACATTGACAACAGACACTCAAAAGCAAACAGTGCATTTGGCAGACTCCGCAAACGGGTGTGGGACAACCACTCACTGCGACTGACCACCAAAATCCAAGTATACAGGGCTGCTGTACTCAGCACTTTACTGTATGGCTCAGAGTCCTGGGACTTTACAGGAAGCAGCTGAGGCTGCTCGAGTGCTTCCATCAACGTTGCCTGCGCTCCATCTTAAATATCAGGTGGCAGGACCACACCACCAACATGGAAGTCCTGGAGAGAGCTCAGTTACCCAGCATGGAAGCCACCATGCTGGTCCGCCAGTTGCGCTGGACTGGTCACGTCTCACACATGGAGGAAAACAGGCTGCCAAAAGCTGTCCTTTACAGTGAACTGCGTCAGGGCAAGCGTGACAGAAGTGGACCTCGGAAACGCTTCAAAGACCAGCTCAAATACCAACTTACCATGGCAGGTCTGGAGTCTAAGACGTGGGAGTCCACGGCCGCTGATAAAAAACGCTTGACGGCAGTAAATAAAGCTGCCGTCAAGCTCAGCAACACCAAGAGGACAGCTGAAATGCACAAACGTGCCCGGCGAAAGGGGGATGCATCCATCCAGACTGCTACCACAGCCACAGGCCAGGAGTACAAGTGCACCAGTTGCCAGAAAATCTGTCGGTCAAGGATTGGCTTATTCTCACACCAACGTGCCTGCCTCAAAGCAAAGCAAAAGGAATCGAAACTCTAAACTCCTCCTATGATCTTCGCAAGCGAAGTACCAGCCATCGTGTGTGTGTGAATACACAGACTGTAACGATAGTTACGTATTGTAACTCTAGATTCTATGAGTATAGGCGCAGCCTTTTAAGGCCATCGCTATTGGCTTATCCCTAGGCGTGAGCCATAGCACTGAAACATTTGTAATCCCCGCCCACCAACAGCGTGGGCCTCAATTACGTCCGCGGGCCTCAACGACATCCGCATTTCGCAGATATAGGTGGACGTTCTGCTCTCAATAAACAACTTTTCTTCAGCTATTTAAAGGACAATGAGGCCGACACTTAAAAGGCTGCGACTATACTCATAGAATCTAGAGTTACAATACGTAACTATCGTTCTATGTCGTATAGGCTTCGCCTTTTAAGGCTATCGCTATTGGGTTAAAGGGCGAAGCACGATATAGTCTATGCCTCATTGGTCCCGATCAGTACCAGAAACACAGCTACATACGCGCTAGAATCATGCGTCAGACGTAGCATAACATACTTCATGCGTCTAACGGCACGTCATCAACGAGCAGCTCCAATGTGTCTGATAAGACACAAGAGCTCTCAGCATGAATATTTGACTCCCCCTTACATTGTTTAATATGCAAGGGGAATAGTCACACAATCACACTCACTCTGACAAAGCACCTAGAACTGAGTGTCGTAGAGAGGCGCGACATGTCTCTTAGGTAAAACTTAATAAAAGAGCATGGGGCAGCCCAGGAGGCTGCTGTGCAGATATCCTCCATAGGCATCCCTCTTTGCAGAGCGACAGAGGATGATATTCCTCTGGTCGAGTGAGCTCTGATAGTCTCAGGCGGCTCTGCCCCCGCTGACACATAAGCCTGTGTGATAGCATTACACAGCCAATGCGACAGCCGTTGTTTCGTCAGGGGGAGGCCCTGGGATTGTTCTCTGTAATGCACAAATAACTGTTGAGATTGGCGCAGAGTCTCTGTACGCTTCACATAACAGGCAAGCGTGCGTACGGGGCACAAGAGATGGGCTGTTGCCTCCTCCTCAGATTGATGAGGAGGGAGAGAGAAACCATTGAGTGTTATTAATCTCGATCTGAACGAGCTAGTAATACTCTTAGGTGTAAAAGCCGGGTTCGGGCGTAATATGGCCGAACTGCCGTCCCCTTGTATTCTAAGCCAAGAAGGGGCTACAGAGAGTGCAGACAGGTCGTTCACTCTCTTAGCTGACGTCAGGGCCAGCAGCAAAGCTGTCTTGGCTGAAACAAACTTGAGGCTCAAATGGGGCTTTAACCAGTGCGCGCAAGTGTTAAATCCAATTGTGCAGTGAGAGAGCGCGTCACGGGTCTCTCTCTCCTCACACCTTTTAGGAAGCGCTTCATTAAGGGGGGACTAAAAACAGTTTTATCCCCGAAGCCTTCGTGGCACGATGAAACAGCAGCCGCGTACGTCTTAACCGTGCTAAAGGCCAGCCCTCTTTCCATTAGTGTCTGGAGGAAAGAGAGCACACGCGTCAAAGGGAAGGAGATGGGATCACAACCCCTCTCCGTGCACCATTTCTGGAAAGCCGCCCATTTAGCCGAGTAACACGCACTGGTGGAGTCAGCTCTGGCACCCTGGATGGTCCGTACGACCTCCTGGGAGAGGCCGAGACCCTCTAGGCGCTCGCGTTCAGCGGCCAGGCCCACAAGCGCTGGTCGTTCTCTGGGTAATCTATGATTGCTCCCCCTGCCTGTGAGAGAGCGTCCCGCCGCCAAGGGAGTTCCTTCGGCGGCCCCGAGAGCAGACGCTGGAGGCAGGGAAACCACGGTGCACTTGTGCGTTACGATGCTATGACAATCATATACAGCCGCTCCTCTTGGACTCGGTCCAAGACTTGGGGAATCGGGGGGACGGGCGGGAAAGCATACAGGAGTGTGTTCGGCCACGGTCTGTGAGCGAACGCATCCACCCCGAGTGGGGGATTGTCCTTTGCGCTGAGAGAGAACCACAGCACGGGGAGAAAACAGCCGTCTTTAGTAAAGAGGTGTTTCTCGCTGTCACACGCTACTCCCTCGCCCCGTAATAGCCGGCGCTTGTGGGGCGGGACATCGCCCCATGAGCCCGCTGCCCGAGGCCTTCGCTGCCTATATGTGGTGGGAGATGCGTGTGAAACAGTTATGGTCGGGCCGGTAGGCTCCGGCGTTAACTGTGTGGGGTAAAAACAGCCGTCTTTAGTAAAGAGGTGTTTCTCACTGTCACACGCTTCTCCCTCACCCCGTAATTGCCTTGGCCGGCGTTTGTGGGGCGGGACATAGCCCCATGAGCCCGCTGCCCGGGGCCTTCGCTGGCCGCTTGCTGCAGCCTGCGATGGAGGCGGGCAGGGCTGGTAAGCCTGGGGGCCAGGAGGAGGAGCTGCCGGCGGCACCGCGACAGTGACTGCCGGGGGCCTATGGCGGCGACGGGGGCTTGGAGCGGAGCGCTGCCGCCCGGGTGGAGGCGGAGGGCGGGAGACGTGTCTCCGGAATTTTTCTGCCTCCTCGGAAGCAGCCTGCATGTCATCCACCATAGATGACAGACGGGGGCCGAACAGCACGTCCGGGCTGATGGGGCACTCCAGTAACTGCTGCCTCATAGGTAATACTTATAAACCATGATAAGAAACGAGTGAACGTAAGTGGTCGAAAGACTTTTTTCAACCACCTTAATAAACTATTCAAAATGTAGCTTTCTTTTCAAAATGTATATTTTTCTATATATTTTTTTTAATCAGTGTAGGCTATGCTATGTTTGCCCATGGTTAAATAAATGTTTAGGCCTACTAGAAGGAGACTAAGAAGAAGACTCCTAAGAAGACTCCTAAGAGACCGCCACACCCATAGAGGTAAACAACTTTGATAAGTCTAAACGTAGGAGTCGCTCTAAGGGCCCTATTTTAACGGTCTGAAACGCAAGTGGGAAGCGCAAAGCGCAAGTAGCTTTGTGGGCGGTTCTACGGCGCTATCGCTATTTTACAGGCGGATAAATGGGGTTGGTCTGAAGCAGCCTAATTACCCGTAGATGTGGTTTGGGCGTAACGTGCAATGAACCAATCAGAGCGTTTTCTCGCATCCCCTTTAAGAGCGATCGGCGCTTGTTCCATGGCGGATTGCTATTATGATGGCGGATTTGCCAGGCGCACGCCAAGAAAGGTCAGAAATAATTTATTTTTCGGCTAAATCTCCTTCAAATCTTTGCAACTTTTCATTTTTCGTTTTGTATTTTTTTTTTCATTTACGCCTACGAACATTTGGACAAGTCGAATAAAAAATGTCTCAAGGACATTCCGATGTTTTGGGCTCACTTTCTCTGAATCACAAGGTTATGAATGCATGGTAATAATTGTACAATGTAGCTAAACAATTAGTTTGCGTTCCTCACTATATATGATGCAGCTCCTCTGACAGATGAGCTCTCCTCTCCCGTGCTGCTGCTGGGGCATTTAGACGTAATGGCATCGGCACATGCAGTTCAGCATCACGTCTCCTTAAGTCCTCTAATCTATCCTCATTAATGTCATCGACACATCCATGATTCATGGCAATGTTGTGTAAAACACAACATGCCACAAAGAACGCTGCGACTTTTTGAGGACCATACTGTAAAGTACCACCTGACCTATCCAAACACCTGAAGCGCATTTTCAGTATTCCGAATGTACGTTCAATTACACTGCGTGTTTGTGTGTGTTTCCTGTTGAATACAATTTCGCGCACTGTTGCTGGCATAAGAAATGGGGTCATGAGCCATGTCTTCAACGGATAGCCGTTGTCCCCTAACAGCCACCCATCCAAGGGAGGATTCCCCTCGAATATGGCAGGAATGGTCGAGTTTGCCAATATGAAAGAGTCATGGCTTGAGCCAGGGTAAGCAAAGACATGATTTATTCTATAATTAGCATCGGAAATGACTTGGATATTAATCGAATGAGTTCCCTACCGGTTTATGTATATGAGTGCGTTTACTGATGGGGCAAGTAGCTGCACATGGGTGCAGTCTATAGCACCAAGGACGCCAGGGAACCCATACTTGGTCCAAAACTCCTGCTTTGTTCTTTCCTGGCTGTCAGGTGTAACTGGGAATTTGATGTATTCCCCAGCATGTCGGACTAGACCTGACGTAACTGCATGTATAGCCGAACTTATTGCCGATTGTGAAATGCGTCCAATAGAAGGGGATGCTGGAACGACCCAGATGCATAGAAATGCAGAGCCGCTGTAACTTTCACTGCAACTGGGAGGGCATAGGGACAGCGTGCATCAGTCCCCAGCTCATCTGCAGGAGATAGCAGATATCTGTGACAGCCTGATGGGTCAGGCGTAGCTTACGCCTGCATTCCTCCTCACTCAGGGAGAGATAGGTGTGTCTGGCCCGGTAGACCCTCTCCCCCCGGCGTCTGACCCTCGGTCCCAAGACGTATTCCATTCCACTGTGCAATAGAAAAATTATGAGCAACCTCAACTTTACTGGTAAGTTGCAGAGTACGATTTTAAATGGACTTACAGAAGGTGATTTCGCAGTCTTCAGAATTTATTTTGCAGTCTTCAGATTTGTGGTTCCTGATTCTTGACGGACAACCTACTTTGACAGGTGTCCTTATATAGCCTGCATATGTCTCTTGCCACTATTGGTCAACCAGGTTAATTTGATCAGTCATTACGCCTGTTACAATTAGCGTGAATAATTTGGGTAAATGTTTACGCTAGATTTATGCCTATTTATTTTATCTTTATGGACACCCCAATGATTTTCCTCGTGTGGTAATATTTTATTTTCCTTGTATTTATGTGTGGTTTGCAAAAATGGGAACTGCTGTCCGTGTAGATGAGAGAAGCAAAGTGTATGCGCGAGGTGCACAAGCAATCCGTATGCATCGCATGCACATGTATGCATGCGCCCTTAAAAAAGCATCTGAACAACGCGCCACTGACTTTAAACCAGGTATTTCCTGGTCTGTGGCGCAGTTGTATTCAGAAACGGCAAAATATCGTTTGCGCCAGAACACGCCTCCTCCTTTCGCCGAACCGCCCCTTGGGGCGCAAGATCATTCCCTAATTTACCGGCGAGTGGCGGTGGTGGGAAAAGAACGCTCTGCGCCGGTTGTAAACTAGCAACGACACATGCGCCAGTGACTAAGTCACTTGCGCCGGTTGCAAGATAGGGCCCTAAGAGACAACGGTATCGGGAAACCGGGCCCTGATCATTATACTTTTGTATCAGAGAACAGGTGCTTTTTGCCCCACTCCCAACACAGTCCATTCTCATGTTTCCCAATTTTGTGTAAGTCCCATGCAACTCTACAATGCCCCAACCTCAGTCTGGTCATCATGACTGTATGCCTCCTTTCTTTCCCCAAAAAACACTGGCTCTTTGTGACTGTTTTCTGCAAGCTGTAATAATGCCTCCCCTTCTTTTCCTGATCCCACTCCTCCTGCCACACTGCCATGATGTTCTTTTTGATGATTGACCTACACTCAGTTAACCCCAGCCTCACTTATTTAATTTAATGCCTCCTGTATTTTCTCTGTCATGTGTTTGATGTTCCTGCCTCTTTTCCACACAGTTCCGTCGTCGGCAAACAATGAGAAACCAAACCCTGATCCAATGTCTTTAAAACTGAGGATGGAACACCACTTCCCTGTGGTGTTCCATTCTCAATGCATGTGCCATTCGACAGCCCTACACTAACCTGGATTACCCTGTTCGTTAAAAAGTCCTGCATCATACAGCTTAATGATGAGCCCCTCCTTCCACAACATGTCATAAGCCTTTTCAATATCCAAAAACACTGCAACTACTTCCTCTTTATTAACCATGGCTTCCTTTACATCCAAATCCAGGGAGATTACAGAATCCATGGTATTTCTTCCTCTGCGAAAGCCACTTTGCATTAGCTTGAACCACCCCTCCTTCTCCAGTTGTATACTAATCTATCCGTCACTATACTTTCCAATATTTTACACATCACTGCTGTAAGTGCAATAGGTCTATATGACCCTGGACGCTCTGCTTCTTTCCCTGGCTTTTAAATCGGGACCACCACTGCCTGCTTCCAGGCTAATGGAAGCCTTCCTTCCTTTCAAACATTATTCATAAGTGCTGAAATTTCGTCCACCACTGGTCACCTATTATTTTAAATACCTCATAGCTAATGCCATCCTTCCCTGGTGCTGTTTTCCCCCTATTATGTATGGCTCTGCGCAGCTCTTCCACTGAAAAGTACAAATTAAGACAATCAGTATTATCGTCATCCACCCCAAGTTTAAATATGTGTTGTCTTAGCGTCTCATTCTTCTTTCTAATACCTTCCTCCCCAATGTTTGCTCCCCTATGTACATCCTTAAACTTACTTTCACACATTTGGGCTTTCTCTATATCACTCTGCGCTATAACTCCCTTTTCCTCCAATACTGGCATTCTCCTTTCCCTTACCACTCCTGACATACGGTAAACTGCTGCCCATATTTCTCCAACTGATGTATCCACGCCCAATTTTCCACAATATCTTCTCCAACACTCTACCTTAATTACTCTTCTTGCCTTAGCCCTCAGCCTTTTGTACTATATTGCATCATTCTCTGTCGGGCACCTTCTCAATAGTCTATATGCACAGTTCCTATCCATAACTGCTTTATCATAAGCCCTAATCCACCATGGCACACTTACTCTAGCTTTAGGGTTTTTCTTTAAAGGGATGCTCATATGCACTGCTTAATATCCTTGAACATAAAGTATTGTTCAACTCATCTATTGTTCCCTCTCCATTCACACTGTCAAGGCCACTATCACATTTACTAGAAAACGTCTCTGCCTTCCCATAGTTTAAATATGTTGGTCAATTCTGATCATCAGTTAACAAAGTTTTCCCAAACTTCAAAAGTATTGGAAAGTGATCACTACCCATTGAATACCTGCCCATATTGTCCCATTCTCCTACTCTTGCGTATTCACTGGATGCTAGTGCTAAATCTATGCATGAAACTGCCCCCATCTTAATTTCAAACCTAGTTGGCCTGCCATCATTCATACATACTAACCCATGTTTGTCCATAAAGTCCTCCACTGTGCTCCAATTAGTATCTTTAATTCTGCTTCCCCACAAAGTATTATGTGCATTAAAGTCACCTATAGCCAAATAACTGGTGCCCCTATCTGTTCCATAATCTCCTCCAAATCTATTATGTTGACTGGTAAACAGGGATTATAAAAGTAAACTATATTTACCCACTTATTATTTTCCCACACCTTTACCACCACACACTCTAGAGAAGACTTCATTTGCACCCTCTGGTACTTCACTTCAGATATTACAAATGTTGCACACCCTCCTCCTGCTTTCCCACTTCGGTCCTGTCTAATACTTTCATACCGTGGCACCACAAAGTCCAAACAAGGTTCTAGCCAAGTTTCCTGGATGCACAGTAAAGCTGGTCTATACTCTCCATTAAAAACATCCACAAATCACCTCAAGCTTCGGCCTCATGAATGTGTGCAACTCCTCTGGGCCGATTTCTACCTCCTCAAGAACCTTTCGGCCGCCTCCACCACAATTCTAATAGCATCAGACCTTTTGGTTATATTTCTTGCTGCCCACACAACATCTACCATGAAAGCAAGAAGTGTTTTTCTTCTATCCGCATTGTATCCCCTTTTCCTGGCAGCGGGTGAGCACTGGTCCCCACTAGCCTGTCAGCATCCCCTGGGCCCTTGAAGTTATATGGTTACCACCACAATTGCAGCACTTTGTTTTCTTAACTTGGCATTGTTTGAAGTCATGGTCCCCCCCCCCTCCACATCTCCTGTCCCCTCTACATGCAGCTGCCGTATGCCCAAAACGTTGGCATTTGTAACATCGCAATGGAGGACGTCTGTACTCTCTCACTGGAAAACTCATATACCCAATGAATACTCGTGTTGGCATGGTTTCTTGCTTGAAGGGCAGTAAAACAGCTGTGCCATCTTGTTTAAAGGTCCCATGACATGAAAATCTCACTTTATGAGGTTTTCTAACATAAATATGAGTTCCCCTAGCCCGCCTATGGTCCCCCAGTGGCTAAAACTTGCGTTTGGTGTAAAACGAGCACTAGCTGTTCTGCTCGCCTTTGAAAAAACGGAGGCTCAAGCCCGCTGATTTGGAATGTCTTTATTTAGGACGTCATGAAGCATCTAAGCTCCTCCCCTTACTCTGCCTGGCCCGCCCAGAGACGTTGGCCCGCCAATGAGACTCGACCGTGCGAGCGCCACATGTGTGTGTGTGAATACACACACTGTAACGCAAGTGTTTCTTGTCGGTTCTTTGACGTCCCTTGTATTTCCACAACGAGACTGTCGTGGGGGTTATCTGAGCCATGGTTGAGAAGGAATTGGGGGAAAAGAACTTTGGCTTTGACTCGCTGAAGTACATGAACTGCGACATGCCGCCGGTTGCCGCGAGGCACCATCGCCCAGCAGCGGGCAGCCGGCAGCAGGCAGCGCGCGGTTCAGTCGACTTCAGGTTGATGTGAAAGTGGAAGAACCAGAGACGTCGCAGAACCCGACAAAGTCGTTTGTGATTCATAATATCGTCTGGAGGCGCACAAAGCTTTTGGACGTGATAATATGTATTATATGATATAGATATCTATTTATTATATGATATCATTTAGATATAGAGCTCCAGGACTGTAACTGTACGTCCACACCAGGAGCGACCATAGCGTCAAAGACGCTTTGGTCGCTCACAAAGTTTCGCTGCGAATTTTTCTGTTCGCTTTGGTCGCTCAAGTCGCTCATGACGTACAATTCAATTATGCAGACGCATTTAAAGGAGCCGTATGCGTTTAGTAGGCCCTACAGACAGCCATATCAAATAGTGAACTCTCCCATACACCTTGGCCATATTGCCGAGACGGTTTTGCTTGTTCGATAAAGTGCTTCGACAACAAGTAGGACAGTGATTCCCCCCAATATACAAAAAATCCTAAAATGTAGGCTAATTACAACCGAGAACAAAAAACCCTGCGTGCTGTAGTAGTTAAAATATGTTTCACTGATCTGGATCTGCAAATCATGATCTGCACTCATTCGTCGCATTCAAAACAAATAGACATTAGCGCACATGGCTAATTTGCATAGGCCTACGTGCACAGGACTGGTTGGCTCCGCAAGGCAAATAATGGAACATATCTATCTATCTAGGCCTTTCTGTCTATCTATCTATCAACGCGTGTCTAGTTTTAATGTGATGTATTGTGTGTACATGTCCAGTCAGACTTGTTCTGTGTGGTCTCGTAGGCTACTGTCCTGTGTGGGACGAACCACCTAAATGGATTCCCGACTATTTGTGTCGTTTGGTATTAATAAAGACTTGACTATCTATCTATCTAGACTATTTAATTAAAAATTATTCACCTCAGGCTCCGTGAATAGTGGGGAATAGAGGGATAAATGACAAGGGATATATCTCTTGTCTTTTATCCCTCTATTCCCCACTATTCACGGAGGCTGAGGTGTGAGCCTCGTCTTGTCGATTAGTTTGTTTGTGTGACGATTTCAAAAACTTTTTTGGTTTTGTTTAAAGCATGCTACACGCGATTGGTTGGTTAGATTGGTGGCATGTAGAGCAAATTATAATGATTCCCGCTTAAATACGAACGTTCTAGATGTAGCCTATAAATACTCCCGCTTATCATCACTTGATATCCAAACCACTATGGCGTTTCAATCTCTGAACTGAAAAAGGGTGGGTTCGTAAAACACCGGGTGCCCAGTTACAGCCGCGATTAATACTTCAGCCGACATTTTGTTCAGTGAGTGAATAAAGGTAGGTAGGAACCAAAGTGCCTGCCGGTGTTCCCTGGGATCCACGCAAGCGAAGAGCGTCTACATTCCGATTGGCTGTCAGTGTTTGGTCGCTGAAGCGAATAATAGTCATTTGCATAAAGTTAAAAAGTTTTCAACTTCTTTTTGACGCTCTGGTCGCTCAACTTTGGCCGCTGGTAGCGTTGGTCGCTTTGGTCGCTTTGGTCGCTCTTGCCCATAGAAAGTGAATGACTTCCGGCGATTTGGTCGCTCAATTCACTTCTGGTGTGGACGGACAGTAACGCAACGTGTTGTACACTTCCTTGTTATTTGGATAACCGTTCTGCTTTTGGTGTCATGGCGCATAACACGTCAGACTCTAGTCTCTGGTATTTCTAACAAGACTCGTAGTGGGGGTTATCTCAGCCAAGGATGAGAATGAATTGGGGGGAAGGAACTTTGGCTTTGACTCCCTCAAGAACATGAACCACGACATGGAGGAGAAAGGGATTGTTGGTGGCGAATGTCTCTCGCTTGAGCCCCGCTGAGGGACCACCGCCGGAGACGAAGGTGCCTAAGCGCTGCTCGGCAACAATCCCTTTTTCCTCCTTGTCGCGGTTCAGTCTACTTCACATTGATGTGGACGTTGAAGAACCAGGAACGTCGGAGAACCCAACGCGGTCGTTTGAGATTCATAATATCCGCTCACACAGCTTTTGGCCGTGATAATATATATTATGATATCGATATCTATGTAGGCTATATGATAATATTTAGATATAGAGCTCCAGGTGTGTTCTAGAATATTTACAGAACAAGGCTAATGGCTGTGTGCGCCTCGCCATTGCGATACATCCACTGTAAACAGAGCGCATGGTACCTTGGCTGCAAGCTTCTCAGGGCCACACCCCCACCCTCCTCCTTGACCCGCCTCGCTTCTCCTCATTTGCATTATAGCTACAGACACCAAAACAGCGCATTTGGGGGAAGCTCAATGTGCGACTGGCTCGGAGTGGCTGTAACTCTGCACCACGGCTGAATTTCGGGAACGTCTTTGAATACTGTGTTAGTTGCCCACTAATACCTATATTAAAGAATAGATAAAAAAGCATGTCATGGGACCTTTAAAACTACGGGCAGACTCAATCTCAGCTCCCTGTATATTGTCAGTGATGTCAGGGCAAATGTATATTACTCCATTAACACCTCCACCCACAGGAACAAACCACTCAATTGGCCTGTTAAGTAAATGGCAGACGCATGGCCTTAGCTTTATGACCCTGTGATATACAGAAAACCTGAATATTTCCATTTCTCAGCAATCTAACATTGAGTACACCTCCCAGTTTATCTTTTATTTCATCTGACAGTTTGAGGTTGCCAGAGGCAAAGTCTTGCTACATGTGATAGCTTCTATCTCCAACTGAATTTCTAACTTGTTACCATCCCAACCAAAGCTAAAGATCTGTAGCTACAGATATGAGAGCTCCAATATAAAATATTTTAATGGACATCCCTGAAGCTCCCTAGCCTGGCTAACGCCAGACCTCATCTCAATCTACATTGAGATGAGGTCTGGGAACCACCCATTCATTTTCTCGTATTTGAGGCGTGGTTTATTATTACCCAGAGCCGTTTATTGGGCGCTAGGAATGTCTATCATATGAGTCTGTACGTAGCTCATAGCCAATCAAAGCCTGTTGGTAGCAGGGCAAAGAAATCCTTCTTGGTAATGAAAGAGTTTAACGCCAAAAGGTAACACGTCTGCTGCCAATCTGGATCCGTTAACTACAAGCTTCGGTGTGTCGCATAGACGTCGTCATCGTCTTGCCGTCCCTCCCCGTTCTGTGATTGGTTCCCTATCTCAGGCGAAAATCGGATCCATGGAATCCAGGCTGCCTAGCAGCGCAAAATGAAATTGCGCGCAAGGCAGCATGGGTGTACCAAGGCTAGAAGCTCCCCAGTTGTACCCTGATAAACACTCCAAAACATTAATACCCTGTTTGCACTTCTCAATCATCTTCTGAATGTGCTCCTTAAATGTTAACTTGACATCAAACCACACTCCCAGGTATATCTGACTTCCCATGCGACTATAATGCCTTTATACTCTTAAAGTCAACAGAAACAAGAAGTTATTTTAGGACAAGAGGAGATGCCACTAGCCCCCGCAACACACTAGCTGGGTGTGCTCTGATAAATTGCTACCGGGTTGCACCGTTTGCATTAGTGGTTGTTGGTTCCTAAAGCCAATAACCTAAAATTCTGATTATTGGATGTTAAACTTTTTAAGGACACACTCTTGGAGAGAAAGGAGCTGTTCTTTGAGGTCCAGCATCTGCCAAGGCTGGTGAAGAAAATGTAGAGACCCCACAGTAACATAAGGAGGAAGCAGGTCCACAGCCTCAGCCCATGAAGTTGGGTTGCGGGACAGTGCGTCTGGGGTTGAGTTTGAAATGGCAAGATTGTGTATGATCTCAAAATCCTGTAATCTAAGGCGGTGGTTTACCACTGTCAAACCCCAACCGGGGGTTTGCGTACACCTAGTGGTATATGAGGAGTTTGTGGGTGGTATGTGGAAAGACTTGAGTTTCCATGTCATTCCCATTGCATAAATGGTAGACTGTGTGCGCGCTGCAACAAGTTCTCCCCCCTCCAAGCCACTACTTAACAGTGCATTCTAGTTCATGTCAAAACTGCACGCAAACCAACTACAGCCAGCTGCTATAAAACAAGGATGAATTGCTTAAACCCCCCCCCCCCCCGTTTCTGTTGCTCCGGAAAAAAAGGTTTAGAAAAAGAAAAAAACAGCCAAGACCGAAGAAAACCGGCAGTTTAAAGGGGGCATATTATGAGAAGAACACTTTTCTGGGATTTGGGGTGTTGTTCTTGGTCTCTGGTACTCCAAAACACAACTTTGAACTTTGAAATAAGTCTGTACATGATTTTTCGATTGAGATATGCATTTCTGAAAGTACCCCACCTACAGTTACCATACAAGCGAGTCGGTTTCGGCGCAGACTCCTATCTAAGAAGCAGGCACATTTGAATATTACCAACCACTTCCCCATCCCCCTCCCACATGAATAAGAATTTGTAGAGCAGCGGACGAGCACTGGGCGGAGATGTCCGTGCATTTCAGAAGCAAAAATAGATGTCTAATTTGTCAGTTTGCCATGTGACTGCCTGGCAGGGAGTCCGGCGGAGCTGCCGTACTGCTCCCGGAGCTCCCCCGCCGGAGCTGCCGTACTGCTTCTGGAGCTCCCCTGCCGATTGTACTCCCGGCCGCTCAGCTCCGGGAGTACAATCCCTCTGTCCTCTATGTCAGGGTTTAATGTGGACCCCAGAGAGTCAAAGCCAAAGTTCCTTTGCCCCAATTCTTCTCAACCATGGCCGAGATAACCCCCACTATGAGTATTTACTTGTTGTGGAAGTACAAGAGACGTCAGATGCAGTCTTTATGATTCATAGTATCATCCAGAGGCGCAATAGCTTTTGGAGTAACTGAGTTGAATTACTCTAGAATAAAAGTAACTAGTTACCAGTGAAAGTAACTATTTGCGCGACTGTAAAAAAGAAAGTTGTCAAAAAATTTGGATTTTCCTGAGCAGTTTTCACTTGGCCTTAATTTACCTGGGTTTCACTAACCCGGGTAAATCTACAAACCCATAAATATAAATGAGAAAACACTGGGTTCGTGTTGTAGTGTGGACAGGGTAGACGGAGGCTTTCAGAAACGATGACGTTCGGTTGCCATGACACTGCCACAAGCCTGCGCTCGAGATCGAGACGCAGTTCCGTGCCGCAGCCGTAACGCTGCCGTAACGCTGCCGTAACGCGTCCGGTGGAATCCCCGGGTCACGCCGGGATTCCGGCTGCGGAACGGAACGGCTTCGACTCTGCCCTGCTTGCATTTCCACCGGGCGCGTTACGGCAGCGCAACGCTGCCTTGCGAGCCAGCCGTATTCACACGAGATCACGAGATCACGCGATAATCCTAAACCTAATGTACTCAACTTCCACTCCCAAAACGACTGCAATTAAATGCCACGCTTTGTCCTTCCGGCCACTGCCCTTATAAAAAGGATGATTCATTGATTCATGATTCACTTCATGTTGCCGATCCACTGAGACCCTTTGATTGATTGACTGCTGACCTGGTGCCACCAGTCTTGACGTAATAATGTTGATGTGAAGTTGTGATAGGCTACATGAGCTGAGTATTGTGTTTTATTTTGAAAATTGAACGGATGCTCTATGGCTTTTACTTTTTCAGTTCCTGCCCTGCTCGATCTGCTCTGTTGAAAATGACGCGGTTCAGCAACGGCTTGCGGCAAAAATAGAAATGCTACGGAATGATAGCGCTGCGGCACGGCGAGCCGCTCCTGGGATGCTGCTGAGACGTTCCGCAGCCGTTGGAAATGGACTCATTGATTAGAGTGGAACCTATCTGCTGCGGTGACCGCGGCCAAGACGTGCCGCAGCCGTAATGCTGCCGTAACGCGTCCAGTGGAATCAGGCCTTTAGCCAATCATAATCGCTTATCTCGTTGTTAAAGGTCCCACCATGACATGCTATTTTATGTATTCTTTAATATAGGTATTAGTGGGCAACTAACACAGTATTCAAAGACGTTCCCTAAATTCAGCCGTGGTGCAGAGTTACAGCCACTCCGAGCCAGTCGCACATTGAGCTTCCCCCAAATGCGCTGTTTCGGTGGGCGTGTCAAGGAGGAGGGTGGGGGTGTGGCCCTGAGCAGCTTGCAGCTTGCAGCTTGCAGCTGTCACGTTAAAATTGTACCGGGGGCGAAAATTGTACCGGCAATTTTAACGTGACACATGTCATGTTAAAATTGTACCGGGGGCGAAAATTGTACCGGCCTACGTCATCGTTTGTTTACATCCTGACAACCTGCCCGGCAACAGACGACGCGATGCAGAAAACATGTTTCCAAACGACGAAATAACATAATACAGATAGCGGATCGCTATCTGTATTATGATAGATAGCGATAACACTTGTTTTTACTTTATATTTATATTGTATTTAATTGTTTAATCAAAACCGCGAAACGGGCGATCGCGTCAAATGACAAATGTTTTGCCCGCGAAACGGGCGATCGCGTCAAATGACGTAGGAGGGTTCTTGAAACATATAAGATAACGGATCGCTAGATAACACTTGTTTTTACTTTATATTTGTATTGCATTGAATTGAATTGTTTAATCGAATTTAGCTAGTAAACTGATTGTTTTAAGCAGGTTTCATAGTCTAGAATGTTCAAGAACCTTCCTACGTGATTTGACGCGTCATTTGACGCGATCGCCCGTTTCGCGGGCAAATTGTTTTATTGTTTCGATTAAACAATTAAATACAATACAAATATAAAGTAAAAACAAGTGTTATCGCTATCTATCATAATACAGATAGCGATCCGCTATCTGTATTATGTTATTTCGTCGTTTGGAAACATGTTTTCTGCATCGCGTCGTCTGTTGCAGGGCAGGTTGTCAGGTTGTCAGGATGTAAACAAACGATGACGTAGGCCGGTACAATTTTCGCCCCCGGTACAATTTTAACGTGACACAGCCACCATGCGCTCTGTTTACAGTGGATGTATCGCAATGGCGAGGCGCACACCCTTTAGCCGTGTTCTGTAAATATTCTAGAACACACGGGAGTCCTGGAGCTCTATATCTAAATATTATCATATAGCCTACACAGATATCTATATCATATAATATATATTATCACGGCCAAAAGCTGTGTGAGCCGATATTATGAATCTCAAACGACCGCGTTGGGTTCTCCGACGTTCCTGGTTCTTCAACGTCCACATCAATGTGAATACACACACTGTAACGCAAGTGTTTCTTGTCGGTTCTTTGACGTGTCTTGTATTTCCACAACGAGACTGTCGTGGGGGTTATCTGAGCCATGGTTGAGAAGGAATTGGGGGAAAGGAACTTTGGTTTGACCTCGCTGAAGTACATGAACTGCGACATGCCGCCGGTTGCCGCGAGGCACCATCGCCCGGCAGCGGGCATCCGGCAGCGCGCGGTTCAGTCGACTTCAAGTTGATGTGAAAGTGGAAGAACCAGAGACGTCGCAGAACCCGACAAAGTCGTTTGTGATTCATAATATCGTCTGGAGGCGCACACAATATGTTATATGATATAGATATCTATGTATTATTTGATATTATTTAGATATAGAGCAGAGCTCCAGGACTGTAACGCAAGTGTTGTACACTTCCTTGTTATTTGGATAACCGTTCTGCTGTTGGTGTGATGGCGCATAACACGAATGAATGAATTGGGGGGAAGGAACTTTGGCTTTGACTCCCTCAAGAACATGAACCACGACATGGAGGAGAAAGGGATTGTTGGCGGCGAATGTCTCCCGCTTGAGCCCCGCTGAGGGACCACCGCCGGAGGCGGAGGTGCATAAGCGCTGCCCGGCAAAGATCCCTTTCTCCTCCTTGTCGTGGTTCATGGTCACTCTTGAGGGAGTCAAAGCCAAAGTTCCTTCCCCCAAATTCATTCTCAACCTTGGCTGAGATAACCCCCAATACGAGTCTCGTTGTAGAAATACCAGAGACGAGAGTCCGACGGGTTATGCGCCATAACACCAACAGCAGAACGGTTATCCAAATAACAAGGAAGTGTACAGTCCTGGAGCTCTATATCTAAATAATATCATATAATACATAGATATCTATATCATATAACATATTGTGTGCGCCCCCAGACGATATTATGAATCACAAACGACTTTGTCGGGTTCTGCGACGTCTCCGGTTCTTTCACTTTCACATCAACCTGAAGTCGACTGAACCGCGGGCTGCCCGCTGCCGGACGATGGTGCCTCGCGGCAACCGGCGGCATGTCGCAGTTCATGTACTTCAGCGAGTCAAACCAGAGTTCCTTTCCCCCAATTCCTTCTCAACCATGGCTCAGATAACCCCCACGACAGTCTCGTTGTGGAAATACAAGACACGTCAAAGAACCGACAAGAAACACTTGCGTTACAGTGTCTGTATTCACACACACACACATGTGGCGCTCGCACGGTCGAGTCTCATTGGCGGGCCAACGTCTCTGGGCGGGCCAGGCAGAGTAAGGGGAGGAGCTGAGATTCCTGATGACGTCATGAGCACAGACATTCCAAACAGCGCGCTTGAGCCTCCGTTTTTTCGAAGGCGAGCAGAACAGCTAGTGCTAGTTTTACACCAAACGCAAGTTTTAGCCACTGGGGGACCATAGGCAGGCTAGGGGAACTCATATTTATGTTAGAAAACCTCCCAAAGTGAGATTTTCATGTCATGGGACCTTTAACCCACCCGGCCTTCTCACTAGCAGTTTGTGTTTGGAGCCAGGGCGGTGCGTTCGGATTACGCAGTTCATTCAATCAATTCATAGTAACGCACTGCATTTTTCATACAGTAACGGTAACAGCGTTACCTAACGTCATTCTTTTAAACTGTGTTATTAGCAACACTGCCTATATATTATATATTATTATATCCTTGTATTCTCTTGATCGTCCGAGGATCCACCGCAGTCAATCTTTTTTCTGTGGCGAAATCCTGACAAATAAATTAATAATTAAAGAGGGGGTTATTTTATCCCCATTGTAACAACCCACACCAACTTTGTAATACTTCTTCAGTACCGTCGTTGTGTATAATGAGAGCGTTATAATGAGAGATGTTTAGGAAACGTTGGACGCAGACATTAAATACATCGCTGCTCAGTCCGAGCTTCACCATCCAAGAATGGCGTTATACTATATATGTCCCGGAAGCCGGACCCTTGGATGTGGGCCTTAAATAAATCGCTTCTCAGATGGGCTTCACCATCAATCACCATATCTTAGGACAAGTGTCCGAAGAGCTCAACTTTCTAAACATCTTAGTACAAGTGTCCGAAGAGCTCAACTTTCTCTCAGACGCCACAGCCAGTGCCCAGACAGAGCTCCACATGTCCATACATGGTGTTAGCGACATCTTTGTGCCTCGTCTCAAATTATGTTGACATAGAATTTGAAGTTAGTTAAACCATTCTAACTTAAAAAAAAAATAAACAATACACAGAATATAATTAACATAAACTTCGCTCCGATGTCCAAATCTACACTACTGGTTCTCCCATAGACGCCATTCCTCCACGGTGGAGTCTCCCTCTCGGCTCCGTCATTTACGTCAATCCGTATTGTTAAGTCAGCTTTTTGTCTTAATGGCGACAAGTTCTTAATCACAGCTCCAATTATTATTAGTAACAATAAACTTTAAATTTTTTGTTATCAGGTAGTACTGAAAAGATGGATGGGGTCGTGGTAGACATTAAAGGTATAAAAAAGTAAAGAGATCTAATCAAGTACGGGTCCAGCAGGTCATGACGTTGTGTTGTCACTAGGGGTGTAACGGTACACGTATTTGTACCGAACCGTCACGGTACAGGCACTTCGGAGCAGTTACAGAGGTGTACCGCGGGACGTAAATGTGGCGTACATATCCGGCAACGATGGTCGAATAGTCGGAGTCAGATTCAGCCGTGGTGCAGAGTTACAGCCACTCCGAGCCAGTCGCACATTGAGCTTCCCCCAAATGCGCTGTTTTGGTGTCTGTAGCTATAATGCAAATGAGGAGGAGCGAGGCGGGTCAAGGAGGAGGGTGGGGGTGTGGCCCTGAGCAGTTTGCAGCCACGGTACCATGCGCTCTGTTTACAGTGGATGCATCGCAATGGCGAGGCGCACACAGCCTTTAGCCGTGTTCTGTAAATATTCTAGAACACACGGGAGTCCTGGAGCTCTATATCTAAAAAATATCATATACATAGATATCTATATCATATAATATATATTATCACGGCCAAAAATTGTGTGAGCCGATATTATGAATCTCAAACGGCCGCGTTGGGTTCTCAGATTTTCCGGGTTCTTCCACGTCCACATCGATCTGAAGTAGACTGAACCGCGACATGGAGGAGAAAGGGATTGTTGCCGGGCAGCGCTTAGGCACCTCCGCCTCCTGCAGCGCCGAGGCGGTGGTCCCTCGGCAGAGGGAAGCGGGGCTCTAGCGGGAGACATTCGCCGCCAACAATCCCTTTCTCCTCCATGTCGTGGTTCATGTTCTTGAGGGAGTCAATGCCAAAGTTCCTTTCCTCTCATATATTACATTTTGGAAGTAACTTGCCCAACACTGGTTGTCACTAGGGGTGTAACAGTACACGTATTTGTACCGAACCGTCACGGTACAGGCACTTCGGAGCGGTTACAGAGGTGTACCGCGGTACGTAAATGTGGCGTACATATCCGGCAACTATGGTCGAATAGTCGGAGTCACGTAGAATATCGAATGTGACTATCGTAATTTATTACACGGCTCTCCTCAATGCTGTTGAATGCTCCGTTGAATTGCATGTGCCTTCACAACTTCCGTTGGTGAATAGCGTCCTCGGTTGCTAAGCGACGTCAACGTCTTTGATTGATTGATTTCATTTATTTCAGACATATCAAGATACAAATCAAACATCGCAAATAACACCAAACAAAATAAAAGCATGACATTACAATAAAAAAAAGCAATGTGCCAATTATTTCACTAAAGAAATTTTTTTTTACATACATTCAATTGATATGCCTGAAAAGGAGTAGGAAGAAGTGTAACACTTATTTAATCCTACCCCTTTTCCACAGTTCAATAATTAATATTTATTTAATGTATACTTCCTGTATTCCTCATAATCTCTCTTTATACTATATTTGATATATTATTTGATATATATATTAATATTATTATTATTATTTTTTTTTTTTTTCTATTTTCCTTTTTACTTCTGTCCCTCATCCCTGTACCTTTTGAAAATCATTGCTTTGAACCTTTTTTTAAACTGGATCATGTTTGGACATTGCTTTAGCTCCTCGCTCATCCCATTCCACAGTTTCACACCCCCAATTGAGATGCAATGACATTTTAAAGTCATGCGTACAGCCAGTGTCTTAAAGTTTAACTGTTCCCTCAAATTGTAACCCCCCTCTCTGTCAAAAAAAAGTTTTTGAATGTTACCTGGAGGCAGTTTATTTCTAGCTTTGAACATGATTTGTGCAACTTGATAATCAACCAGGTCATTGAACTTTATGATACGGGAATGTAAAAGTCTTTGGCTGACTTTTTCTCTGCTGATCAACACTACGAATGCTGGTAACAAATAAATTGTAAAAAGACACACCGTGTGAAGTTATATCTAGTTCACCGTCATGCAGGTTGTGTTCAGTAAAATAAATAAATAGCGATCCGTTTACGGCGCATGTAGGTCTATATGCCTAAGCCCACGTTGAAATAATTTTGATGTGGAATGTTGATTTAGAGCAGTTGTTGATTTCATACAAATCCTACAAGCCTCTCCCTGTGTCATTGTGTGTGCGTGTATCTGCGTGCGTGTGTGGGGGGTTCTTGATTGAGCAATTTTAGAATATTATTTGAATACTTCTCAGCGAATATCGAATAATATTTTTGCCAGAAATGCACATCCCTAGCACACGCATTTGAAAAGGCAACATCCAGGTGTTACTATCACTGTTGCTGTGGAAACGACACTATTTCAACAACCCCTGTCTGGGAATTCAGAAATGCAAATGCCATAACCAAGATTATTGGTGTTTTCATTGCTGCTGATCTACGGCCATTCTCCGTTGTTGACAGTCAAGCAGTTTTTTTTAATTTTCCCCTTAACTATGAACCGCACCGCACCGTGACTTAAAAACCGAGGTACGTACCGAACCGTGACTTTTGTGTACCGTAACACCCCTAGTTGTCACTGAACATAACCATGTAAAGCGACACAGTGACCGCCTCCTTTTTGGAAAGCTCTGGTTCCGGAGGTAAATTTCCCATTCATTTTCTCCATTGACTTTTCGTAAAAATCGTTTTAAGCCTGGAACCCAGGCAATCATTCGTCATGTCGGTAGCAATTATTTTTAGCGAAATTTGAATAAAAAGCAAAGGTGCAAGACTGTATACATATTCTTTTTGACGTGTGAAGGAACTACTCATCCCATAACCCATTGCAAACTTTTTCGCACTGCTTACAACCTAATAGTTTAGCGCATTTCTTCAATCTTATAACCTGTCTTTATTATTTTGTGTATATTGTTAATACAACTTGGGTCATATAGTGTGTCTGTCAGTCTGTCTGTCTGTCTGTCTGTCTGTCTAACCCTAACTCCAATCATTCAAGTCAAGTCAAGTTTATTTATGTAGCACGTTTTAAAACAACAGTAGTTGACCAAAGTGCTGTACACAGAATCACAGATACAATATAAAAAACAAAACAAAGAACAAGAAGGCTTAATATGGCATATTAGCAACAACAATGAATAAAATAAAATAAAATCTTAATCTGTATTAAAAGCCAATGTAAAAAAGTGAGTCTTTAGTTGCGTTTTGAACTGGTCTATAGACTGGGCAGATCTCAGACTCAGGGGGAGACAGTTCCAAAGATTAGGAGCGGCCACAGCGAAGGCTCGGTCGCCTTTTGTTTTTTGTCTGCACCTGGGTACATCCAGCAGCATCTGCTGAGCTGATCGAATTTCTCTAGATGGAGCATGGATGCAGACCAGCTCTGACATATATTTAGGTGCCAGCCCATGTAGAGATTTAAAAGTAAACAACAGAATTTTGAATTTAATTCTAAAAACCACAGGAAGCCAGTGGAGAGAGGCCAGGACAGGGGTAATGTGGTCATATCGCCTTTTTCCACTGAGGAGACGTGCAGCAGCATTTTGGACCAGTTGCAGGCGACGGAGCAGACATTGGTCCACACCAAAGTATAAAGAATTACAGTAGTCTAGACGGGACATTATGAACAGGTGAATGACTCTTTCAAAGTCCTTTGGTGGGAGATACGGCTTTACTTTCGCTAGGAGTCGCAGCTGGAAGAAGCTTGTCTTCACGACTGAGCTTATTTGCTTGTTAAATTTAAAACCATTGTCGAAAATAACTCCGAGGTTTCTGACAGAAGGGCGGCTGTAGGAGGCAAGGGGACCAAGAACACTGTCGATGTCATCCAGCAGTTCGGATTTGCCAAAAACAATTATTTTGGTTTTATTATTGTTTAGTGAAGGAAGTTAAGTTCCAACCAGGTTTTCACATCTTTCAGACAGTTTGACAATGCATTTGTTGATTCTTTGTTTGAATTTAACGGCAGGTATATTTGTAGATCATCTGCGAAGCAGTGGAACGAAATGTTGTGTTTTTTAAAAATGGAACCTAGGGGCAGCAGATAGAGCGCAAAAAGAATTGAAATCAAGCCTTGGGGGACCCCACAGACTAGTGGGGCTGCAGCTGAGGAGTACTGACCTAGATGAACAGAGAAGGTTCTCTTTGACAGATATGACTTGAACCATTTTAGGACATTTCCAGTAATACCAACACAGAGTTCCAGGCGGGATAAAAGAATCTGGTGGTCGACTGTGTCAAAGGCAGCAGTCAAGTCTAAAAGCACGAGTGCAGCAGAGCTCCCCGAGTCAATAGTTAAAAGAAGATCATTAAATATTTTTAAAAGTGCAGTTTCTGTGCTGTGGCGTGATTTAAAACCAGACTGAAACTTTTCTGTTATGTCATTAAGATCCAGGTGTACCTGCAGTTGTTCTAAAACCACTTTTTCTAACACTTTAGAGAGGAAGGGAAGCTTAGAGATAGGCCTAAAGCTGGAGAGAACAGAGGGGTAGAGGTTGTGTTTTTTTTATAATTGGCTGGACTATAGCATGTTTAAAAACAGATGGAACACAGCCTGAGGAAAGGTAGGTGTTTATTAACGTTAAAATGTACGGGCCAACAGTGTTAGACACGTCTTTCAGTAATCTGGCATGAATACTGTCTAGCGGATATTGTGAAGGTCTCAATTTTGTAACCACCTGCGATAGCTCAGTGGGTAGAACTGCTCGAAGACAGTAGGGCATACAGGAGATGCCGCTGGATCTACGGTGGACAGAGGAGGTGAAGATTTGATTGCAGAGATTTTATCGATAAAGAACGCAAGAAATTGTTCACATAAAGGTGAACAACAGCAGGAGAGTTGCAGGGATTAATGAGATTTTTTAGAGCGGCAAAAATAACCTGGGGCCTATGACTGTTTTTGGACACAAGGTTGGATATGAATTGGGTTTTCGCAGATTTAACGGCTTTCTGGTATTTTGCTAAACTTTCTCTTAAAATCCCAAGGGAGACATAGAGTTTGTCCCTCTTCCATTTTCTCTCGGCACGCCTACATGTGCGTCTGAGAGTACGAGTGTAGTCATTGAGCCACGGCTCAGTGAAAGGTTTGGGGCGTCTATCTTTAAAAGGTGCAATCAAGTCCAGAATATTAGAGCAGGTAGAATTAAAAGAACTGAGTATCTCCTCCGCAGATATATTTTCTAAGTCACTTGTGGGAGGCATAGAGTCAATAAAAGCGACGGAAAACTGTGACACGGTTAACGGATTCAGCGCGCGCAGGCGGCGCGCCGGGGCGCGCGTTGAAGCCTGAGCGCCAGGCAGAGTCAGAGTGAACATCACCGGTAAATTGTCTGAAATCGGCACATCACAAATTTCACTAATGCACACATTTAAGCCGTGGGACAGAACAAGGTCTAGTGTATGACCCTTTTCATGCGTCGGGGCAGTAACGGACTGTTAGAGGTTAAAAGAGTCAATGAGATTCAGGAAGTCTTTAACTAAGGGCCGGGAGTCGCAACACACATGGATATTAAAATCGCCTATGATTAATAAGCGATCTGTGTTCAAGACAATTCCCGCCACAAAGTCATAGAAATCCTGGATAAAATCCTTATTAAACTTCGGGGGACGGTAGATCACAGCACATAGAACAGGAGGTAGAACAGGAGGTTGAACATGTATCTCGAAGAGTTGCAGAGCTAGAGAAGCTGTTTGACAGAGTTTGGCGGCAGCGGAAGCTGGATTTAAAAACTGACGCCAGCCCTCCACCTTCCCTGTAATTCGGGGGGTGTTAATGAAGGTACAGTCAGGCGGAAGAAGTTCAGCAAATGCTGTAAGCTCGCCAGCGCGAAGCCATGTCTCTGTTAAAAACATAAAATCTAAGTTCCTGGACGTGAAGAAATCATTTAAGATGAATGTTTTATTAGTTATTGATCTGGCATTGATAAGTGCCAATCGCAGGGTGGAAGATGCGGTGGAAGATGTAGTTTGCTTGCGGGTCATTTTGATGCGCCGCAGCAGACTAGGATCCACTCCGCATCTTCCTCCCCTCCTAGTGTGCAGGCTAGATGTGCGAGGTGGATTGCAGGCGCTGTAGGTAATAATGGTCTGTATAGGGAATGTGTCATTTGAAAACAGTCAACTATGAGGACCATTCAAAAGGCGCTGCATCCCATTAGGCATACCAGGCAATTGGGGCCCCGCAATTGCTTGGGGCCCCGGGCCACTACTAGGGGGCCCCCTAGAGCCAAAAAAAACAAAAACAATCGTCGTGAGTCTTCATCGTCTTTCATGGTGTTAAGTCAAAGGTAAGTCGTAATTCGTAATGCTAACCATGAGCTAATGCTACTGATATCGTAGGTGTGAGTAGCCTGTTGCTGGAATTAATACAAAGCCATGACATAAGCAAAAGTACACCGTTAAGGTTAGTGGTGGTTAAGGTTAGTGTTAGTTAAGGTTACCGACCTGATTCGCGTTTCTATTCCTGGGACGCCTCGGCCTCGCTGTTGTCGTGAAGTGGTATCACCTCTCGCGCATCCATCAATGCCGATTCTACCAATTCCCAAAGAGTGTGAGTTGTAGTACTTGTGAATTCAGTCTCTTATATCAGTTAGGTATTCATTCAACATTATGCATTCCTAGATTTGATACTACCCAAATGACTAAATAGCACTGCTAGAGCTATAGCTATATAATATATATCATAACATGTCCCTATGGGGGTCACAGCTGCAATGCTCCTCACCTGCGGTGGTTGTAAAGAATTTGGCTGGTGAATAACATTCCAGAAAAAAAGTACTTGGTAACTATTGTATACAAATTATAGAGCTATAAATGTTGCTACAGCTCAAGCCCCAAGAGGTACCTTATGGGAAAACGTATGTAATGCACGTTGAATTGTACCCAGTTAACATCAAGCTAAATAACAAATATGCACATAATAACACGTCCCTATTGTGCGTCACAGCTGCAATGCTCCTCACCTGCGGTGGTTGTTGCACTGGACCCAGGCAGGACAGTAGGCTCCACCTTCTCCAGCTCAGCTCCATTAGCTATAAACAGAATATTATTATTGCTATGGCTCAAGCCACTAGATGTTGCATCTAGCTGGAGCCACTAGATGTATCGATATATTTCTATATAGATATCTGTTATTACGTACGACTTGATCGCACGTTGTATCTGTTTTCTCCCTCGTGGAGAAATGGCCAACAATTTTGGCCAAGAGTGATTGTTTGTATTTGTGTGTATATGTATATTAGTGCTGTCAAGCGATTAAAATATTTAATCGCGATTAATCGCATTAATGTCAGTTAACTCACGATTAATCGCAAATCTTTTTCCTATGCTAAATCCCTTGATTTCTTTGTCCCATTAATTGTTCTCATTTTAATGCTCTTATCAACATGGTGAAGTGCATTGGCTTGCCTTGTGCAAATGTTTTTTTATTAATAACAACATTGGCATATACTGATCAAAGCAGGAAGATACAAAAAAAAGCCTATAGTTCAATTCAACGATGAACATACAAACATACTGCCTTGAATATAGCAGTCAGGCTACTGCTTCTTTGTTTTGAGCCAAAAAAATAAATATATATATATTTTTTTTTAAATATGAATTTGGGTTTATCACGCAGTAAAAATTGGTTTGCGTCAACGCCGTTAATAACACGTTTAACTGACAGCCCTAATATATATATATATATATATATGTAAAATATTGCAAAAAAATTAGGTGTCCATCTATTCATCTTGCATTTAGCCAGGTGAGTAGATGCTACTTTTACACGAGTATTTTGCAGAATCATTTAACAATCTGCTAGGGAGAGGTCTCTTCAAAGACGGGTCATTTGGATCCTGACATCTACCGAGCACTAAGCTGGATAGCGAAAGGAAAGGTGAGGGGTACGGCTGGTGGGACTCAAGGTAGGCTTCCAGCAACTTAATCACTTCCTTGCATCAACTGGTGCTATGACACCTTCCAATCATATTTCGAGCACATCACCGAGACCACCCATATTAAAGTTGTAAACAACATCCGTCTGAACACAGACTCTGGCAAAACCTCAATACTACTACAATAATACTACTAGACCTCTGTGCTGCATTCGACACTGTAGACCATACAATATTTTTGGACAGGTTAGAAAACTGGGTGGGGCTTTCAGGCACAGTTTTGAATTGGTTTAGATCCTACCCATAAAATAGGAATTACTTTGTTTCCATTGGCGACTTTGAAACAGAATCAACCAACGTGACATGTGGAGTTCCACAAGGTTAGATCTTATGACCCTCTTTATTCAACATCTACATGCTCCCACGAGGGCAAATCATACAAAATAACAATATTGACCATCATTGCTATGCTGATGACACGAAAATCCATGTATCGCCATCACCAAATGACTATGATGGCCCATTGATCTGCTGTGCCAGTGCATTGAGCAATTCAAAGACTGGATGTGCCGAAATTTCCTTCAACTAAATGAGGACAAAACTGAGATAATTGTATTTGGTGCTAAAACGGAAAGGCTAAAGTAACCCAACACCTTCACTCTCTGTCCCTGAAAACCTCAATCAAAGCTAGAAATCTAGTGGTTATCATGGATTCAGATTTACATTTCGACAGTCACATCAAATCAGTTGCAAAATCTGCATATTATCACCTTAAAAATGTAGCAAGACTTAGAGGGCTTATGTCCACCAAAGACTTACAAAAACGTATACATGACTTTATCACTAGTAAGCTTGATTACTGCAATAGTCTCCTTACAGGTCTCTTGAAGGAAACTTCAGCTTGTTCAGAATGCTGCTGCTAGTTCTAACAAAGACCAACAAATTTGAACATATTACACCAATTCCTAAATCGTTACATTGGCTTCCTGTAGGTCAGAGAATTGATTTTAAGATCATGTTGCTAACCTATAAATCCCTACAGGGTTCAGGGCAAACATATTTAACTGATAACACTCAATAAGCCTTCTAGACCACTAAGAACTTCTGAGACCAATCTGTTAATTTTTCCCAGAGTAAATAAGAAACATGGGAAAGCAGGATTTAGTTAGTATGCAACAAATAGCTTGAATCAACTCCTTGAGGATTTAAGACTTGCCCCAACTCTGACCAAAAAACAAGACTGAAGACTTTAATGTTTGCTTTAGCTTTCTGCTAAATCTCAAAATACATTGCATTCATTGTTTTGTTTACTTTGTCTTTATTTTCTATTTTATTACTTAAATGCCTTTTTAACTTTGCCTTTATTTTCTATTTTTACCAGAGAGAGTCTTAGAATCCGGGTTGGAGACCCAGGATCTGGGTTGGAGTCCCAGAGAAAGGACCAAGTTCCTTTAGGTCGGGTTGTAGTCCCAGAGAAAGGACCAAGTTCCATTGGGTCGGGTTGGAGTCCCAGAGAAAGGACCAAGTTCCTTTAGGTCGGGTTGTAGTCCCAGAGAAAGGACCAAGTTCCATTGGGTCGGGTTGTAGTCCCAGAGAAAGGACCAAGTTCCTTTAGGTCGGGTTGGAGTCCCGACATGGGTACCAGAGAGACCGTTGATCTGATCTTAAAGGTGCCATGAAATGCTCATTTATGGACGCTTTAATATAGGTATTAGTGGGCCACTAACACAGTATTCAAAGACGTTCCCAAAATTCAGCCGTGGTGCAGAGTTACAGCCACTCCGAGCCAGTCGCACATTGAGCTTCCCCCAAATGCGCTGTTTTGGTGTCTGTAGCTATAATGCAAATGAGGAGGAGCGAGGCGGGTCAAGGAGGAGGGTGGGGGTTTGGCCCTGAGCAGCTTGCAGCCACGGTACCATGCGCTCTGTTTACAGTGGATGCATCGCAATGGCGAGGCGCACACAGCCTTTAGCCGTGTTCTGTAAATATTCTAGATAGAACACACGGGAGTCCTGGAGCTCTATATCTAAATAATATCATATACATAGATATCTATATCATATAATATATATTATCACGGCCAAAAATTGTGTGAGCCGATATTATGAATCTCAAACGACCGCGTTGGGTTCTCAGATTTTTCCGGGTTCTTCCACGTCCACATCAATCTGAAGTAGACTGAACCGCGACATGGAGGAGAAAGGGATTGTTGCCGGGCAGCGCTTAGGCACCTCCGCCTCCTGCAGCGCCGAGGCGGTGGTCCCTCGGCAGAGGAAAGCGGGGCTCTAGCGGGAGACATTCGCCGCCAACAATCCCTTTCTCCTCCATGTCGTGGTTCATGTTCTTGAGGGAGTCAAAGCCAAAGTTCCTTTCCTCTCATATATTACATTTTGGAAGTAACTTGCCCAACACTGGTTGTCACTAGGGGTGTAACTGTACACATATTTGTACCGAACCGTCACGGTACAGGCACTACGGAGCGGTTACAGAGGTGTACCGCGGTACGTAAATGCGGCGTACATATCCGGCAACGATGGTCGAATAGTCTGAGTCACGTAGAATATCGAATGTGACTATCGTAATTTATTACACGGCTCTCCTCAATGCTGTTGAATGCTCCGTTGACTTGCATGTGCCTTCACAACTTCCGTTGGTGAATAGCGTCCTCGGTTGCTAAGCGACGTCAACGTCTTTGGCTGACTTTTTCTCTGCTGATCAACACTACGAATGCTGGTAGCAAATAAATTGTAAAAAGACACACCGTGTGAAGTTATATCTAGTTCACCGTCATGCAGGTTGTGTTCAGTAAAGAAATAAATAAATAAATAACGATCAGTTTACGGCGCATGTAGGTCTTTATGCCTAAGCCCACGTTGAAATAATTTTGATGTTGAATGTTGATTTGGCGCAGTTGTTGATTTCATACAAATCATACAAGCCTCTCCCTGTGTCATTGTGTTTGCGTGTATCTGCGTGCGTGTGTGGGTGGTTCTTGATTGAGCAATTTTCGAATATTATTTGAATACTTCTCGGCGAATATCGAATAATATTTTTGCCAGAAATGCACATCCCTAGCACACACATTTGAAAAGGCAACATCCAGGTGTTACTATCACTGTTGCTGTGGAAAAAAAAAACTAGCTGTGCAAACCCAGCTCACGACACTATTTCAACAACCCCTGTCTGGGAATTCAGAAATGCAAATGCCATAACCAAGATTATTGGTGTTTTCATTGCTGCTGATCTACGGCCATTCTCCGTTGTTGACAGTCAAGCAGTTTTTTTTTAATTTTCCCCTTAACTATGAACCGCACCGCACCGTGACTTAAAAACCGAGGTACGTACCGAACCGTGACTTTTGTGTACCGTTACACCCCTAGTTGTCACTGAACATAACCATGTAAAGCGACACAGTGACCGCCTCCTTTTTGGAAAGCTCTGGTTCCGGAGGTAAATTTCCCATTCATTTTCTCCATTGACTTTTCGAAAAAATCGTTATAAAGAGTTTTAAGCCTGGAACCCAGGCAATCATTTGTCATGTCGGTAGCAATTATTTTTAGCGAAATTTGAATAAAAAGCAAAGGTGCAAGACTGTATACATATTCTTTTTGACGTGTGAAGGAACTACTCATCCCATAACCCATTGCAAACTTTTTCGCACTGCTTACAACCTAATAGTTTAGCGCATTTCTTCAATCTTATAACCTTTGTCTTATTATTTTGTGTATATTGTTAATAAAACTTGGGTCATATAGTGTCTGTCTGTCTGTCTGTCTGTCTGTCTGTCTAACCCTAACTCCTATGACCTCTCGCGCATCCATCAATGCCAATTCTACCAATTCCCAAAGAGTGTGAGTTGTAGTACATGTGAATTCAGTCTCTTATATCAGTTACGTATTCATTCAACATTATGCATTCCTAGATTTGATACTACCCAAATTACTAAATAGCACAGCTAGAGCTATAGCTATATCATATATATCATAACATGTCCCTATGTGGGTCACAGCTGCAATGCTCCTCACCTGCGGTGGTTGTAAAGAATTTGGCTGGTGAATAACATTCCAGAAAAAAAGTACTTGGTAACTATTGTATACAAATTATAGAGCTATAAATGTTATTACAGCTCAAGCCCCTAGAGGTACCTTATGGGAAAACGTATGTAATGCACGTTGAATTGTACCCAGTTAACATCAAGCTAAATAACAAATATGCACATAATAACACGTCCCTATTGTGGGTCACAGCTGCAATGCTCCTCACCTGCGGTGGTTGTTGCACTGGACCCAGGCACGACAGTAGGCTCCAGCTCAGCTCCATTATCTATAAACAGAATATTATTATTGCAATGGCTCAAGCCACTACATGTTGCATCTAGCTGGAGCCACTAGATGTATCGATATATTTCTATATAGATATCTGTTATTACGTACGACTTGATCGCATGTTGTATCTGTTTTCTCCCTCGTGGAGAAATGGCCAACAATTTTGGCCAAGAGTGATTGTTTGTATTTGTGTGTGTATGTATATTGGTGCTGTCAAGCGATTAAAATATGTAATCGCGATTAATCGCATTAATGTCATAGTTACTCGCATTCTTTTTTCTATGCTAAATATCCCTTGATTTCTTTGTCCCATTAATTTTTCTCATTTTAATGCTCTTATCAACATTGAAAAGTGCATCGGCTTGCCTTGTGCAAATGTTTTTTTATTGATAACAACATTGGCATATACTGATCAAAGCAGGAAGATACAAAAAAATAGCCTATAGTGCAATTAAACGATGAACATACAAACATACTGCCTTGAACATAGCAGTCAGGCTACTGCTTCTTTGTTTTGAGCCAAAGCAAAAAAAATAATTGCATTAATCGCGCGATGAAAAAATTAACGCCTTTAAAATTGGTTTGCGTTAACACCGTGCATAACACGTTTAACTGACAGTTAAAATATTTAATCGCAATTAATCGCATTAATGTCACAGTTAACTCACGATTAATCGCAAATCTTTTTTCTATGCTAAATCCCTTGATTTCTTTGTCCCATTAATTGTTCTCATTTTAATGCTCTTATCAACATGGAGAAGTGCATTGGCTTGCCTTGTGCAAATGTTTCTTTATTAATAACGACATTGGCATTTACTGATCAAAGCAGGAAGATACAAAAAAAAGCCTATAGTTCAATTAAACGAATGAACATATAAACATACTGCCTTGAACGTAGCAGTCAGGCTACTGCTTCTTTGTTTTGAGCCCAAAAAAAAAAGAAGAAATTAAATATGAATTTGCGTTAATCGCGCGATAAAAAAATTAACGCCGTAAAAATTGGTTTGCGTCAACGCCGTTAATAACACGTTTAACTGACAGCCCTAATATATATATATATATATGTAAAATATTGCAAAAAAATTAGGTGTCCATCTATTCATCTTGCATTTAGCCAGGTGAGTAGATGCTACTTTTACACGAGTATTTTGCAGAATCATTTAACAATCTGCTAGGGAGAGGTCTCTTCAAAGACGGGTCATTTGGATCCTGACATCTACCGAGCACTAAGCTGGATAGCGAAAGGAAAGGTGAGGGGTACGGCTGGTGGGACTCAAGGTAGGCCTCCAGCAACTTAATCACTTCCTTGCATCAACTGGTGCTATGACACCTTCCAATCAGAATTTCGAGCACATCACCGAGACCACCCATATTAAAGTTGTAAACAACATCCGTCTGAACACAGACTCTGGCAAAACCTCAATACTAATGTTACTAGACCTCTGTGTTGCATTCGACACTAGACCATACAATATTTTTGGACAGGTTAGAAAACTGGGTGGGGCTTTCAGGCACAGTCTTGAATTGGTTTAGGTCCTACCTATAAAATAGGAATTACTTTGTTTCCATTGGCGACTTTGAAACAGAATCAACCAACGTGACATGTGGAGTTCCACAAGGTTCGATCTTATGACCCTCTTTATTCAACATCTACATGCTCCCACGAGGGCAAATCATACAAAATAACAATATTGACCATCATTGCTATGCTGATGACACGAAAATCCATGTATCGCTATCACCAAATGACTATGATTGCCCATTGATCTGCTGTGCCAGTGCATTGAGCAATTCAAAGACTGGATGTGCCGAAATTTCCTTCAACTAAATGAGGACAAAACTGAGATAATTGTATTTGGTGCTAAAACGGAAAGGCTAAAGTAACCCAACACCTTCACTCTCTGTCCCTGAAAACCTCAATCAAAGCTAGAAATCTAGTGGTTATCATGGATTCAGATTTACATTTCGACAGTCACAGCAAATCAGTTGCAAAATCTGCATATTATCACCTTAAAAATGTAGCAAGACTTAGAGGGCTTATGTCCACCAAAGACTTACAAAAACGTATACATGACTTTATCACTAGTAAGCTTGATTACTGCAATAGTCTCCTTACAGGTCTCCCAAAAAAACTTGAAGGAAACTTCAGCTTGTTCAGAATGCTGCTGCTAGAGTTCTAACAAAGACCAACAAATTTGAACATATTACACCAATTCTTAAATCGTTACATTGGCTTCCTGTAGGTCAGAGAATTGATTTTAAGATCATGTTGCTAACCTATAAATCCCTACATGGTTCAGGGCAAACATATTTAACTGATAACACTCAATAAGCCTTCTAGACCACTAAGAACTTCTGAGACCAATCTGTTAATTTTTCCCAGAGTAAATAAAAAACATGGGTAAGCAGGATTTAGTTAGTATGCAACAAATAGCTTGAATCAACTCCTTGAGGATTTAAGACTTGCCCCAACTCTGACCAAAAAACAAGACTGAAGACTTTAATGTTTGCTTTAGCTTTCTGCTAAATCTCAAAATACATTGCATTCATTGTTTTGTTTACTTTGTCTTTATTTTCTATTTTATTACTTAAATGCCTTTTTAACTTTGCCTTTATTTTCTATTTTTACCAGAGAGAGTCTTAGAATCCGGGTTGGAGACCCAGGATCTGGGTTGGAGTCCCAGAGAAAGGACCAAGTTCCTTTAGGTCGGGTTGTAGTCCCAGAGAAAGGACCAAGTTCCATTGGGTCGGGTTGGAGTCCCAGAGAAAGGACCAAGTTCCTTTAGGTCGGGTTGGAGTCCTGACATGGGTAACTTTGAAGGGTTTGAGACCTGAGTTCTGTCTGGGTTAGAGTCCCAAAATCCGGGTTGTAGTCCCAGAGAAAGGAACAAGTTCCTTTAGGTCGGGTTGGAGTCCCGACATGGGTACCAGAGAGACCGTTGATCTGATCTTAAAGGTGCCATGAAATGCTCATTTATGGACGCTTTAATATAGGTATTAGTGGGCCACTAACACAGTATTCAAAGACGTTCCCAAAATTCAGCCGTGGTGCAGAGTTACAGCCACTCCGAGCCAGTCGCACATTGAGCTTCCCCCAAATGCGCTGTTTTGGTGTCTGTAGCTATAATGCAAATGAGGAGGAGCGAGGCGGGTCAAGGAGGAGGGTGGGGGTGTGGCCCTGAGCAGCTTGCAGCCACGGTACCATGCGCTCTGTTTACAGTGGATGCATCGCAATGGCGAGGCGCACACAGCCTTTAGCCGTGTTCTGTAAATATTCTAGAACACAGGGGAGTCCTGGAGCTCTATATCTAAATAATATCATCATTAATAATTTAATCAATGGTATTTCTAAACCAATATTGTTCACGTCACACGTCATGCATGAATGTTGCAAAATGTAGACCTATAACTGCGCAGCACTGAAAATCGCGCGAAAGAAGTAGAGCGTTCGTTTTCTACACTTCGTCGACTGAAATCATACCTCCGATCCACAATGACACAAAAAAGACTGAATGACTTGATGAACTGCCATATTCACCGTGACATTCTGGAGGACATCGACATGACAGCCATCGCTAAGGAGTTCGTGCAGGCCAATGACAGACGCAGGCAAGCCTTTGGGAAGTTTTAAGCGTAGGTCAATGGTTTTATTAGCACCGCCGTGTGCACTCTTCTTTGTTCAATGTTTTTATACTGCATTGTACTGATACAAGTGAGTTTATGTTGAGTTAACATCTTACTGTGGTGCTTTTGTTGTGTATTTTTGGCTGATTGAGCATTTTATTCTGCACAGTTATGTGCTGGCATGTTGTGGGCTTAAGTCATGACCATTGATTCATCTATGTAGGCTAGCCTTCTGTGCTGTGTTGACTGTTTTGGCAATTTGCGCACTTCTGTGCTGGCATATTTTGGACTTGGGTTATTAGTGTTGTTGGCTGTTTGGACATTTAAAGTAAAATCATCCTGGCAAAGTGATGTGCATCCACATCCGCATTCTCTCTCTCTCTCTCTCTCTCTCTCTCTCTCTCTCTCTTTAGTACTGGTACAAGCAAGCAGTTTCAGTTGCGTTACCACCACCGACCACCGAGGTACCTTTCTTGTGCATTTTATTCTGCGCTGTTCTGTGCTGGCTGACGTGACTGATGGCATTACGTGCGTGTCCTCGTATACCGTGCATAGCCTTGGCTATGGATAATGTCGGACCTAAAATGTTGGTAAAATGTTGGTGACCCCCTCTTGCGATTGTGGCCCCCCCTTGTTCAAACACGTTCCGCGGTCTATGTTCTCAACCATGGCTGAGATAACCCCCACTACGAGTCTCGTTGTAGAAATACCAGAGACGAGAGTCTGACGTGTTATGTGCCATAACACCAAAAGAAGAACGGTTATCCAAATAACAAGGAAGTGTACAACACTTGCGTAACAGTCCTGGAGCTCTATATCTAAATAATATCATATAATACATAGATATCTATATTATATATTATCACGGCAAAAAGCTGTGTGCGCCTCCAGACGATATTATGGATCACAAATGACTTTGTCGGGTTCTCCGACGTCTCTGGTTCTTCCACTTTCACATCAATCTGAAGTAGACTGAACTGCGCGCTGCCTGCTGCCGGCTGCCCGCTACCGGGCGGTGGTGCCTCGCGGCAACCGGCGGCATGTCGCAGTTAATGTACTTCAGGGAGTCAAAGCCAAAGTTCCTTTCCCCCAATTACTTCTCA
Source organism: Gadus chalcogrammus (assembly GCF_026213295.1). Lineage (NCBI taxonomy): Eukaryota > Metazoa > Chordata > Actinopteri > Gadiformes > Gadidae > Gadus > Gadus chalcogrammus. The sequence goes on from NC_079423.1 coordinate 22,155,119, forward strand.
ACCATGGCTGAGATAACCTCCACTACAGTCTCGTTGTGGAAATACAAGAGACGTCAAAGAACCGAATAAGAAACACTTGCGTTACAGTGTGTGTATTCACACACACACACACATGTGGAGTTCGCACGGTCGTGTGTCATTGGAGGGCCAAATTCTCTGGGCGTGCCAGGCAGAGTAAGGGGAGGAGCTTAGATGCTATGTGACGACATATGAAACCACATTCCAAATCAGTGCACTTGAGCCTCCGTTTTTTCAAAGGCAAGCAGAACACCTGGTGCTCGTTTTACACCGAACGCAAGTTTTAGCCACTGGGGGACCATAGGCAGGCTAGGGGAACTCATATATATGTTAGAAAACCTCATAAAGTGAGATTTTCATGCCATGGCACCTTTAAATACATTGCTTTTTTAACTTTGCCTTTATTTTCTATCTATTTTACTAATTTATTGCAAATGTTTTCTTTTACTTATCTATTATTTTATGACAATGTTTATATGTGAAGCACTTTGATTCTGCCTTGTGTATGAGAAGTGCTCCATAAATAAAGTTGCCTTGCCTTGCCTTGCCTAGGCTTATGGTGTGATCAAGATGACTCGGAAACCAGCCTTCCGAGTTGCACTTGTGACTTAATTTCCGGTCTCGGAGCACTTATTGCGTTACCGTTCATCTTTGAGACTGTGTCATGAAATTGGCTAGTCGTTGTTTATTGTTAGCTACATTAGCCTCTTTAGCAAACCAGCAAGTCGACATTGTATTGCACGCACAGCAAGACCGTGCAATGCATAAATTGGTGACCGGAATAATATAGCATTGTAATCAAGTGTGTAAAAGCATTCAAATATTTGACCAACGTGCTACAAATAGGGCTGTGTTCAAAAAATCGATCCGCGATCCGATATCGATTCACGCTCAAAAAGCACGATATCGATCCAAAAATGTCTGGATCGATCTTTTCCAGGTGACTAAAGGCACTATTTTCTTTGACGCGCAAGGCGCACTATAAAAAGCGAGTGCCGGCTAAACGAAACCGAAACTTAAGCTAGCGAGATGGTTGAAGCGGCACCACTAAAATCACCTTCTGGAATGAAGGCTGATGTTTGGCAAAACTTCTGATTCAGACGTTACGAGGACAAAGACGAACTAGACAGAACAAAAGCAGTGTGCAAACTGTGTCAGACAGAGGTAAAATATAGTGGCAATACCACGAATCTCCGCAACCACTTAACCAGGCACCACGGCGACCTAGCTAAATCTAATCCGCGAACCAAACAGCACTGGAAAAGGCATTTGGGGTTAAGTTTCCCTCGAATTCTACGCGTGCCTTGAGCATAACCAAGGGTGTCTGAATATTTATTAATAAAGACCTCCGACCCTACAGCGTAGTGGAAAATGCTGGATTTAAACTACTGATCAAGAGGCTTGAACCACGCTATGTCCTGCCCAGTCGCAAACATCTGAGCGAAACTGTGATTCCACGAATGTATGCAAAAACAAAAGATGCCCTTGTGCATTCACTGAAATCTGCCGAGAGGGTGGCGTTGACATGTGACTGCTGGACCTCGAGAAATACTGTGTCCTACCTGACAATCACATCGACGAGGAGTGGAGACTAGCCGCTAGCGTCCTTCAGACCAGAGCAGTTGAAACGAGCCACACTGCAAGCAATCTCGCAGACCTGCTCGCTGAAGCCATAGAAGAGTGGGGAATTTCCGACAAAAACCCCGCTCTTGTTACGGATAATGCAGCCAACATCGTGAAAGCGGTGCATTTGATGGGTCGTTTTCACATGGGCTGTTTCGCCCACCTCCTCAACCTGGCATCCCAAGCAGGACTAAAAACTCCTGCTATCGCACGCTTACTGGGGCGGGTACGGCGGATTGTTGGGTTCTTCCACCGAAGTCCCACTGCGAGCCACTCACTGAAAGTTAAGCAACAGCTACTTCAACTGCCGCAACATAAACTCGTGATGGATGTCACGACCCGGTGGAACAGCTCGCTGGATATGCTGGGCCGTTTCCTCGAGCAGCAGCCAGCCATCTCAGCAGCGCTGCTGTCCCCCGACGTCAGCAGGAGGGAGAATGACCTCTGCACATTGACTGAGACGGGCATCACCACTGCAGAGGACGTGGTTAGATGCCTCGGACCCATGAAGACCGCCACCCTAGCCATCTCTGAGGAGGAGTCCCCTACCATGTCAATGGTTGCCCCGCTGCAATTTCAACTGCTTAATCAGATGGCATGCACTGCCGAAGACACGTCCATCATTAAGGAGCTCAAAATCATCATCATTGCTGTCCACCAGAACTTGAGTTCAAGGTATGTTCATTTAAGGCAAGGCAAGGCAACTTTATTTCTGTAGCACTTTTCATACACAAGGCAGACTCAAAGTGCTTCACATATAAACATTGTCGTACAATAAAATAAAATAATAGATATTTAGCAGAAAGCTATAGCAAACATAAAAGTCTTCAGTCTTGTTTTAAAAGGTGCTCAGAGTTGGGGCAAGTCTTAAATCCTCTGGGAGTTTATTCCAGCTATTTGTTGCATAGTAACTAAATCCTGCTTTCCCATGTTTTGTGTTTACTCTGGGGATAATTAACAGATAGGTCTCAGAGGATCTTAGTGGTCTCGAAGGCTGATGTGGTGGAAGCATATCAGTTAAATATTTTGGGCCTAAACCATGTAGGGATTTATAGGTTAGCAACATGATTTTAAAGTCAATTCTCTGACCTACAGGAAGCCAATGTAACGATTTCAGAATTGGTGTAATATGATCACATTTTTTGGTATTTGTTAGAACTCTAGCAGCAGCATTCTGAACAAGCTGAAGCTTCCTCAGAGTTTGTTTTGGGAGACCTGTAAGGAGACCATTGCAGTAATCAAGCTTACTAGTGATAAAGGCATGTACAAGTTTTTGTAAGTCTTCGGTGGACATAAGCCCTCTAAGTCTTGCTACATTTTTAAGGTGATAATATGCAGATTTTGTAACTGATTTGATGTGACTGTCGAAATGTAAATCTGAATCCATGATAACCCCTAGATTTCTGGATTTGATAGAGGTTTTGAGGGACGGAGAGTGAAGGTGTTCGGTTACTTTAAGCCTTTCCGTTTTAGAACCAAATACAATTATCTCTGTTTTGTCCTCATTTAGTTGAAGGAAATTTCGGCACATCCATTCTTTCACTTGCTCAATGCACTGGCACAGCAGATCTATGGGCCGATAATCATTTGGTGATAGCGATACATAGATTTGCGTGTCATCAGCATAGCAATGATGGTCAATATTGTTATTATGCATGATTTGCCCTAGTGGGAGCATGTAGATGTTGAATAAAGAGGATCGAACCTTGTGGGACTCCACATGTCACGTTGGTTGATTCTGATACAAAGTCGCCAATGGAAACAAAGTAGTTCCTATTTTGTAGGTAGGACCTGAACCAATTTAAGACGGTGCCTGAAAGCCCCACCCAGTTTTCTAACCTGTCCAGAAGTAATGTATGGTCTACAGTGTCGAATGCAGCACTGAGGTCAAGTAGCATTAGTATTGAGATTTTGCCAGAGTCTGTGTTAAGACGGATGTCTTTTACAACTTTAATAAGGGCGGTCTCCGTGCTGTGCAGGGGTCGAAATCCTGATTGGAAGGTGTCATAGCAACCAGTTGATGCCAGGAAGTGATTAAGTTGCTGGAGGACAACTTTCTCAATGATTTTACTTATGAAGGGTAGATTTGATATCGGTCTGTAGTTGTTAATAACAGAGGCATCTAGGCTCCGCTTTTTTAAAAGGGGTTTAATAACTGCAGTTTTCAAAGCTTTTGGGAAATTGCCTGACTGGAGAGAGTTGTTAACTATCTGCAATATGTCTGCTGCTAGGCAGTCAAAAACATTCTTAAAGAGGTTGGTAGGTATAGTATCAAGGCAACAGGTGGATGTCTTTAGTTGTGTGACAGTTTCCACAAGATTTTGAGAGTCTATAACATTAAAGCATGCCATCCTTGCCACGTTATTTTTGCCTGAACAGGGTGGTAGTCCAACATTTTTGTTTGAAGTGGAGATATTGATGGCGCGTCTGATACCTTCAATTTTATCAGTATAAAAAGCTGCAAACTCATTGCATTTCAGCGTGGAATGGAGACCAGGTGGAATTTGTGTTGGGGGGTTGGTCAGTCTGTCCACAGTTGCAAATAGGGTTTTTGCATTATTAGTGTTGGTTTTAATGATATTGGAGAAAAATGTTTCTCTAGCATTTTTTGAAGTCTAAATTGTAGGCACGGAGGCTCTCTTTATAGATATCATGGTGAATATGAAGTTTTGTTTTACGCCAGATGCGTTCAACCTTCCTGCATTCTTTTTTCTGTGCTGTTACAGAAGCAGCTTTTCTCCAGGGTGCCTTTTGCTTTCCAGAAATCGTTTTAACCTTATAAGGTGCAATGACATCTATGACTTTCAAAATTTTCAAATTCAAGTTTTCTACAAGATCATCAGCAGAACATGGGTTTAGAGGTGGTAGCAAGGAGATGGCCTTTTTAAAAAGTACATTAGAATCTTCATTGATATACCGTTTTTTGACAGTGTTTGATTTTGTCTGTATGTCGGGAATAAAAGATATGTTAAAGAAAACACAAAAGTGGTCAGACAAGGAAGGATCAGTCACAGAGAGATCAGAAACATTGAGGCCCTTTGTGATAACCAGGTCTAGAGTGTGCCCCTTACAATGAGTAGCCTCTTTCACATGTTGAGACAGTTCAAATGTGTCCAAAATGGTAAAAAGTTTTTTTGCACACTTGTCATTCAAATCATCAGTATGAAAATTGAAGTCACCAGTTATAACTAGACAGTCAAATTCTGTGGAGATGCTAGACAATAATTCTGTGAAGTCATCGAAAATTTTTGCAGAATATGTTGGTGGCCTGTAAATAATTAATAGGAGAACTCTGGGGGAGCATTTCAATACAGCACTAAGGTATTCGAACGATGGAAAATCACCAAATAACATCTGTTTCCCCTGAAATACATTTTTAAATATAGCAGCAACCCCTCCACCTCTTTTTCCAGATCTACATGCATCAAAAAAGTTATAGTCGGGAGGAGCTGTCTCTATCAGAACGGTTGCACTGTTATTTTGTTCCAGCCATGTTTCAGTTAAAAACATAAAATCCAGTTTAGAAGTGTTAATAAAATCATTAACTAAAAATGATTTGTTATTAAGAGACCTCACATTAAGTAGAGCCATCCTGATGGTGCTGTTGATAGGCTTTAAGGTTGTTTTTGGTTTGGAGGCAATAGATATGAGATTTATGAGGTTAGCAGTGTGTCTAAGTTTCCCTTGGTTTACTCTCTTATTGGTTACAGCATGAATGCGAAAGTTGCCCTGCTTTGACGTAGGCAACCTTGGGTTCAGCAGATTATGAGAAACTTCCTTTATACTGTGTCTACGGCTGAACCCTTTTTTGTCTCAGTAATACTCAGGACTACTATCAGTACGGTGGTGGGGGTGGGGCGCCATCCTCCTGGGTGTTAGCAGCCTGCGGCCATGACGTGGCGATGCTATCATTGACACAGATGCAAGTTTGATGCCAGCATATTCCAGTTTCTTAAATTCGGCTGGAAAATCGCAAAGGGAGACATCGGAGCTGGAGTTGTTGTTGTGGCTATGGGAGAGATGAGGCTGGAGGTCATCGTCGATGGGGGAATGCAGAGGAGGGGGGTGGCCGTTCCTCGCCAAGCCAGCATCAGCGATGGGGGAGGGCACAGTGTTGATGGCGTCGGGCGGGCTGTTGTCTCTCTTCAAGGTCTGTGGGCTGTCTGCTATCTGTGTGTCAGATAGTGGCAGAGTAGTTGTGTGGGGGAGGCTGTAGGCTCGCTTCTTCTCAACCTGTGCTCTGATTGTGGCCTGTGCGTCAGACCATGGCAAGATTGTGGCCTGTGCGTAAAGCGAGAAGAGAAGATTGTCCCTCAACAGTTTTGAGCCTAACCTGTTTGGGTGTAGGCCATCTGCTCTGAAAAGATATTTGCGCCCCCAGAATAAGTTGAAATTGTCAATAAAGTCCCTTCCTCTTTCATTGCAGACTCTGGAAAGCCATGTATTCAGTGCAAGTAGACGACTGAATCTGTTTATTCCCCTGTCAACTGTTGGTATGGGTCCACTGATGAAAGACTTGATGTGTATTTTGTCCAGTGTATCCAATAGATCAGTGTTATCCCTCTTCAGAAGTTCTGACTGTTCTCTTTGAATATCATTAAATCCTGCATGCACAATAATCTGTGAGATTTTGGGGTTTTCCAATATGATTTTGGCTAGTTTATGGTTGATATCACTAACCATTCCATATGGGAAGATGCATGTTTTGATCTTCTTACCGGTTATATCCTTGATAGTTGAGTCTCCTATAATCAGAGTGTCTGGTTCATCTGTCTCTGAGATGGGCCCTTGTTGGACGGTGGCAGACACATGCGCAGCCCGCCTCCGTGGCGACTGGTTGTTCCGTCTCTGTCCACACTGTCCGTCCGGACGCATCTCGGGGCTCAGGGGTGCATCGGTGGCAGGCGCGTTCGTGGACTCTTGAAGTGGCAGGAACCGGTTCTTCAGTGGCAGGGTTAATTTCAGTGACGGGCTAATCCGGCTGATACATGTAACTTTAGCTTTGGGTAGCTTAGCATTCGGTGTTGAGTGAACTTGTTGATTCACTTTGGTATGTTGCTTTGGCTTAGCGCCGACTCTGTGCCAGTGAGACGCAGCTGGAACTGTCTCTCTCTTGTCCAGCTTCGGGAAGGATACAGTGTAGCTTTGGTCATCTTGCTTTATCTGAGTGAGCTCAGCAAACTCACCCATCGGCACTGTATCCTGTAGGAGTCCTTTGCATTTTTCTACTGCTGCTAGTCTCGTTTCAATTAAAGCCAATGTCTTTTCCAGTTTGGCGCAGTCTGTGCATTTCCCAGTCTCCGTGCCTGAGATATCCGAATGCGGAGGCATGTTGGCGATAGGAAAGTCCAAGGCTTTTTCTGCGGTCTGATCCGGAGTAATAAGATAAAGTAGATCTGAACGATGAATTAAGTAGTTTTTTCCAATGCCTAGCGGAGCTTCGGGAAACATGGCTGTGTAGTAGTACGCAGCACTGAAATGCATATGTAGTTTTTAAATAGATTTGTCTCTGATTTTGTTCTCATCTTCTCATAGAATAGAGCAGTGATTTTTTTAAAACTGTGCTATTCATAATAGTGTTTGCATGACTGTTCCTGCATTTACTGTAGACCTACCCTGCTATCTATCTAAAGTGATATATGTTCCTCTATATAGATATGAAGGCCTGAAGGAGACCTTGTGTGTAGCATCATCCTTGGATCCACGTTTCAAGACCCTACCGTTCCTGTCTGATGAGGCACGTGATGCTGTCTTCTTGAAATTGACCTCTGAAGCTGCTCATCCAAACCCATCAACCGATGTAAGTTTGCAGATTATATAGTTTGCCCATTTGAATATTTAGACTATTTTTTCTTAATTGAGCTGCAAAAGACTGAATTCAGGTTAATTTGTGTATTATTTTCTTTTGTAATATTATTCTGCATCAGAACACTACACCAGAGCAAGAGAACACCCATGGTTCAATGGATGTGGCTGCACCTGCACCTGCACCAACTCAACCAAAGAGGCCCAAAGACTCTGCTCTGATGGCTTTACTGGGGTCGGCGTACAGACCACCAACTCCACTACAGAAGAAAACAACAACTGAAAGGGCAGAGGAAGAGATCGCCACCTACAGGAAAGTGCCAGCTATTCCTCTTTCACAAAATCCACTGACATGGTGGCAGGTGCATGCAGAGGATTTCCCTCTTTTGGCAGGCCTTGCAAAGCAATATCTTTGCATACCTGGGACCAGTGTCCCATCTGAACGAGTTTTCTCAACAGCTGGAGACATTGTTAGTGCTCAAAGGAGCTGCCTCACTCCACAGCATGTTGACCAGCTCCTTTTTCTCCAGAAAAATTACACAATTCCTGAAGACTAGGACTCATCTCAGTCAGGCATAATTTTTTCACTTTGTTCTTGTGGCTGAGCTGGTTGGTTAGTTCCTGTCTATTGTTTTACTCCTGCCATGGGTAGGCCTATGTTATTACCATCTAGCACACTTTTACATACATTCAGCCCAAGGCAGGCCTCTCTCTCTCTCTCTCTCTCTCTCTCTCTCTCTCTCTCTCTCTCTCTCTCTCTCTCTCTCTCTCTCTCTCTCTCTCTCTCTCTCTCTCTCTCTCTCTCTCTCTCTCTCTCTCTCTCTCTCAACCTGTATGGCATTTCACAAGTCTCTGGTTGTCAAAGACTGGGTACAGGGGTTCTTGTAGTTTTCTAATATAGAGGGCCATTTCATTTTAATTTATTTATATTTTATTTGGTCATTGTTGTTTAGTTCTGGTCATTGTTTTAATTCTGCCATGGTTACTTAAATTTCAAATAATACTTGGATTTTTGTCTAAAATAAATACTTGATTCTTGACTCTTCTCTCTCTGTGTCCCTCTTACACGTACACAGATACAATCACAAACACATGGAGCTGTTTTGTCTATGGGACAGTATTTATTTGCATTATGTCTGTAAATAGATCGATATCGAATCGGATCGAATCGTGGATCGAATCGGATCGTGACCTTATGAATCGGAATCGGATCGATCCAGGAAATTCGGATCGATTCCCAACCCTAGCTACAAATACATAGAAAATAAATCTCTTCACGGGCACAGCCATATTTGTTGAGAGCGTCATAACTGAACTCGGTATACTCTCAGAATTCCGAGGGGGCCCGACCAAATGGGGGCCGTGCCTCCATGGAATGCCGCAAGAAAGCTGGGAGATTTCCCCACTTGCAGCTCGGAAGGCTGGTGTCCGAGTCATCTGAATCACACCAATAATAATGCCATGTTTAAGCTGTAGGCCGTGCCTATTTATGATTTCCTTTTATTTTGCTTTTGTTCATTTTGTTCATTATATTTTCTTCCCTCAAAAAACTAACCCCATTTTGATGATAACGTGTTTTGTCTGTTTGGGAGAGCCAAGTGGGACATCCAGCCGGCTACAGGGTGTTGCATTATAGGGCTCACCATACCATCAATGTGCCGCTTCTTATTTTGCTGGATTTTTGTGTGTGTGTTTTACAGGCCTGGGTGTGCAAATGGTGAGTAGCCTCTCGAATCCCCCTGTCAACGGTTGTCACTTACTTGCCAGCCATCTCCATGAATGACACCTGTTATTTGTTGTTTGATTTGATTTATCCTGTATTTACTTGTTAAGTAAATATAATTGTTTTGGGGGAAACTCAGGTCTCCGTCTCCCAAAAACCGTATTTGGGGAACCCGGTTTTCATTTAACACTAAACACACTTAACTGTCTTTGAATTTAACATTTTCAAGGTGGCATTGTCAACATAACTGTAGTCGCCGCTAGACTCAATGCCAGCCCCCGGTTAGATGTACATCAAGTGATGAAGGTTGTATTACTGCTGGCTATAATAGAGATTACCTTACTTTTAAATAATTTTTTAATGTGAATAATGGTATCATAAACTATCTTACAAACCGCCATTATTATTTATTTAGGCTACTAATTACATCTTAAAGGGATACTTCACCCATTCGGAACCGGCGTTCTATCATTGTAATATCGCTATTGGTCCAGCTTTCCTGATCCAATTTTCTCCCGAGATTACGTAAAATTACGCGTTTCACGTCATCTCTGGAGAACTTTGCTTGCCTGCTAGAAGGGCCGAGGACTACAAACCACTGATTCCGCAAATTTGTGACCCCACCAATAAGCAATGAGGGGGGGGGCAGGCGGGAGCGATATGTTAACACAATGTCTGCCATGTTTCTTCACCACTTAGCTAGAGAACAAATTTGGATTTGGACATTCAGGGCTATTAGTACGAGCCTGAATACGGCCAGGAAGAATTGACACAAATAGAGGAGGAGGCTACTGCGGCTGCAGCTGGGCTGCCAAGGACGAGGACGAGGAGCCGGAGCGCGCCGGTTTGCTCTGTTCGCCTAACACAGAGTCCCTGTGCCAGTTTCTTCTAGAAAAAATGGCTGAATCTGGCGAGGACGGGGCCATTTGTGTAACATCTCACCCAGGCCTTACGTATCATCTGAACAGTTGGGTATTGGATACATATTTCCGGACCCAGAAAGTGAACTGGAAACGCCAGCCAAAGACCGCCGGGAGAAACAGATGCCTGAGCATAGAGTACGTGTTTGTTTTTTTACCAACACATTGGCTACAAAAGTTTTGAGTCCCGGGGAATATGACAATGCAGTTATCTGGAAGTAGCCGATCTTATTGGCAGAGCATAGGCTACGTTACATTATTTTGAAGTCTGTGTAATGCTGTATAGGCTACTCAAGGTATCGGCTTCCTGTGTTGTCCAGGCCATCAGAGCTAATTACCCAGCCCAAGATGGGCAGTACCATGGCTACCAGGAGACAGTAGATGCTCAAGATGACCTGTGATTATTTTGACTCTAGCAAACACACCCTACACGTTTTATTTTTTTAAATAGTTATTTAAAAAAAAAAAAAATCATGAATAAAACTTCACATTCATGTTGGTTTTTGTGATTTGTTTACTAACCCAAGTGCTGTTATACTTAATTAGGCCTACTGTATAAGATCGACACTTATTTCAACTGGGGATATACATTGAGTACAAATACTTGACATGCTGAGCTACTGTAATTAGCAAATGTTTTTATGCTGTGTACAGTAATATACAAATGGTGCCTTTGAAAAAACTAGGGCAGAAGTCGAAACTAGTCAACGTATCACAGGTATATGTTTACATATACGTTTACGGGGATAAGTTTGCTCGCGCTACTACTCGCACTAGGGACCATGGATACTTCCCCCTCCAAACGGAAACAGGCGGGCGGTGCAGCAGGCGCAATGCACTGTGGTAGTTGGAGGATTCCTTACTTTTGAGCCACTCTCAGGCTAGGATGAACCGATTTCTTTTTTTTTTAACATACATATACATAGAATTATTTACTTAAAATAACCTTCATATCTCTACCGTTGAAGTATCACTTTAAGTATCATAAACATAAATCTTTGAACTTTATTTGGCTCAATCTTTTCATTATTTGAGCTTGTGAATAGCACCAGATTATTCCTTAAAGTAATCAGAAATTAGCATTTAGAATCTTATTATTTATAAAATCCTGCGGGGTACTCGACTTCTAACTGAAATCATCGTTCTAGGTATTATTGCAGTTGAAAATTATCAATGCTGTGTGCGTTCAGGTAACAACTATGACTGGACAGTATCGTAACATTGACCTCAATTTGACTTAAAGGTTCAGAGAATACTCACCAAGACATCTAGTCTCTCCGGTCCATTGTCCGTTCTCACAGGTCTTGACGTCTCCCTTAATGGTGAAGTTAATTCCACAAGCGTATCTCACTTTATCCCCGTGCTTGTGGGGTGCCTTAAAATTTCCACAGATTTTTCCATCAGGCAGCGACGGCGGATCCCCACAAGTTATTTCGCTACCTCTATCTATACAGAGAGAGGGACAACATATAATAAGCTTCACAGTGAGTCATCCACTTAATCGTCAAATCCCGCCGGCGGGCATGTTTTAGTTATACCACCCCTTCAGGGGCGGCCCCAGCACATTTGGCGCTCTAGGCGAGCTTCACTCCTGGCGCCCCCCCCCCCCCCCCCCCCCCTCCGCAAAAAAAAAAAAAAAGTTTGTTAATTCCCAACGAAAACTGAATTGCAACCTTGAAAAACTGTTTTGCCCTGTAACTGCATTTCTTTCACATAAACACAATTGATCGCAACGATGAACAAACATTAATTCAAGAATAAAATCCACGGAGGAAAAAATTGCGCCCCGGATGGCTTTTGCCTCTTCATTTTCTTGATTTCGTTCTTGATTCTCGATTCTTGAAAACACTCTAACCAAACGCCTTATAGTACTAGCATGTTCTGACGAAACCAAGGAGGTAGGTTCCCCTTCCGTTTTCGATTTTTGGCTCATTTTACCCTAATGTTAGATTTTTTTTTTTTTATGTCAAAATATTGGTTGGAGATATAGAAGGGGCGCAAAAATATGAGCCAGGAGGGAGAAAAAAAAAAAGATTTTTTTTTTTTTTTGGGCGCATTATTTTGCGCTCCCCCTCTAGATGGCGCTCTAGGCGGCCGCCTAACCCGCCTGTAGGGAAGGCCGCCCCTGCACCCCTTCCCCCCAACATGCTGGGTCAATTTTCGGCATCATAAGGTTGAGTGATATAGTCATGTCATGCACAGTTTGAAAGCTTAGAATCGCAGGAATGTCAATAAATGTCAAGCATTCGGTGAAATAATATGTTTAGCGAATATAGATCAAATATATCCTTGTGTCTTAGGTTAAAATAGCCCCCCTCACCCTCCCCCTCCCTTGGTGCATTCTTATTTTATCGTCGTTGTGGATGTCCTTAGCAATGAGTTGATACTTCATGTTGGGTATTGAAATGTTCATAAGAGTCCACCGAATTCGAATATCAATATTATTTTAGTCTAATTACATTGTGTATATGCACGAGCCATCTTATACAAAGCAGCCGAAAAATAGAAAACCTGCAACACTGCAATGTTTTTTTGTAGAAAACTGTGATTTAGGGTTTTTATTCCGCTATTGTCGTCTGATTCATGGTATCTTAAGGTTAAGAAATTAACCAAGGTTTTCTGATATATGAGTGAGGTATCTCACTATGGGACACGCCCCTTGCGCTGTCCGCCAGAAGCAATTTTACACTACGCCAGTCGTGACTGGCCAACAGACATGACGTCTGCTTGTAGGGGATGTCTGCTTCATGACGTCCTCGCTCCGGGCAAGGAGGGTGGTCTGGTGAGATTGATACCTCACTCATATATCAGAAAACCTTGGTTAATTTCTTAACCTTAAGTTTTCTTTCAATATTCGCTCGGTATCTCACTATGGGATATAGTAACTCCCGTATTGACAAAGAAGTACCAGTGCAAACCCATCAAACAGGTATGTTCACTGATCCAACGCTCAAGACAGTGTGAGACAGATTAGGCGCAGTAACATCCAACCTGTAGAATCTAGTGAAAGTGTGAGGCGTCGCCCAGCAGGCAGCCGTACATATCTCTTCCAATGAGACCCCCTGAAACAGTGCTCATGATGCGGACATGCCGAGAGTCGAATGTGCGCGCAGGCCGACAGGGGGTTCCAAACCCATGCTATTATAGGCCATGGCTATAGCCCCCACGATCCAGTTTGATAAACGCTGCTTCGAGAGAGGCTTCCCTAGGTGTGACGTAGCACATGATACAAACAGCTGCTCCAATTTCCTGAATCCAGCCGTCCCATCAACATAGACGCGTAAACCCCACACCGGGCAGAGCGCATTCAGCTGCTCCTGCTTCTGGTACGAGAAAGGAGGAAAATGGAAAGCCAACAGCTCAATAGGGCGGTATGACAACGCAGAGTCGAATACCTTGGGAACAAACGCAGGATTCGGCTTTAATAAAACCTTTGAGTTACCCCGCAAAAACTGCATACATGCCGGGCTAACCGACAGCGCATGGATGTCACTCGCGCGTTTAGCCGAGGCCAATGCGAGCAACAAAGCCGTCTTGAACGAGAGCGTCTTAAGCTCTACCTGTTGTAAGGGCTCAAACGTGACAGTGCATCAAGCACTGTAGATAAACTCCACTGAGCAGCCAAGCTCCGCGACTCCGCATATGACTCCCGTCATATGCGTAACGTGTAGAGGAAGCCCTGGCCCCCTGGATAGTCGTAATGACATTCCATGGGAGTCCAGCCGTCAGTACATCCTTTCACGGGCCAGGCCCAAAGAGCCATGTGCTCCGGATGAGGATTGAAGATTTCCCCATGCGCTTGCGTCAGGAGGCAGAGGCCAAGGCTGGCTGCACAGCAACTGGACTATTTCCTCCAACCAATATTTTCCCGGCCAACGGGGGGCTATAAGGATCAGCGCATGACCCTTCTCTCACACTCTGGCGAGAGTAGGAATGATCAGTTCTAATGGGGGAAAAGCGTACAGGAGGATGAGCGGCCACTCGTATGCCAAAGTATCCAGCCCCATCGGGGCGCTCCTACCGGTTAGGGAATAGAACAGAGGGTACTCAGTGTTCTCCTCTGATGCAAAGAGATCGACCTCCCCTCTACCGTATCTCTCCCATATCTGGTTCACGACCACGATGTGGAGTTTCCAGTCCTCATAACGAGGGTCGCCCCTGGTCATTAAATCTGCTCCCCAGTTCCGCGCGCCTGGCACGTGTGTTGCTCTCAGCGACAACAGGTGGGTGTTGCCCCACATGGTCAGTCTGTGTGCCAACGTGTGCATTGCTCCCCCTGACGGTTTATATACGCCACCACCGTGGTGTTGTCCGTCCTGACTAGAACATGTTGCCCTTTCAGAAAGGGAAGAAAATGTTTCAGCGCCAGTGACACCGACTGAAGTTCCAGGCAGTTTATGTGAACAAACTGCATATGTGAACTCCACGTGCCATTTATTGTTCTGCCCTCGTATACGGCTCCCCAGCCCGCCCGAAAGGCATCCGTCGAAAGGACCTTCCTTGCCAGGATAGTTCCCATGGTAACGCCTGTAGTTAAAAAGGACGTGTGTCCCCAAGGGCGCAGCGCCAAGACGCAAGCCGTGGAGATCAAAACTCGGCGATGGACATGGCACGTCGGGTTCAGTTTGAGTGATGCAACCCATCGCTGAACCGGCCTCATATGGAGGCGGCCAAGTGGGACTACTACCAGCGCCGACGCCGTCAGACCCAATAGTCTGAGGCACGTTCTGAACTTCATCCAACATCAACATCATCCCCCTGCAAAAAAGTGCCAGACAAGCCTGAAAGGCTTCCACTCTCTCTGAGGATAGACGTTTTGACTATTTCAGTTTTGGTGTTTCATACCATTGCAGTTTGCACTTTTTAAGTAGAATTAATTGCGAAAACACTTTGTTTGAGCTTTTTCTTTGTCAAAATTGCATAGGCGGAATAGCAAAAAAATTGTTTTTTGTGATGTTGCTTGTCTCATTATATAGAACATCTTGTATGCCATCTAAATGGTTCACAAGAAAGCCTAGTGTGTAACCTTTCATTCTTTTTGATACCAAGATTATGCTTCTACATGTTTGGGTTCACTTTTGTTTACAGTAAGCATTTTGGGTAGCCAAAGGTCTTTTTTGGAGTCTCAAAAAGGACCCTGACCAAAACGAATGGACATTGTGGCATCCCGCCACGGAAGCCTCGGCCTGGACAGGCCCGGGGTACCGTGGAGGACGGGGTGTACCACCCCCACCCACCAGCCGGCGATGGAGAGCAGCCCATTCGGCTCCCCAATCAGGGTGATTGGGGGACACCTGGCCGAAAGCGGAGGGGCCATCTTAAAAGGAGGACCAGCCCAGCACAGCAGGGCTCGGGAGGAAGAAGGAAGCGCTCGGGTCCACGTGCAGCTAGAGGCCCACGGAGGCCCTAGAGACCGCGAGTGCCTTGGTTGGCTAAAGTTGACGGTTAATAAATGCCCACAATGGCTTTAACCTTCACCAAACGTGTCGTTTGTACCGGTAACCCGGCTCATTTGGGTAGCGGGTTACCACAACATATCATTACATAAAAGGAGCTGGAGACTTCATCTTTTATGCTTTGTTGATCTGCTTTTACACACAGCATCACAATAACTAGGGCTAGGGCTCAGTAGTGTTTCCAATGAATATGGTGTTACCCAGGGTACTACAATTAGCTTGGTTTTAGAGGTGTGTGTAACCGGCTGGAAGGAAAAACAATATTGTAGCCTTCCCAGCACTGTGTCAGTACATGATACAGTTTTTCTGATAATGTCATACAATTCTACAGGTTCTCAGCTTTCCAAAGAGACCAAGCATGTGATTAGAGGTCATACTATGAAGGAGCAGTGCTCTAGTCTAGAGTAGGTGCAGTGCAAAAACTAAAAAATGGCAAAAATTGCCCAAAGACTAAGTGATTAAGTTGATGTTTCCTACAGTGGGCACGACAGAATATGTAGTGTAAAGTTAAGTAGCGATAAGAAACAGCTTTCCACTGCTTGATGACCATCTTATCACCACAGATTTAGTTCTTAACGGTCCCATGGCATGACAATTTTACTTTATGAGGTTTTCTAACAATAATATGAGTTTCCCTAGCCTGCCTATGGTCCCCCAGTAGCTAGAATTGGTGGTAAGTGTAAAACGAGCACTAGCTATCCTGCTCTGCCTTTGAAATATCTAATCTCAGACGCGCCGATTTGGAATTTTTCCCTGTATGTCGTCATACGGGTACATGTTACCTCCCCTTTCTCTGCTTTGCCCAATGAGCTACGACCGTGCGAGCGCCACATGTGTGTGTGTGTGTGTGTGTGTGTGAATACACACACTGCAACGCAAGTGTTGGACACTTCTTTGTTATTTGGATAACTGTTCTGCTGTTGGTGTTATGCCGCTTAAAGCCGGCCACACACCGGCGCCGAAGCGCCTCGGTGGGCATTTCACGAGTGTCAATTGCCGTCCCTGCCGCGTGTGTCTAGCCGCCGCCGGTGTGGGCTAGTACGTCCGAAATAATGGAGGCGTTCTTTTTGACGCGCCGCTTCACGCCGGTGTGTGTTCGACTTTGGGCTTGGTGCGCATTTAACGAGCATCATTTGTCGCCCCTAGCACCAATAGGAAGCGGCGCGCTGCAGCACCGTTGTGATATTTTTTGAAAGAAGAAGATCAACAAACCGGGATGTACCAAACAGGGGGCGGCGACGCTAGGGATTAGAACAGTGGTGTGAAGCCTAGTGGGGCAGTGCCCCGCCAAGCGACTAGCCGGCGCCGGTGTGGGCTAGCACTTCCAAAATAATGTGGACTTCGGCACCGGTGTGTGTTGGGCTTAAAACATCGGGTTCTTTAACGTCTCTGGTATTTCCACAACAAGACTCGTTGTGGGCGTTATCTCAGCCATGGATGAGAAGGATTTCGGGGGAAAGTAACTCCCTGAAGTACATGAACTGCGACATGGAGGAGAAAGTGATTGTTGCCCGCGATTGTCTCCTGCCGGAGCCCCGCTGCCCACCACCGTGAGGCACCACCGTCGCGCCACCGCACCACCGCCGCACGCACAGCTTTTGGCCGTGATAATATATATTATATTATATAGATATTGACGCGTGTCCCGATAGGACTCACTATATTGATGCACCTAGCCGTTCCAGAATCACTCCAGAATCATGCTGTGACACCATGCTTTCAACAAGGTCACCATATATATTGTGTATCTCATATCTTATGATAAAGAAAATTGGTTTCTTTATAACTTCTTGTGTATCTCTTATGATAAAGTAAATTGATTGCTTTATAACTTATTGTGTATCAAATATATCCTAAGATAAGGTAAATTGATTACCTTATAACTTCTTTGATGCTTACATATGTTTTATGATAAGGTAAATTGATTACCTTATAACTTCTTTGATGCTTACATATGTTTTATGATAAGGTAAATTGATTACCTTATAACTTCTTCAATGCTTACATTTATTTTAGGATAAAGAAAATTGGTTTCTTTATAACTGCTTGTGTGAAAGTAAATTGCTTGCTTTAGATTTTCTTATGTGTTAAAATGATGTGCCTTAAATGTCTTACCATAGGGCTAACTGGTTACATTATATACACTTTTATGTAGTAAATTGAATGCTTAAAACATGTCTCCTTGTGGAGAAACATTGGAGGAATACAAAGAACATGTGTCCCTTTAGACCCCATGATGTATGAACACAACTTCAAGCTCCTTGTGTTGCCCCTCGGGCAAAATAAGGGAAACTCGGGGACGTTTGTCAAAGGATCTTTTGTTATCAGGAGAGTAAAACAGGGAAATCTGCAGAGAAAGCTCAGTTAGTTCGTTGGTCCTCGGTCTTTTTGGTTCTTCTGCTGCTGGTGTGGTGCCGTGTGTTCTCTGCCCTGCTCTTGCTCTTCTGCTTCCAAAAAACTGTGGCCTTCGTAGCAATAGATTTTCATCTTAGGGACTCGGTTCAGACTCTGTTTTCTTTTTAGTTTAGATTTAGAAATCCAACCTTGGACTTCACCCGAGAGGACGTTGGTACTTAGACTTAGAAATCCAACCTTGGCTCCACCCGAGAGAACGTTTGGTACTTAGACTTAGAAATCCAACCTTGGCTCCACCCGAGAGAACGTTTGGTACTTAGACTTAGAAATCCAACCTTGGCTCCACCCAAGAGGACGTTGGTACTTCCAACCTCAAGGGCCTCTTGAGAGGAAGTTGTATACTTTAAATAGGAAACTTCTTTAGCACTAACTTAGTCTTAAGCGTGATTAACTCAACAAAGGCAACTCTCGGGGTCATGCGGTGCACTGAGGCACGAGAGTTGCGTCAACGTTAAAACTTAGACTTAGAAATCCAACCTTGGCTCCACCCGAGAGAACGTTTGGTACCTAGACTTAGAAATCCAACCTTGGCTCCACCCGAGAGAACGTTTGGTACCTAGACTTAGAAACCCAACCTTGGCTCCACCCGAGAGAACGTTTGGTACTTAGACTTAGAAATCCAACCTTGGCTCCACCCGAGAGAACGTTTGGTACTTAGACTTAGAAATCCAACCTTGGCTCCACCCAAGAGGACGTTGGTACTTCCAACCTCAAGGGCCTCTTGAGAGGAAGTTGTATACTTTAAATAGGAAACTTCTTAAGCACTAACTTAGTCTTAAGCGTGATTAACTCAACAAAGGCAACTCTCGGGGTCATGCGGTGCACTGAGGCACGAGAGTTGCGTCAACGTTAAAACTTAGACTTAGAAATCCAACCTTGGCTCCACCCGAGAGAACGTTTGGTACCTAGACTTAGAAATCCAACCTTGGCTCCACCCGAGAGAACGTTTGGTACCTAGACTTAGAAACCCAACCTTGGCTCCACCCGAGAGAACGTTTGGTACCTAGACTTAGAAACCCAACCTTGGCTCCACCCAAGAGGACGTTGGTATTTTTAATAGGCCATTCTTCATCTATTTTCTTCTTCTTTTTACTGTCTTTTCTTTTCAAATCTATACTCAGTTGTAAAAGTGATTTTGTTTATTGGACCTAAGAATAAATCTACCTGAATACATTTGTAGTAGGTTAACTCAATCGTTCGAGTCCTTTCCCCTGTCGACTCCTCGACACAGGCAAAGCAGAACGACACGCGCTCTCCCAGCTGATCCCCTCACGGTGAGTGGCGCATTGTACAGGCAATGGTTGATTGTGGCTGACGTGTATAGGGGGTGACAAGGCAAAAAAGATACATCATTTCGTATTAACTATTATTGTTTCGAGAGACTTTGGTCCCGCTAAACGGACGGGTCTGAATTCGTATTAAAGTAAAAACTGTTGTGAAGGGACTTAACAGAGTGACCTGGGTCGGACCGGATTAAGACTGAGCCGAGCCGGACCGAGCGCCTCCGTGAAACCAACGATTCACGGAGACAAGTGGGTCTCGACCTAGGTTGGTCCCGGGGAGCGTACGTGCGACACCCAGACTCACACACACACACAAAACACCCCCCGCGGAGCGGTGTGTGTGTGTCGTACGCGATCGTTCCCATAAATCACCGCGCGTGCGGTGTCCAACACTCGACAATATCAATGTATAATATAGTATTTAGATACAGAGCTCAAGGACTCCCGCCGGCGCACCCAGAGTTTTCTAGAATATTTACAGAACAAAGCAAAAAGCTGTGTGCGCCTCGCCATTGCGATGCATCCACTGTAAAAACGACTGCATGGTACCGTGGCCGCAAGCTGCTTAGGGCCACACCCCCAACCTCCACCTTGACCCCCCTCTAAAAAACGGCAAGTTTGTGGAAAGCTCATTGTGGGACTGGCTTGTAGTGGCTGTAATTCTGCACCAAGGCTGAATTTCTTGAACGTCTTCAAGTACTGTATTAGGGGCCAACTAACAGCTCTATGTAAGCATTCATAAAGTAGCATGCCATGAGACCTGTAAAATAAACATAAAGCTAATCATTCGTCAAGGTAGTCGTAAGCAATTCTTTTTGGGGAAAAGTTAATAAAAAGCAAGGGTACAAGACTTTATACATAATATTTTTGAACGAGTGAAGGAAACACTCATCCCAAAACCCATTACGAACTTTTTCGCAATGGTTACAACCTAATAGTTTAGCGCATTTCTTGCATCTTATAACCTTGTCATTATTATATTACTAATAAAAGGTGTGTGTGTGTGTGTGTGTCTGTCTGTCTGTCTGTCTGTCTGTCTGTCTGTCTGTCTGTCTGTCTGTCTGTCTGTCTGTCTGTCTGTCTGTCTGTCTGTCTGTCTGTCTGTCTGTCTGTCTGTCTGTCTGTCTGTCTGTCTGTCTGTCTGTCTGTCTGTCTGTCTGTCTGTCTGTCTGTCTGTCTGTCTGTGTGTGTGTGTGTGTGTGTGTGTGTGGGGGGTGTATATCGTGTATATCGTGTTGTCAGCGAATTACCTCTCGCGTGTCCATCAATGCCAATTCTACCAATTCCCAATGAGTGTGATTACTAAGACTAACCAACAAGTGTGCCCTAACATTATGCATTCCTAGCTTTTATACTATCCAAATTATTAAATAGCACTGCAAAAAACAATAACAAATAATATGATATAAATATGATTTCCTAGTTCAGTTTTTGGTCGAGTTGTAAAAAAAGCCAGGGGGGATGGTGGATTTTAACTTTTAGGGACAGATTTGTGCTGATGACAGCGCATATGTTGGGAGACCAACGGTGAGATAATTATTATATTATTATATTTTTGGGGATAAAATAAGAGCGATGACTGCTGTCATGTCATCGCTCTTATTTTATCCCCAAAAACGCAGCTGATTGGACGCATCACACGATTCTGAGGCATGGATCACATTTAAGGATTTTAAAAACATTGCTTGTTCTTTTTTTCAAAAATGCATTCGGCAGAGAGGGGAGACTAGCGTTGCTCAGGGGTTGGAATGAAAGGCAGAAAAGGGGACAGAGTTGCTTGCGGAAGCGATGTCTGAGATGCAGAGGCAGCTTCACGCTACCAGTGTCGGTCTTGTACGGTGTGGAATGAGAGCTTGTGAAGGCACTATTGCGCAAGTACGCCTGCGTGCTTGCGCAATAGCATACTGCCCGAGAATGCAGTATCGCTGTCAAATCTGTCCCTGGGAAAAGTAACGTTGCTGCGCCGAATTGAAAAAGGAAACCGCTATAATGAAATAGCGGTAATATTTCCACATTAATTGATACAATAACAGGGGATGGGAAGGGGGGATGGCTGTTTCAGAAGGGGGATGATTTTGATCATTTTAATTCCAAAGGGGGATGCCATCCCCCCTCAAACTCGAGTGCTGCATATAAGTCAGTCCGATGTCTTCATATAGATATATAGATATTATTATGTTATTGCGGCAATCTCGGCCGTGGTCGCCATCGACGGAGGGTCGGCGGCATATTGTGTGTTAAATGTGTGTGTGTGGTGTGTTTAAATAAAAGGCGACTCTCAGGGTTGTGCGGACCATGGGGCATGAGAGTTGCAAACTCCATAACTTGGTCACCCGTCTGATTTTTCCCTGTGTTGCTCAACATATTATTATTGAAAACATATTTTTTTCCATACATATTTTCCATCACAAAATGACTCAGGGTTTGGGGCGGGGTGGCTTGGAGGGGGCCCAGCCTTTTTCTGGAGGGAGGAGCCCCTGCTACCCCCCCCCCCCCCCTGCCCCGCACCGCCCTTGCCCGCCCCTCCAATGAAAACTTTGGCTGGTGATGAACATTGCAGAAAAATAGTACTCGGTAACTCATGTATAAAAATGATAGAGCTATAAATGTTGCCACAGCTCAAGCCCCTAGAGGTTCCGGTAACGCTTTATATTAAGGTCCTTGTAATAAGCCTTTGTTAATAGGTAATAAGACACTTATTATATGCTTATAAACATTAATTGGGGTTAGGACTATCTATGAGTGTTAGAAATAACTTAATAAAGATGTTTTTTGTGATATTATAAGACTTTTATAAGCACTTATAAGAAACGTGTTAACTATTTATTGATTGCTTAATAATATTAATAAGTCTTATGAGTTTCTTTTAGTTGTTAATCAAAGCATTACAAACCCATTTATTGATTCTTACTAACTTACATATTATGTCACTGTTAAAACTTTACTAAGCATTTTTTATGCTTATTATGGTTAATAAATCCTTTATTAAACGGCTTATTATGCATTTTGCAGGGGATCTAAAGCGGGAACAATGCTTATTTAAGGACAATTCCGGTATTTTGAACATTGAGTCCCCTTTCTGGTTTGTCGAGGATGAAATAGAGTGGTAAACACCAACATTTTTAATATTGCTCCTGTCTCTGGTATTTGGCTAATTTTGAATCGCCCCTGCCTGCTTCACAATGGCTGTCTATTTACATTCACAACCCTGTCCTTAAAGGTCCCATGACATGCCACCAGGTGATGTGTGATCAGCCGTTACAAGCCGTTTAGGAAATCTGCCTCTAATGACATCACTGGTGGGCATGTCCACCTAGATGTGAGCTGGATAGGTCAGTCTACCAGCCTACCCAGTGGACTGTAGCAAACGTTGCTCATCTATCTGTCACACATCTAGGTGGACACGCCTAACTGTGATGTCATAAGGGGCAGATTTCCAAAATGGCTTGTAACGGCTAATCACACCACACCTGGTGGCATGTCATGTGACCTTTAAAACAACCCTAAACGTTTGTTTTCAGAAATGCAGACAGTAACTGCATATCGCTACGATACTTGATTAGGAATATCACCACTTGATGAGGTTCACATTTCTGAAAACAAACGTTTAGGGGTGTTTTAAGGACAGGTTTGTGAATGCACATAGCCAGCCATTGTGAAGCAGGCAGGGTGATTCGAAATTAGCCAAATACCAGGACCAAGAGACAGGACCAATATTCAAAATTTCAGCTTTAACCATTCTATTTCATCCTAGACAAATCAGAGAGGGGGCTCAATGTTCAAAATAACAGAATTGCTCTTTAAGGTTAAGTCTGCACATGTTGAGCGAGTGTGATCTGTTTTGTGCCTCATATAATATATCCTTTAAAGACTTTCATTTTGAAGGTCATTTTGAACCGGAAGTTCTGTTAATGCAAGTGGATGAAGGCTTGACGAAGTGTTTGACGAACGTTTGGAGAACATGTCGGAATCATCAGCACGAACACCCTAACGCCTCGTGCCCACTGCACCGTCAGTCAAAGGACTCAGAAGGCGTGGCTGACGGATGGGGGAGGTTTCAGGGTCGTCAGTGCCCGAGTAGTGTCACAGTGCTTAAATTTGCATACGTGTTCTGATTGGACAACGGATCCGTCGCTGCCGAAAAAGTTGAACGTTTTTCAACTTTTTTTAATTTTTTTTCTAATAGTTGTGTCATGAATCCATGTCTAAAAGGCTTAATGATTATTGTAACCTGTCTGCTAACTAGGGCTGAACGATTTGGGGAAACAATCGAATTGCAATTATTTTGACCAATATTGCGATTTAATGTGAGATTATTATAATTTATTAAGTTCCCTATGTTGTGTTTTATTCACTAAAAAATAAATAAATATTTTTTTAGTGTGACCAACACAACATTGGAAGCAATCAACGTAAAAACTTCTCTTTCCTTTAGGCCAGGCCGATGTGTCAAGATTGTTTTAAATTATAAACTTCTTTATTTAACTATTGAATTGTAAAATAAAAACAAAAATGAATGAATCGTACTGATTTCCAGTCAGTAACGGTAATAAATCACGTTTTTTTTCTTGTTTTTTTTTATTTAATTTTGTTAAAATTTTCAAAAGAGCAGTTTTAAAGTGTGTTTTTGTGCTTCACCGCCATAACATTGTATTACAGTACATTTATTATTATAATATATAAATAATATTATATTATTTATACATTAGTTTTTTATTTCACCTTTTATCAACCCTGATAACCTATAGTACTCATTAACTGTTATGTGTATATTAAAGGACTTATTAACCTTAATAAGCATTGTTCCCGCTTTAGATCCCGGACCTGCAAAATGCATAATTAGCAGTTTAATAAAGGATTTATTAACCTTAATAAGCATTGTAAGTTATTAAGACTAAATAAATAAATTGGTTTGTAATGTGTTTATTAACAACTATAAGAATCTCATAAGACCATTATTGTTATTAAAGGTTGGGTATGGGATTTGCAAAAACGCCAGCTGATTTTGAAAATACACAACTCAAATGGTCCTCTCCTTCAACGCTGACTCTGAATCCACCCATTCCAAGTACATGGACGCGCAATCATGCACAAGCGCGAACACAGATGCGCGAGAGTGAGCCAGGCTAGCTAAATTGGAGTTTAGGGTTGTCTTCTAGTGCTAGGTCCAAATGCGGATTAGCTAGTTAGCTAGCTCCAGTAGCTCCCGCAGGCTAACAACAAACAGAAGCTTGCTCTGGGTCACGAGCTTTGAGTACGTGCACGAAGGAGTCACGAGCGGGGGAGGGGGAGTGCAGTTCCACAGATGAATGACTTGTTTAATTTCCATGTCAGTACTTCTAACTCAGTGGCTGTAAGTGGGTTATGATAAGAATTTCAAGTAATTTTGCATAAATGGCCAAAAAAGAGAATTCCATACCCAACCTTTAAGCAATCAATAAATAGTTAAAAAGTTTCTTATAAGTGCTTATGAAAGTCTTATAATCTCACAATAAACATGCTTATTTATTTTATTAATAACACTTGATAGTCTTATTAAAACAAATTAATGTTAATAAGCATATAATAAGGTCTTATTACATATTAACAAAGGCTTATTACAAGGGCCTTAATATAAAGCATTACCGAGGTTCCTTATTGGAAAACGTATGTATATATATATATATATATATATATATATATATATATATATATATATATATATATATATAAAAAAAGATCTAAAATAATGCTAAGAAATTTATTATTGATAAAAGATGAGTATATGACTAGCAATGACTTTGGAAATGTGTCTCTACATCTATCTACAAAATGTTTGTGAGCAGATTGACAGAAAATTACAACGCAATAGAAAACCGTACAACAATTTAAAAAATGCAAGTAAATAAGTTACTGAATGCATAAAAGTCGCCTGTGAAAATACCTTCACAGACTGAGTTTGGTGTAGATCTATTTATCGTGCATGTAGCCAGCTGAGCAGATGTTGTTGAGATATTTTTACACGAGTATTGTGCAGAATCATTTATTAATCTGCTAGGGAGAGGTCACTTCAAAGAAGGGTCATTTGGAGGCTTATTAGAAGGGCCTTAATATAAAGCGTTCTCGAGGTTCCTTATGGGAAAACGTCTATAATAGATATATATAACTGTACTTCCCAGTTAACATCAAGCTAAATAACAAATATGCACATAATAAAACGTCCCTATTGTGGGTCACAGCTGCAGTGCTCCTCACCTGCGGTGGTTGTTGCACTGGACCCAGACACGACAGTAGGCTCCACCTTCTCCAGCTCAGCTCCATTAGCTATAAACAGAATATTATTATTGCTACAGCTCAAGCCACTAGATGTTGCATCTTGCTTGAGCCCCTAGATGTATAGATATATTTATCCCTCGTGAAGAAATGGCCAACAGTTTTGGCCAAGAGTGATTATTTGTATTTGTGTGTATATATACACATAAAGATGTAAAATATTGCTAAGAAATTGATAATTATTGAGAAAAGATGAGTATATGACTTGAACAGTTTTGGCCAAAAGTGATTATTTGTATTTGTGTGTGTGTATACATATATATATATATGTATATATATATTTAAAGATGTAAAATAATGCTAAGAAATGTATTGTTGATAAAAGATGAGTAGGCCTATATGACTTAGCCTGGCACCGCCCACCTACCTACTTCCGCTCAATTTTCATTTCACTTCAGTACTAGGTCTGGGTCTGCTTAATATGAATGCGTTCAATGGAAACCAGATTTCTGGCGGTCCAATCAGCGAACAGAGGGAGTGGCTGAGAACGATGACGTCTAGGTCGCACGCCAGTTTCAGTTGTACTCGGAGGCAGAAAATGGAGAAGGATACGAGAGAAGCTATTCGGTCTGTTGTGGGATCGCTGCCGAAAATAGATAAATTAAAGCCGGAGCAAGAACAATCTTTGCAGAGTTTTGTTGGTGGCCATGATGTTATGGCGCTTCTCCCCACAGCTTCTCCCCAAGATGGTCGAAATGTCTATTGGTAAGCATACAACATCCAGAAAACTCCAAGCACCCATTTCTCAAGTGAATTAAGGGCTTTCTTAAAAGCATATACCTGAAATCTCTTTGAAATTCTGGGAAAATTAACCTTTGTAGTCAAGACCACACATTTGGATTTATGGGTAGTGGGAGTTATTGGTAACCATGCCTGAACATTTCGAAAGTTTTCGTCTTACGGTATAGGCTGCAGAACGACTTTTAAAGAATTTGCTGCAAGAATTTGCTGAATTTGCTGCATGACCTCAACACAGAGACAAACGCTCTTCAAATTAGCCACACATTTTTGTTTGAGGAGTGAATTTGCTCCAAAATCGATTCTATGTCGTGTAGGCTTCACCTTTTAAGGCTATCGCTATTGGGTTTTCCCTAGGCGTGAGCCGTAGCACTGAAAAATTTGTAATCCACGCCCACCAACAGCGTGGGCCTCAATCACGTCCGCAGTCCGCACACATAACGTGCGCCGGCGGACGTTCTGCTCCCATTTTCTTCAGGACGATCTTGTAGCATACTGAAGTATATAAATTGATATTATGGACTCGAAGACGTCCCGCATCTGCAAGACATGTAACACGGGTTACATCTTGCCGTATGACGGCCATGAGGTGTGCGAGGGCTGCCTTGGGCATGAACATGCCGTCTTGGCGCTATCGCCGCTCTGTCTGTGTCGGCATTGTGCGGTGCTGCCGTCAGACGACAGACAGCGCAGAGCCGACACTGCCGCCGCCATTGCTGAATGGGCCGACGACTTAACTGTCCCACTCGATGATGCCCTCTCTCTCCTTGTGAGCTCGGAGTCGGACGACTCCGACCACGATGAGGAGGGGGCGTCTCCCCCGGCTTCCCCTCTCCGAATGGAGAGGCCCGGGGCAGCACCATTGCCCGTCTCTGCCGCCACCTCACTTAGAGCTACCGGGCATTATCGCCAGGGCAGCCGCAAACCTTGGTCTTGCGGTGCCCATGCCTCAGGCCCCCCAACGCCCGGACCAGCTGCATGGCATCTGGGGGCTCGAGGCCGCGACACGCCCCTCCCGTCCCGACCCGATCTGGCCAATGTTTCCTGCCATCAGACCGTACCTCAGTGGGGCTGCGGCGGAGCCCGGAAAGCTCGGGGCCCCAGTGAAAACATTCATCCAGGTCACGAAGACGGAGGGTCTGACAGACCGGGGTTACAGGGCTTTACCGCCGCTGGATCCCGCTGTGTGTGCTGTCTTTGGAGTGAAGTCGGGGCTCAGCGACCGCTGCCCCACGGCCAAGCTTACAGACAGAGCGCATGAGTGTATGATGTAGCAAGAGGCTGTTATGAATGACATCACCCTGCTGGCACATAACATCTCCACCATGGCGGCTGACCCTCATCGTCTGGCCGAACAGGCAGTCGTGGCGAAAACCGCCGGTGTCACGGTGTCGCCGGCAGCTCCTCCTCCTGACCCCCAGGCTTACCAGCCCCTCCCGCCTCCATCGCAGGCTGCGGCGAGCGGCCAGCGAGCTCATGGGGCTATGTCCCGCCCCACAAGCGCCGGCGAGGGAGAAGCGTGTGACAGCGAGAAACACCTGTTTACTAAAAAAGGCTGTTTTCTCCTCACACACCAGTTAACGCCGGAGCCTATCGGCACGGCAATGACGGTTTCACACGCATCTCCCGCTACATGTAGGCAGGCCGTGAATAAACCCTGTAGCGAGCGGCCAGCAAAGGCCTCGGGCAGCAGGCTCATGGGGCGATGTTCCCCCTCACCAGCACCGGCTATTACGGGGTGAGGGAGAAGCGTGTGACAGCAAGAAACACCTCTTTACTAAAGACGGCTGTTTTCTCCCCACACAGTTAACGCCGGAGCCTATCGGCCCGGTCATAACTGTTTCACACGCATCTCCCACAACATATAGGCAGGCCGTCAATAAACCTTGTATTATTGATAGACCAAGCCCTACATTACTTTCCCCTCACCACATCATGCCTGGCATGACATATGGCAAGACGGCTGCTAAAACGAGCTCTCTTTCTACGAATGACACGCAGCTCGTTCACAGTGTCAGCAGTCTGCTGCCCAGTCACAGTGTTATTCCTCCTCGCATCCCAACGCTCAGGAGAGAGGAAGATACACTCTTGTCACAAGCTGAGCAGGCAGGGCATGCCTCTGCTAATGACACACACCCAGCCCTTTCGGGGAGAGCCCCCCATGGGCTGCGAGGAGGACTCCTCCCCTCGCAACGGCGGCAGGGGCCCAAGCGCGGCTCGTTTCCATGACAGCCGCATCAAAACAAGAGGCTGCACAGCCGCTTTCAGAGCATTACTGGGAATGGCTGAACGCATGCACCCTGGCCAAATGGATGGACAGGCTGATCAGCAAGGGTCACACCCTTCAACTACCTCTGTTCCGCCACGATTCAACGGGATTGGGGAAACAACGCTGTCATCCAAGGGTGAACAGCTGTCACTTTTGGTGGAGCTCCAGCAGCTTCTAGTGAAAAAAGTGATTTCGATCTAGCCCTATTCAACAAATGCATTGCGGAGAGGCCGCTTCACATGTTAACAATCAGACGAGTGTTACAGTGTGTAAAAACGTTGCCCCAATGTTGACGAATCAACACGTAATGATACGCAGGGACAACAAGGCGACAGCAGCATACATAAATCGCCAAGGGGGAGTGCGCTCGGCACAGCTGCTGAGCATAGCGATCTGTTATGCTGGGCGCACACACACTTGCTCTTCATCAGAGCAGCGTACATCCCCGGTGTCCTGAACAGAGGGGCTGACATAATGTCGAGGGGGGGTCCCCAACCAGGAGACTGGACTCCTCACCACGATCTGATCAATCAGATACGGAGCGAGTTTGGGAAGGTTCGCTCACAAACCGTGGCCGAACACACTCCTGTTCGCTTTCCCAACCGTCCCTCTGATTCCCCAAGTCTTGGACCGAGTCCAGGAGGAGCGGCTGTATATGATTCTCATAGCACCGCAACGCACGAGTGCACTGTGGTTTCCCTGCCTCCAGCGTCTGCTCTCGGGGCAGCCGAAGGGACTCCCATGGCGGCGAGACGCTCTCTCACAGGCAGGGGGAGAAATCATGGATTACCCAGAGATCGGCCAGCGCTTTTGGGCCTGGCCGCTGAACGCGAGCGCCTAGAGGGTCTCGGCCTCTCCCAGGAGGTTGTACGGACCATCCAGGGTGCCAGAGATGACTCCACCAGAGCCTGTTACTCGGCTAAATGGGCAGCTTTCCAGAAATGGTGCACGGTCAGGGGTTGTGATCCCATCTCCTGCCCTTTGCCGCGTGTGCTCTCTTTCCTACAGATCACTGATGAAAAGAGGGCTGACTTTTAGCAGGATTAAAACATACGCGGCTGCTGTTTCATCATGCCACGAAGGCTTCAGGGATAAAACTGTTTTTAGTCACCCCTTAATGAAGCACTTCCTAAAAGGTGTGAGGAGAGAGAGACCCGTGACGCGCTCTTTCACTCCACAATGGGATTTAACACTGGTGCAGTGGTGCTGCGCGTACTGGTTAAAGCCCCATTTGAGCCTCTTGACCGGGTGCCCCTCAATTTTGTGTCGGCCACTTGCGTCTGCACTCACTGAAGCCCCTTCTTGTCTTATAATACAAGGAGACGGCAGTTCGGCCACCAAAGAGTATTACTAGCACGTTCAGATCGAGAGTAATAACACTCAATGGTTTCTCTCTCCCTCCTCATCAATCTGAGGAGGAGGCAACAGCCCATCTCTTTTGCCCCTTACGCGCGCTGTGAAGCGCACGGAGGCTCTGCGCAAATCTCAACAGTTATTTGTGCATTACAGAGAACATTCCCAGGGCCTCCCCCTGACGAAACCACGGCTGTCACATTGGCTGTGTGATGCTATCACACAGGCTTATGTGTCAGCAGGGGCAGGGCCGCCTGAGACTATCAGAGCTCACTAGACCAGAGGGATATCGTCCTCTGTCGCTCTGCAAAGAGGGATGCCTATGGAGGATATTGCCTCCTGGGCACAGGCTGCTGTGCCTCCTGGGCTTCCCCATGCTCTTTTATTAGGCTTTACCTAAGAGACAGGTCGCGCCTCTCTATGACACACTCAGTTCTAGGTGCTTTGTCAGAGTGAGTGTGATTGTGTGACTATTCCCCTCGCATATTAAACAATGTGAGGTGGAGTCAAATATTCATGCTGAGAGCTCTTGTGTCTTATCAGACACATTAGAGCTGCTCGCTGCCGTTAGACGCATGACGTATGTTATGCTACGTCTGACGCATGATACTAGCGCGTATGTAGCTGTGTTTCGGGTACTGATCGGGACCAATGAGGCATAGACTATATCGTGCTTTGCCCTTTTAACCCAATAGCGATAGCCTTAAAAGACGAAGCCTATACGACATAGAACGATAGTTACGTATTGTAACTCTAGACTCTATGAGTATAGGCGCAGCCTTTTAAGTGTCGGCCTCATTGACCTTTAACTAGCTGAAGAAAAGCTGTTTATTAGGAGCAGAACGTCCGCCCGCGCACGTTTATATGTGCGGTCTGCGGACGTAATTGAGGCCCACACTGTTGGTGGGCGGGGATTACACATTTTTCAGTGTTCGGCTCACGCCTAGGGAAAACCCAATAGCGATAGCCTTAAAAGGCTGCGCCTATACTCATAGAATCTAGAGTTACAATACGTAACTATCGTTTGTATGCTGACAGCCTGCTGCTGTGGATTTGCCCCTGTAATAAGCAACGCCTTTAAGGTGGGAATGGACATTCGGTTCATGTCGTCAGTCCAAGTATTGTTCATGATGGAATAAAGATCAGTTCAATGGGAGCATTAGTGAAACCAGGAATTTTAGCGTCCCGATTGGTCGATTGCTGGGACTCGGGACACGCAACTCAAAATCGGGACTGTCCCAAACACCGAAGATGATTGTCAGTGTAGAATACATTGTACTTTAATTAATTGAAGTACAATGATAATAGTAATGCAATTTATATATGCATACAATCATATAACTAGAGTCATAATAACATGACTTTTCGAAAAGGAGGCGCATTAGGCCGACGGTTCAATATGCCGAATAGGAAAAATAGTTTTATACCTCGCTCGCTCCCTCTCCCTCTCCCTCTCCCTCTCACTCCCACTCTCTCTCTGTCTCCAAAATACAACCTAGGCCTACATATCACGTTCACGATGAATTTTGGAGGGCAAAAAGACAACGCTTCACTTCATTTCGACACGGTGTTGCAGCACCATGGACAGAGAGCGGAGGTCTAATTCTCAACACGGGCACGAACACACACACACACACACACACACACACACACACACACACACACACACACACACACACACACACACACACACACACACACACACACACACACACACACACACACACACAGAGTGAGAGAGAGGGAGCGAGCGAGGTATAAAACTATTTTTCCTATTCGGCATATTGAACCGTCGGCCTAATGCGCCTCCTTTTTGAAAAGTCGGACTAACGGACCTTCGGACCAATGGGTTTCGTTTTCGGAACATTGAACCGTCGGAATAGTGGCATGTCGATCTAATGGGAACTATTTCGGAACATTGAGACGTCGGAACAATGAGGCGTCGGAATTACGGGCAGGCCCCGTTGCAATAGGCTAGAGCTTGCTGTTTAATTCAGTCAAAGAGGCAACAGGATTAAGTTATTTTAAGGCACATTTGGATTATTGTGACAAAGATCTGTCCGTAATTTTCTTAAAGATAGGAAGATTGCTTGGTATCCACTGGGTGGCATCACATAATCGCACAGTCAAGGCAATGTTAACTGCAATATCCAGCTTAACATGCCCTCTTCTTCTTCGCTTCCTTTATTTTTAAAATGGTATTTCAGTCGTTTCCTATCACATTGCGTTCAATAGGAGTCGCTGTCTCTCTAAAATATGTCTGGCCCTGTGTAGTAGGGTCGAGATGTTTATGAGAACGTTGATAGACCTGTACAACAACGTAGAAAATGCAAGAAATCAGATATAACTATCACATATCAATAAAAATGCCTAATGAAAGTACCTTTACAGAGTGGGTTTGGTGTCCATCCGTTTTCCGTGCATGTAGCCGTACGAGCATCAGTTGGCGTGAAGCCTTCTTTGCACTGGTATTGTGCATTTTCACCAATCCCCTTACTTTGAAGCTGTTCTTCCAAATTAGGGTCATTTGGATCCTGACATCTGAATAAAGCTGAATAAAGAAGCACAATTGTGTCTCATTGGGAACTTATAGTGGTTCATGATTGTTTTCGCAAATCATACAGTGCGACATCTACATAGTTCTCAATATAGATATATCTCAATATAAATATTTATACATCTACAACTAATTGATGCACGAAAATAATGTTGCCTACCTTGGCATTCTGCAGCTGTATTCCATTCCCCACTTTTTGTACAAGTAATTGTTTTCTGGGTTTGCTGATCATCAATGGAAAACCAGTGGCCTTGGTTGCATATCACCGAAACGGTTTCTCCAGGTAAAAATTGGTCCTTATTTACATCAAGATAAGTGTTCTCTCTCTCTTGCGGCAGTTGACATGTCACTTCTGAAAATCAAAAAGTAGGATAACAAATTAATATTGCCATTACCCAGCAAGCAATAGCCCTCATATTGATATCTGTGCCTGATAAAGCCCTGAATTAGACAACCTACACTGCAGCCACTTATGGGCCCTCATTTATCAAACAAATGTAGGAATGAGCGCAAATCTGAACGCATTATTAATTTTTTACGATGAATCATCTGACAAACCCACGTGAGATTCACAAAACGTTCGTATCACACCAATCCCAGTGTACGATTACAATAATTAACGTAACACGCCCATATAAAAGCACGTCTTCAGAAGTCTTGCCCCTAACTTTTTTTGACATCCAAATTGTGCGGGTCACCCCATAGGGTACCCGATACCCATGCAGGACCCGTGCAGGACTTTAGTTGTTGTGGAGGTACCAGAGAAGTCAGAGAACCCGACGCAGTCTTTAATTCATAATATCATCCGGAAGCGCACAAAGCTTTTAGCCGTGATATTATATTATAATATATTATATATTATATAATATTATATAAAACGGCAACAATCACTTTCTCCTGCTGCTGCGATTCACTCAGGACTGCAGGGAGTTAACGCTGATTGGCTGTTATGCTAAATCCTTCAGGGAGTGAACGCTGATTGGCATTGTGGGAGTTGTCATCTTAAAGTCACTAGCTGTTTCCCAATTTGAAGGACGCATGCTCAACGACCATCTTTTTAAGGACGCTACATCAGAGAACGCCTACAAGTACTGTTCCAATGTTGAGGACACTCGGAAATTTGCACCCTTTTCGCACCCTTTGATTTGGAGAATTCCATGATTTTTCAAGCAAAAATGCCCACAATCCTTTGCGTTCAGATGCTGCACGGGGTATTTAAAAATTGCGGATAGAAAGCAATACACATTGCTTTACACAAGTTACGTTTTTGAACGCTTTCAGAAATATTTTGTGCTGTATTGCTTTTTATAGATTCATTCTGTAAATGCAAAAAATTTGGCTTAGAGACCTTTTTTCCCAAAGTTTTTGCAACGTAATGAAAGCCTATATTTTTAATGGATTGATTTGTTTTAATATGTACGTAGCTGGTGTTTAAACAAACTACTGTCGCCAATAACAATTTCAACAATTAAAATATTGAAACATTTCCGGTTGGAGCAGTATTAAAAAGCGGAAGCAGTAGCGCATCCACACTAGCAAGTCGTTCCAAACCCCGAAGTCTACAAACGCTAGGCAGCGCTCTAGCCAGCCCTCTAGCCTAATCTCCATAGGACGCGACTCACAAGGAAGTGTTCTAACACGGCTGCAGCCTTCACATTGGGAAACAGCCTGTCTGCCTTTTCTCTGTGAAGAAGGCACCAAATTAGAAATGTATGTTACTACTCGATTACATATATGACCCGCTTTCAATACAGATTCATGTCTCCACCGGTGAAATGCTCCTTTAAGAATACTTACAATTAGATGATGACAATTATGTCACTTTAAAACATATAAATACATACATCCTTATTTAATGCTATTATGAGCACCAAAACATGAGTTTTCCGTCATTCAGTCAATGCTCCTGCCAAGCAATGAGGATTACATTGAGCATATTCGAGAAAACATTTTGCATTGCATGTAATTTATACTTCTTATAAAAAAAGAATTGCAAATACAGATGGATGACAAAATAAAGGAAATGCTGAGTACTTAAGGGATGCATAGATATATTCATGACGGGGTGTAGGTCCACTCAACTCCTGAAAGTGCCCAGTACATTAAAATAAATACAATATCATAATAAGTGATCATTAAAGGCATTGTTAGTAAGCATGAGTCTTCCTCTAATCACTTAAATATCACTTGGATGATTTTTGAATTTTAAGAGCATAATAACAACGTAGGCATAAATGATAACCAGATAACCCGATTTATTTTCCGTGCATGTAGCCGTACGAGCATCAGTTGGCGTGAAGCCTTCTTTGCACTGGTATTGTGCATTTTCACCAATCCCCTTACTTTGAAGCTGTTCTTCCAAATTAGGGTCATTTGGATCCTGACATCTGAATAAAGCTGAATAAAGAAGCATAATTGTGTCTCAGTGGGAACTTATAGTAGTTCATGATTGTTTTCCCAAATCCCAAGTATTTTTGCCAAAAATGCACATCCCTATTCGAAAGCTGATGGATGTCTTGAGCACTGTCGTCTCCTCCTTCCGCCATGATTCCAACTACAAGAAAATTAAAAACATTTTGTTGTAGGCTACACAGTGTGCCTGCGCGGCAACTTCAGGAGACTCGGATGAAGCGCTGGGAAGGATTTAAGCACAAGGTTTCCACACCGCGGGCACGGTTATCCACCGTGTGGATAACGAAATGAAAACGGTAATTGTTATTGACTCCATTTTATGGGGGTTTGCAGTTTCACCGGTGACCGTTACATCCCTATTCTGGACTATATAATCACTCTTTACCCGGTGCTAAAGCGTGCCACTTCCGTCGTTTTCCTGTCACATTACGTTCAATAGGTGGTGCTGTCTCTCTACAAAATGTCTGGCCCTGTGTAGAAGGGTCGATGATAGAGCTCAATGTTTATGAGAACGTTGACAGACCTGTACAACAATTTAGAAAATGCAAGAAACCACATATCAATAAAAATTAAAATACCTTTACAGAGTGGGTTTGGTGTCCATCCGTTTTCCGTGCATCTAGCTGTATCATCAGTTGGCCTGAAGCCTTCTTTGCACCAGTAGTGTGCATATCCACTATATCGTGTACTTTGAAGCCATTGTTTCAAATTAGGGTCATTTGGATCCTGACATATGATGATCTCTGAATAAAGAAGCACAATTGTGACTCATTGGGAACTTATAGTGGTTCATGATTGTTTTCGCAAATCATACAGTGCGACATCTACATAGTTCTCAATATAGATATATCTCAATATAAATATTTATACATCTACAACTAATTGATGCACGAAAATAATGTTGCCTACCTTGGCATTCTGCAGCTGTATTCCATTCCCCACTTTTTGTACAAGTAATTGTTTTCTGGGTTTGCTGATCATCAATGGAAAACCAGTGGCCTTGGTTGCATATCACCGAAACGGTTTCTCCAGGTAAAAATTGGTCCTTATTTACATCAAGATAAGTGTTCTCTCTCTCTTGCGGCAGTTGACATGTCACTTCTGAAAATCAAAAAGTAGGATAACAAATTAATATTGCCATTACCCAGCAAGCAATAGCCCTCATATTGATATCTGTGCCTGATAAAGCCCTGAATTAGACAACCTACACTGCAGCCACTTATGGGCCCTCATTTATCAAACAAATGTAGGAATGAGCGCAAATCTGAACGCATTATTAATTTTTTACGATGAATCATCTGACAAACCCACGTGAGATTCACAAAACGTTCGTATCACACCAATCCCAGCGTACGATTACAATAATTAACGTAACACGCCCATATAAAAGCACGTCTTCAGAAGTCTTGCCCCTAACTTTTTTTGACATCCAAATTGTGCGGGTCACCCCATAGGGTACCCGATACCCATGCAGGACCCGTGCAGGACTTTAGTTGTTGTGGAGGTACCAGAGAAGTCAGAGAACCCGACGCAGTCTTTAATTCATAATATCATCCGGAAGCGCACAAAGCTTTTAGCCGTGATATTATATTATAATATATATTATATAATATTATATAAAACGGCAACAATCACTTTCTCCTGCTGCTGCGATTCACTCAGGACTGCAGGGAGTTAACGCTGATTGGCTGTTATGCTAAATCCTTCAGGGAGTGAACGCTGATTGGCATTGTGGGAGTTGTCATCTTAAAGTCACTAGCTGTTTCCCAATTTGAAGGACGCATGCTCAACGACCATCTTTTTAAGGACGCTACATCAGAGAACGCCTACAAGTACTGTTCCAATGTTGAGGACACTCGGAAATTTGCACCCTTTTCGCACCCTTTGATTTGGAGAATTCCATGATTTTTCAAGCAAAAATGCCCACAATCCTTTGCGTTCAGACGCTGCACGGGGTATTTAAAAATTGCGGATAGAAAGCAATACACATTGCTTTACACAAGTTACGTTTTTGAACGCTTTCAGAAATATTTTGTGCTGTATTGCTTTTTATAGATTCATTCTGTAAATGCAAAAAATTTGGCTTAGAGACCTTTTTTCCCAAAGTTTTTGCAACGTAATGAAAGCCTATATTTTTAATGGATTGATTTGTTTTAATATGTACGTAGCTGGTGTTTAAACAAACTACTGTCGCCAATAACAATTTCAACAATTAAAATATTGAAACATTTCCGGTTGGAGC
Source organism: Gadus chalcogrammus (assembly GCF_026213295.1). NCBI lineage: Eukaryota > Metazoa > Chordata > Actinopteri > Gadiformes > Gadidae > Gadus > Gadus chalcogrammus. The sequence continues at coordinate 22,192,245 of NC_079423.1, forward strand.
AGTATTAAAAAGCGGAAGCAGTAGCGCATCCACACTAGCAAGTCGTTCCAAACCCCGAAGTCTACAAACGCTAGGCAGCGCTCTAGCCAGCCCTCTAGCCTAATCTCCATAGGACGCGACTCACAAGGAAGTGTTCTAACACGGCTGCAGCCTTCACATTGGGAAACAGCCTGTCTGCCTTTTCTCTGTGAAGAAGGCACCAAATTAGAAATGTATGTTACTACTCGATTACATATATGACCCGCTTTCAATACAGATTCATGTCTCCACCGGTGAAATGCTCCTTTAAGAATACTTACAATTAGATGATGACAATTATGTCACTTTAAAACATATAAATACATACATCCTTATTTAATGCTATTATGAGCACCAAAACATGAGTTTTCCGTCATTCAGTCAATGCTCCTGCCAAGCAATGAGGATTACATTGAGCATATTCGAGAAAACATTTTGCATTGCATGTAATTTATACTTCTTATAAAAAAAGAATTGCAAATACAGATGGATGACAAAATAAAGGAAATGCTGAGTACTTAAGGGATGCATAGATATATTCATGACGGGGTGTAGGTCCACTCAACTCCTGAAAGTGCCCAGTACATTAAAATAAATACAATATCATAATAAGTGATCATTAAAGGCATTGTTAGTAAGCATGAGTCTTCCTCTAATCACTTAAATATCACTTGGATGATTTTTGAATTTTAAGAGCATAATAACAACGTAGGCATAAATGATAACCAGATAACCCGATTTATTTTCCGTGCATGTAGCCGTACGAGCATCAGTTGGCGTGAAGCCTTCTTTGCACTGGTATTGTGCATTTTCACCAATCCCCTTACTTTGAAGCTTTTCTTCCAAATTAGGGTCATTTGGATCCTGACATCTGAATAAAGCTGAATAAAGAAGCATAATTGTGTCTCAGTGGGAACTTATAGTAGTTCATGATTGTTTTCCCAAATCCCAAGTATTTTTGCCAAAAATGCACATCCCTATTCGAAAGCTGATGGATGTCTTGAGCACTGTCGTCTCCTCCTTCCGCCATGATTCCAACTACAAGAAAATTAAAAACATTTTGTTGTAGGCTACACAGTGTGCCTGCGCGGCAACTTCAGGAGACTCGGATGAAGCGCTGGGAAGGATTTAAGCACAAGGTTTCCACACCGCGGGCACGGTTATCCACCGTGTGGATAACGAAATGAAAACGGTAATTGTTATTGACTCCATTTTATGGGGGTTTGCAGTTTCACCGGTGACCGTTACATCCCTATTCTGGACTATATAATCACTCTTTACCCGGTGCTAAAGCGTGCCACTTCCGTCGTTTTCCTGTCACATTACGTTCAATAGGTGGTGCTGTCTCTCTACAAAATGTCTGGCCCTGTGTAGAAGGGTCGATGATAGAGCTCAATGTTTATGAGAACGTTGACAGACCTGTACAACAATTTAGAAAATGCAAGAAACCACATATCAATAAAAATTAAAATACCTTTACAGAGTGGGTTTGGTGTCCATCCGTTTTCCGTGCATCTAGCTGTATCATCAGTTGGCCTGAAGCCTTCTTTGCACCAGTAGTGTGCATATCCACTATATCGTGTACTTTGAAGCCATTGTTTCAAATTAGGGTCATTTGGATCCTGACATATGATGATCTCTGAATAAAGAAGCACAATTGTGACTCATTGGGAACTTATAGTGGTTCATGATTGTTTTCGCAAATCATACAGTGCGACATCTACATAGTTCTCAATATAGATATATCTCAATATAAATATTTATACATCTACAACTAATTGATGCACGAAAATAATGTTGCCTACCTTGGCATTCTGCAGCTGTATTCCATTCCCCACTTTTTGTACAAGTAATTGTTTTCTGGGTTTGCTGATCATCAATGGAAAACCAGTGGCCTTGGTTGCATATCACCGAAACGGTTTCTCCAGGTAAAAATTGGTCCTTATTTACATCAAGATAAGTGTTCTCTCTCTCTTGCGGCAGTTGACATGTCACTTCTGAAAATCAAAAAGTAGGATAACAAATTAATATTGCCATTACCCAGCAAGCAATAGCCCTCATATTGATATCTGTGCCTGATAAAGCCCTGAATTAGACAACCTACACTGCAGCCACTTATGGGCCCTCATTTATCAAACAAATGTAGGAATGAGCGCAAATCTGAACGCATTATTAATTTTTTACGATGAATCATCTGACAAACCCACGTGAGATTCACAAAACGTTCGTATCACACCAATCCCAGCGTACGATTACAATAATTAACGTAACACGCCCATATAAAAGCACGTCTTCAGAAGTCTTGCCCCTAACTTTTTTTGACATCTAAATTGTGCGGGTCACCCCATAGGGTACCCGATACCCATGCAGGACCCGTGCAGGACTTTAGTTGTTGTGGAGGTACCAGAGAAGTCAGAGAACCCGACGCAGTCTTTAATTCATAATATCATCCGGAAGCGCACAAAGCTTTTAGCCGTGATATTATATTATAATATATATTATATAATATTATATAAAACGGCAACAATCACTTTCTCCTGCTGCTGCGATTCACTCAGGACTGCAGGGAGTTAACGCTGATTGGCTGTTATGCTAAATCCTTCAGGGAGTGAACGCTGATTGGCATTGTGGGAGTTGTCATCTTAAAGTCACTAGCTGTTTCCCAATTTGAAGGACGCATGCTCAACGACCATCTTTTTAAGGACGCTACATCAGAGAACGCCTACAAGTACTGTTCCAATGTTGAGGACACTCGGAAATTTGCACCCTTTTCGCACCCTTTGATTTGGAGAATTCCATGATTTTTCAAGCAAAAATGCCCACAATCCTTTGCGTTCAGACGCTGCACGGGGTATTTAAAAATTGCGGATAGAAAGCAATACACATTGCTTTACACAAGTTACGTTTTTGAACGCTTTCAGAAATATTTTGTGCTGTATTGCTTTTTATAGATTCATTCTGTAAATGCAAAAAATTTGGCTTAGAGACCTTTTTTCCCAAAGTTTTTGCAACGTAATGAAAGCCTATATTTTTAATGGATTGATTTGTTTTAATATGTACGTAGCTGGTGTTTAAACAAACTACTGTCACCAATAACAATTTCAACAATTAAAATATTGAAACATTTCCGGTTGGAGCAGTATTAAAAAGCGGAAGCAGTAGCGCATCCACACTAGCAAGTCGTTCCAAACCCCGAAGTCTACAAACGCTAGGCAGCGCTCTAGCCAGCCCTCTAGCCTAATCTCCATAGGACGCGACTCACAAGGAAGTGTTCTAACACGGCTGCAGCCTTCACATTGGGAAACAGCCTGTCTGCCTTTTCTCTGTGAAGAAGGCACCAAATTAGAAATGTATGTTACTACTCGATTACATATATGACCCGCTTTCAATACAGATTCATGTCTCCACCGGTGAAATGCTCCTTTAAGAATACTTACAATTAGATGATGACAATTATGTCACTTTAAAACATATAAATACATACATCCTTATTTAATGCTATTATGAGCACCAAAACATGAGTTTTCCGTCATTCAGTCAATGCTCCTGCCAAGCAATGAGGATTACATTGAGCATATTCGAGAAAACATTTTGCATTGCATGTAATTTATACTTCTTATAAAAAAAGAATTGCAAATACAGATGGATGACAAAATAAAGGAAATGCTGAGTACTTAAGGGATGCATAGATATATTCATGACGGGGTGTAGGTCCACTCAACTCCTGAAAGTGCCCAGTACATTAAAATAAATACAATATCATAATAAGTGATCATTAAAGGCATTGTTAGTAAGCATGAGTCTTCCTCTAATCACTTAAATATCACTTGGATGATTTTTGAATTTTAAGAGCATAATAACAACGTAGGCATAAATGATAACCAGATAACCCGATTTATTTTCCGTGCATGTAGCCGTACGAGCATCAGTTGGCGTGAAGCCTTCTTTGCACTGGTATTGTGCATTTTCACCAATCCCCTTACTTTGAAGCTTTTCTTCCAAATTAGGGTCATTTGGATCCTGACATCTGAATAAAGCTGAATAAAGAAGCATAATTGTGTCTCAGTGGGAACTTATAGTAGTTCATGATTGTTTTCCCAAATCCCAAGTATTTTTGCCAAAAATGCACATCCCTATTCGAAAGCTGATGGATGTCTTGAGCACTGTCGTCTCCTCCTTCCGCCATGATTCCAACTACAAGAAAATTAAAAACATTTTGTTGTAGGCTACACAGTGTGCCTGCGCGGCAACTTCAGGAGACTCGGATGAAGCGCTGGGAAGGATTTAAGCACAAGGTTTCCACACCGCGGGCACGGTTATCCACCGTGTGGATAACGAAATGAAAACGGTAATTGTTATTGACTCCATTTTATGGGGGTTTGCAGTTTCACCGGTGACCGTTACATCCCTATTCTGGACTATATAATCACTCTTTACCCGGTGCTAAAGCGTGCCACTTCCGTCGTTTTCCTGTCACATTACGTTCAATAGGTGGTGCTGTCTCTCTACAAAATGTCTGGCCCTGTGTAGAAGGGTCGATGATAGAGCTCAATGTTTATGAGAACGTTGACAGACCTGTACAACAATTTAGAAAATGCAAGAAACCACATATCAATAAAAATTAAAATACCTTTACAGAGTGGGTTTGGTGTCCATCCGTTTTCCGTGCATCTAGCTGTATCATCAGTTGGCCTGAAGCCTTCTTTGCACCAGTAGTGTGCATATCCACTATATCGTGTACTTTGAAGCCATTGTTTCAAATTAGGGTCATTTGGATCCTGACATATGATGATCTCTGAATAAAGAAGCACAATTGTGACTCATTGGGAACTTATAGTGGTTCATGATTGTTTTCGCAAATCATACAGTGCGACATCTACATAGTTCTCAATATAGATATATCTCAATATAAATATTTATACATCTACAACTAATTGATGCACGAAAATAATGTTGCCTACCTTGGCATTCTGCAGCTGTATTCCATTCCCCACTTTTTGTACAAGTAATTGTTTTCTGGGTTTGCTGATCATCAATGGAAAACCAGTGGCCTTGGTTGCATATCACCGAAACGGTTTCTCCAGGTAAAAATTGGTCCTTATTTACATCAAGATAAGTGTTCTCTCTCTCTTGCGGCAGTTGACATGTCACTTCTGAAAATCAAAAAGTAGGATAACAAATTAATATTGCCATTACCCAGCAAGCAATAGCCCTCATATTGATATCTGTGCCTGATAAAGCCCTGAATTAGACAACCTACACTGCAGCCACTTATGGGCCCTCATTTATCAAACAAATGTAGGAATGAGCGCAAATCTGAACGCATTATTAATTTTTTACGATGAATCATCTGACAAACCCACGTGAGATTCACAAAACGTTCGTATCACACCAATCCCAGCGTACGATTACAATAATTAACGTAACACGCCCATATAAAAGCACGTCTTCAGAAGTCTTGCCCCTAACTTTTTTTGACATCTAAATTGTGCGGGTCACCCCATAGGGTACCCGATACCCATGCAGGACCCGTGCAGGACTTTAGTTGTTGTGGAGGTACCAGAGAAGTCAGAGAACCCGACGCAGTCTTTAATTCATAATATCATCCGGAAGCGCACAAAGCTTTTAGCCGTGATATTATATTATAATATATATTATATAATATTATATAAAACGGCAACAATCACTTTCTCCTGCTGCTGCGATTCACTCAGGACTGCAGGGAGTTAACGCTGATTGGCTGTTATGCTAAATCCTTCAGGGAGTGAACGCTGATTGGCATTGTGGGAGTTGTCATCTTAAAGTCACTAGCTGTTTCCCAATTTGAAGGACGCATGCTCAACGACCATCTTTTTAAGGACGCTACATCAGAGAACGCCTACAAGTACTGTTCCAATGTTGAGGACACTCGGAAATTTGCACCCTTTTCGCACCCTTTGATTTGGAGAATTCCATGATTTTTCAAGCAAAAATGCCCACAATCCTTTGCGTTCAGACGCTGCACGGGGTATTTAAAAATTGCGGATAGAAAGCAATACACATTGCTTTACACAAGTTACGTTTTTGAACGCTTTCAGAAATATTTTGTGCTGTATTGCTTTTTATAGATTCATTCTGTAAATGCAAAAAATTTGGCTTAGAGACCTTTTTTCCCAAAGTTTTTGCAACGTAATGAAAGCCTATATTTTTAATGGATTGATTTGTTTTAATATGTACGTAGCTGGTGTTTAAACAAACTACTGTCGCCAATAACAATTTCAACAATTAAAATATTGAAACATTTCCGGTTGGAGCAGTATTAAAAAGCGGAAGCAGTAGCGCATCCACACTAGCAAGTCGTTCCAAACCCCGAAGTCTACAAACGCTAGGCAGCGCTCTAGCCAGCCCTCTAGCCTAATCTCCATAGGACGCGACTCACAAGGAAGTGTTCTAACACGGCTGCAGCCTTCACATTGGGAAACAGCCTGTCTGCCTTTTCTCTGTGAAGAAGGCACCAAATTAGAAATGTATGTTACTACTCGATTACATATATGACCCGCTTTCAATACAGATTCATGTCTCCACCGGTGAAATGCTCCTTTAAGAATACTTACAATTAGATGATGACAATTATGTCACTTTAAAACATATAAATACATACATCCTTATTTAATGCTATTATGAGCACCAAAACATGAGTTTTCCGTCATTCAGTCAATGCTCCTGCCAAGCAATGAGGATTACATTGAGCATATTCGAGAAAACATTTTGCATTGCATGTAATTTATACTTCTTATAAAAAAAGAATTGCAAATACAGATGGATGACAAAATAAAGGAAATGCTGAGTACTTAAGGGATGCATAGATATATTCATGACGGGGTGTAGGTCCACTCAACTCCTGAAAGTGCCCAGTACATTAAAATAAATACAATATCATAATAAGTGATCATTAAAGGCATTGTTAGTAAGCAAGAGTCTTCCTCTAATCACTTAAATATCACTTGGATGATTTTTGTATTTTAAGAGCATAATAACAACGTAGGCATAAATGATAACCAGATAACCCGATTTGAAATAATGGTTCTGAAAAAGAGAGCGAATCCGTGATGCAAACGTCCACGGTCCCGGGTCACCGTTACGACCTTAGTTGTCGCAATGCAAGAAATCCTAGATTTGTGTGCGATGCCATTAGAAAAAAAAAAACTTACGGATGCAAGTAGGAGTTTCTTGAGTCCATTGACCATGTTGGCATGTAATTATACTCTCTCCTTCCATTCTGTAATTGGTACGGCATTTGTAGGTTACTCTGGCACCATCCCAGTAGACCACCCGTTTATTTTCAGTAATAACTGCATTCTCTACTCTTTTTGGTAAATTGCATTGGGAGGGCACTGAAAAAGAAAGAAAAAAGGGCACACACAATGTTAACCCAAAACCAAACATTAATTTCCACATCTATTGATGATGAAACAAACTGAAAAACATACAAACAAGTTGAAAAATAATGTTACCTGGGCTACTCTTGTTAATGGCTGATGGTTTTGCACTGGGCTGAACTATGCTGAATGGCTTTAATAGACTGCGATGAAACTAATAAACTCCATAAACTCTGCCCTCTTGGCAATTGCGTCATCTAATTGGGATTGCTTTGGTTGTACTGAGCCTTAATTGTCACTTTGGATTAAAATAAATCTAATTTTTTTAGTGCATGATTCAAACTCAACCTGCCCCAGAGTCTAATCTGTGTGACTTGGGCCAGGTGAGGGTGCTTTAACCAACAATTAACCACAGTACAGACACTCGCACACGTAATATTTACCTGCTGAATAGGCGTTAACTGACGCCTATTTATGAAGCAACCCAGTTGCGCGGGAAGTAGGGGTGCGGCAGTGGCTGCAGCACCCCTGGTGGCGAAGCTTTAAAACTTCGATGACAATAAAATTATAGCTTATAAATATCTCTGGTTGTAGTTTCTGTTCCACAACATTGTGTACGTCATGTTTGGGGCATGGGATGAAGAGAGGGATAATTTAAAAAATATTTTATTTATCTTCAATGTGTACAATCAGATTTGTCTTGACGTGATTGCGATTCAGCCTAAGCATGCACGCACACTCACAGCCTGACACAAAAACGACAAACAAGTTCTAGAGTGGTCTGCAGAATACAGGGCCTGTGTAACATAGTATCTTTAGAATTCTATAAACTCTACGTTCATGTTAAGTTAGTATCTCGTCGCTTTGAAAGTAGAGCGAGTTCAATGAGGCCGAACGTACTCCTCGTCAACAAAAATTGCTGCGGCCATAAAGAGATTTATTTTCTTTGCATTTGTATCACATTGGTCATTTTAATTTAGATTTTAAATGCTTTTACACACTTACATTACTACTTTACGCCGGTCACCAATTTAGGCATTGCACGGTCTTGCTGTGCATGCAATACAATGTAAAGTTGTTTTGTTTGTTTTCGAGCTGGTTTGCTAAAGAGGCTAATGTAGCTAACATTAGCAATGACTATATGAGAAACGGGATATTTACTAAGACCAAAAGGGGACGTGCCTCCGCAAATTCTGCAAGAAAGCTGGGAGATTTGCAACTTACGACAGAGTGGGTTTGGGGTCCATCCGTTTTCCGTGCATCTAGCTGTAACATAAGCAGTTGGCCTGAAGCCTTCTTTGCACCGGTAGTATGCATATCCACCATATTGTGCAGTTCGAAGCCGTTCTTTCAAATTAGGGTCATTTGGATCCTGACATGTGATCACTGAATAAAGAAGCACAATTGTGTCTCAGTGGGAATTTATAGTGGTTCATGATTGTTTTCCCAAATCATACTCTGTGACATCTACATAGTTCTCAATATAGATTTCTGGGCACTTACGTGAACTTATTTGGTTTACTTTAATTTGATAACAATTGTTTAAAAAACACAGCAATCCAATCAAAGCTGAAGGATCGGGGCGACCTGGTTGGTTCACATATGAGGACAACAATCCTAAGAATATTTATAGATCTACAACTAATTGATGCATGAAAAAAATGTTGCCTACCTTGGCATGGCCCCACCCAAATGACGCCAGCTGAAATCCATTTCCCACTTTCTGTACAAGTAATTGTTTTCTGGGTTTGCTGATCATTAAAGGAAAACCAGTGGCCTTGGGCGCATTTCACCGAAACGGTTTCTCCAGGTAAAAATCGGTCCTTATATACATCAAGATAAGTGGTTCCTCTCTCTTGCAGCAGTTGACATGTCACTCCTGAAAATCAAAAAGTAGGATAACAAATTAATATTGCAATTCACCAGCAAGCAATAGCCCCCATATTGATATCTGTGCCTGACAAAGCCCTGAATTAGACAGCCTATTAGTCTCGCCCCTAACCTTTATGACAAGAACAAACGTCCAACGAAAAAAAATAAGGAATTCTTCGGAGACCGAAGTTGAGACACTCGTGTCACAAGCTGATGCGAACTGTCTGATTTTGTTTGGTAGCCAAAAAGCTGGCATTAAAGGCAAGCCAAAAAACGCTACATGGAAGCAAATCACTGATGCAGTCAATAGTGTGTCCACTGTTCATTTGGCTACGGAAGAGGTTTGAATAATTAATCCTGCTTAAAAATTTCACATTTGACCTGTAGGCTATCGTTTGCATTGTGTTAAAAGTAATTTTATTCTGAATAAGGTGATGTAAAAATGGTCAGAACCAAAAAAAATATGTTGGGGCTGTGAAGCGGTCCATAATAGAAACTGGAGGTGGCCGGGTGGACCCTAGCCTTGAACTGACGAAATTTGAGGAGCGATCGGGTCTCCCTCCATTTCGGGCATAGGTGGTGGCGGAGGAGGCACAGATGCACGCCAGACCAGTCATGGAAGTGGTAAAAACGCCTTAGTAATTATTTAAAATATATATATATATACAGCTTCCTTGTTACAAAGTAATGGCAAGAATAATCTCATGATTTATTTTTATTTTTAAAGATGAAATGCAAGCAGGTTCATCCAAAATGGGAACCGAGCCAAGCCCAGTTGCATTCAAACAAATACGGATAAAGAAAAAGAAGGGCCGCCGCCAACAGTGCCGGAACGCGTGTCTGCCCGAAGTGCTGGTCTGCACGCATCTGTCTTGATTGCAGAGGTCCTGGACAAACAAATGGAGATGTGCAGGTCAATGGTGGAAATAAATAACTCTGTTAGCCATTAACGAAACATTGAAACAAATAAAGAATGCAATACATAAATAAATTGGTTTGCTGTACTTTGACCTCTGTCTTGCTTTTAACCAAAAAATAAACATATTGCTTACCCTTTAAATATTAGAAGCGCCAAATTAAATCCTCCCTTCTTCTTAGAGCTCCAACATGTGGCTCCTGTGGCCAGGGATCTCTGGGCTTCGGGTCATCTGGTTGCAGGTCGGCAAATGGCACCCCATTTGCCAGCGCAATATTATGGAGAACCCCACATGCTAAAATAATATTACAGGTCTTTTCTGGGCTGTAAAGCAACATTCTGACCCGATGGTCATCCACCTGCCCTTGAGTAGGCCTATACATCGCTCCACTGTTGCCCTTGTGCGCGTGTGAGCGCTGTTGAAATTGCGCTCCTGATCCGTGTTTGGATGAGTCAGGGGAGTTAAAAGAGAATTGGACAGGGGATAGCCTTCGTCATCTAGATGAATCACATCAAACTTTTAGTGCGATGTCTTAAACGTTGTTCAGGAGAAAATAAAGTGTGACTGTGCCTAACTCATCGAGGAGATGACTCCGACCATGTACGCCCTATGTAGACGATGCCCAACGTTGCTACCTTGGAAAATAAAATAATCGTGCGGGCCCACAGGCCATCAGGCTACCATGTTAAGGATTGATTTTTCTGGCATCGCAAATAATCTGGTCATTAATTGAATAGCTTTTACGGTTGATGTACGCGTAATCATTAATAGATGGTGGCTTCATACGCACATGGGTACAATCAACTGCACCAATCACTAGCAATAGCATAAAATTACCGTTTGATTCCAGTTTGCCAATGGTTATGATATGGGAATTGAATATAGAATTCGGAGAGGGGCATTATAGTTGCCAAAACTGCTGGCATGGTTCGGCTAATACTTGGCTGGGAAATACCAGACCTGTCCCCGATCTCCCGCTGATAGGTCCCGGTGGCCAAAAACCCTGAGGTGGAGCACACCTGCACTGGCAAAAGGTATCGAGTTTCTCGCCATAACCGTGGCTCCAAAGCATTGCATAGCTCCATCAGGAGCCTCGGGAGACGAAAACGACTCAAGAGCCATCACTCTCCATGAAAATGTGCATTAAGGGCCTAGTTGCAGGTTAACGGGAAGTTTTGATCAATGGCTTCATAAAGCATTTATAACATGTCTGCAAAATAGTGTTAAAGTCCAGTTTTGGGCGTTTATGGCGTCTGAGAGGTGGAAAGAACCTAACATGTATGATGGCCTACAACCGTATAAATTCGAACCTCTCAGATGTGAGAGGGTGATTAAGGAATTGCCGAGAACTGATGGCAGTCAAGGCCAATTAAATGCATAGTCAGAGGAGAATGAGTGGAGAGTTGCTATAATTTAGCAACGCAGCAACGAGCGCTGGAGCAAGTCAATAAACAGCAGTGCATACAATAACAACACTTTTATTTATTTTTACTGTCAGTGAATAGCACAGAGTGAAAGTCAACGTTTTCTTTATATCGAGTGACCGCGATTATGTCGTTCAGATAAGTACAGGTAAACTTAGTCAGAAGATCTAGAAATAGAAGGCATAATGCTATGGGCTAACTTGCCAGTCCCACCTGTGAAATCCCCCCCGGATAATATCTAATTAAATCTTACCCCCGAAGTAGACAGATTTCCGATTAGTTAACCCACTTTTTGATGGTAGCCTACTAGCTCCAGTAACAACATCTTTGCCTAGTGTTTATTTCTAAGCTTTATTTTACCCAGCGTGCGAAATACCCATCAATATTCGGGGGTCCCCATCTCCCTATTGTGGCGCAATACCGATATACAGATTCACAGTAGGCCTATAACACTACAATATTTCATGAATGCAAGCCAAGACAATCAGTTTTTAGCTTACATGACAACACGCACACACTTAACAATTTTTGATAATCCGATATGCTAGGCCTATATATTTTAAAGCAACACTGACATAGGAGGCTGCATTCATTGGCTGAAGATGTTTGGATGCACGTTGATTTATAACAAGGAGAGGGAAAGTTTTGCATTACAATGCAAACACGACAATAATTGGCACCAATCTGGCACACTTAGAAGAGCAATCAGCTGAATAAATGGCGGGTATAACTGCGGTCAAGTCAGCCGTCATTCGTTCATCCGCGGTCAAGCCAGCTGTCACACAAATCTTCGTGCGCCCCTACTCTAAACAGCCTTTGTGTGGTATCTCGCAAACTTTTCAAAATAAAAGTCTTCACCTACGTTTGTGTGGATCGCTGCGATCGCTACCAGACCGGCGTGAAAACGTCCAAAACAAACAAGGGTGTTCAAAGGACCAAGTATGCACGTGAGGTTTTCAATGGACATTTTCTTCGAAACTATACATTAAAATCACATGGTTCCTTGTGTCAGTACAACGGTTAATATGGTCATATCAGTCAGTGCCAGGGGTGTTACACTGAAAAGAGTGATCCAAGAGGTCAGTGTTTCACATTTTCTGCAACATGCACGGTGTGCATTATAACAAGAACGTAAATAAAACATAAGATCTCCCCCTACCGGTGGGTCTTTCTTTTCTTGACAATAACCATAATTCTAAACAGCATTTTGTACAGTAGCCTATAATAGGAAATTCTCAAAGGTAAATCAACGTTATTTAACACTGTAGCAGCCTGAGAGGCTAACACTGTAGCCTCTTAGGCCGCTAAGAGGCTTAGGTGGGCTCCAGGCCGGTTGCACCAACTGGGCGTAAGCCTGGTCGTAACTACGCCTGGTCGTAACTTGGCGTTCTAAGTCCAACCTAACCGTTACGCCGGTTGCACCAACTGGGCTTAGCGTTCTTTTCACTAAGACCAGGCGTAAATCCTACGCCTGGTCAGGGGCAGGCGTAGAGTTGAAATTCCAGGCTGTTTCTATAGCAATTACATCCAATTCAATGCAGCTTTACCACCATCCTTGCAACGCTTCGCTAAACTGCATTTCAAAGCACAGCCGGCGATATGATCAGTGTTCACAGATCGACTGCCTGTCGGGAAGATATCGCTGGCCGATTAGTCCGTTCTCAACTTATAATCAGTTGTGAATGTTGTTTTAACTACGTTTATATGTTTTATATAGGCCGACACATTAAACAAATCTCTCCTACAGAACCATTCCCGTCTACATGCCTGCTCGTCGTAAACCAGACATTACAAATACATATTTTAATTATATTCGTTTGCAGTGTTTTATTGTTAGGCATTAACACAATTGATGAATGACATGAGTGAACGAATGAATTATTTATTTCGGTGTCCAACAGCATGTCAAGTAAAATAGTAAACAGCTGTTGTCACGAGGTATCCTAGCAACGCGGTGATATGCGCATACCATGGAACATTCACATGGCCGCGCATGGCTAAGACCGGGCGTAGTTAAAGGAGCATTTCACCGGTGCAGACATGAATATGTATTGAAATTGGGTCCTATTGGGTCCTGTAGTCGAATAATAAAATAAAATTCTAATTTGGTGCCGTCTTGACCGAGAAAAGGCAGAAAGTGACTTTTTGGCGCTTGTGGATTGAAGACAACAACTCCTACCATGCACAGCTTCGCTGGCGGCCACTCCCGCTGATCATCTCCGCCTATCGGACACCTCCTTGTTCCATCTACTAATGGAACAAATCAGCGTGGAGCTTGAACCGACGTCACTAGAGTAGTGACGCTTGCACAGAAGCATACGGCCGACATCTTTCCTTATTCTGGGTGGAAATAGTAACATAGTTACGCCATTAAATGCGTTTATGTAAACATTTTTAGCGAGAAAGGTGCATTTTAATTTCATAATGTTCGCTCGTTGAATTTGAAGGATGTTTGGTTTGATAGTTATGATGACGAAGAGGGAACGCTCCATTCACTTGCATGGACAGCGTCTCTGGTTGCTAAGCAACCTCAACGTCTTGGCGGACTATATTATTGTTATTTATATCCGAGATTATTTAATCTAACCCGATCTAAACTCTATCATGCACCCAAACATGGCGGCGTTTGGGTTTCCTACCTCGGACTCCTAAATCCAGCGCAGCCACAGGCGCCTTGGCGCGTTGAACCAATTTTTGTGACACACAATGATCAAGCGACAAATTAGGCACGTTACACGCGTTTGTTGTGGCCGTAGCCCGTGTCCACCAAAAGCGTTTTTTTATGCGCTTTCACCCAAAAAATCGGCTTTGTGTGGACGGGGCCAAGAAGGCGAATACACGTCACCAAGACGGGGAGACAGCGCCAGGCGACTTACGCCACTATCTGCCAATGGATCGTGGATGCCTGGGCTGAGATAACAGTCTTCACTGTGGTCCAAGCTTTCACGAAGGCAGGAATAATCACTGAACTGCCAGGCAACAACAGCGACAATGACTCGGATAATGACGAGAGGAATCCGGGCATGTTGGATGCCGTAGGCCTACTCGCCCAACTGTTCAATTCGCACACACAAGAATTCGAGGAATTCGTAGACGGGGAATGAACTGAAAAGGTGAGCTTATTGTTAAGAGATATTGATCAGATATTGTTAATATGCACATAAACGTTTGAACATCGTTACCATGGGAGTGACCAGAGTTGTCAGAACGCTTAATAAAGTTTGACTTTATCTGACTGTTTTGTTGACATTCTCTATAGCACAGCTCGGTCTTGTCGATGCATAACGCAACCCCAGTCAAACGTTTGACTGCAGTATCTTCTATTCTATGCGCCTAATAATCCGGTGCGCCCTATATATGAAAACAGTTCTAAAATAGGCAATTCATTAAAGGCGCGCCTTATAATCCGGTGTGCCTTATAGTACGGAAAATACGGTAGTCCTCGTTTGTATTTCTTTCGAAATGGTGAACTTTTGCATGGAGCCATCTTCTATGTCAGATCCAGTACCCTCCGCCAATGTACTTCAGTTTTATCAACAGCCTCTGTTATCTTAGCTTCAGACGCTGTGGATGTTAGTTTCTGCTGGTGAAGTCCCACCCACTGGCACTGCTCTAATAGGTCTGTAGCGTCAGTGGGTCCCACCCCCTAGAGGGGGGTGGGACTAGTGGTTGTAGTCTTACGAGAATCATCTCCTCTTACACTTCCTGTTTTCTTGTACGCAAAAATCGTCATATTGCGTCATTAAAAACAGGAAGTGTTGGAGATCGATACGGATCTCTCCAGTCTCTCCAGAAAATAAGGGAATGATGCTAGACCATTCAAAAATATGCGGGGGGGTTCTAAAAATACAAAGCTTATGTGAAATGGGTGAAGTTTCCCTTTAAGACCAGGCGTAAGTCCCGTTGGTGCAACCGGCGTTAGTTCCATTCTAACGCCAGGTCGTAACTAAGACCTACTTAGCAGTTACGACCAGGCTTAGTTACGCCCAGTTGGTGCAACCGGCCCCAGGTAGTTACGCGTCCTTCAATGAATCCAAGTCTGTTGATGAATATTGTTTGAGAGTTTATTAGAAGACCGAATGACAACTGATGAATGAAAACATCTAGAGAGTAATGAAAACAAATAAATAAAAGATGAAGTGATCACGATGACAAGGCTAATGAGGGTTGTTACTGACTGTAGTTGGACGGTAGTTTGACAGTAAACAGAAAATATAATCAGGAGCGCCACTAACCCCCTTTGTCTCTTACCCCCGCCTGCCTGAGTGCCATAGATTAAATGACACCCATGTGTCAATCAAACGGAAGTGACATGAACCAAAACAGTGAGTAACCTTTCAAAATAAACAAACAAACAGACCAAACATGTATTTTGGCCCCTACAATGCTAATCAAATCAAATCAAATGTATTCATTAAGCACATTTAATAACAAGATGATCGGGGGTGGGGGGAGATCTTAAATTGTATTTATATTTTATTCATGCCTGTCTACGCTTCAATCTTGTGCATGTTGCAGAAAATATACTTCAAAGTGCTAATAATGCAATTTGCAAAGGCCAAAATATGCATATGTGAGTATTTCAAAGGACATTATCTCAAAATCCCTACAGTTCTATCAAATTGTTCCGTGTGTACTAGTAGTCAGGACAATGGCTAATATGGTCATGTCAGTCAGTGCCGAAACTTATGTATAATTTTGCCTATACCTCTCTTCAAAGTGCTATCATAATGCAATTGGCAAAGGCCAAAATATGCATGTGAGTTTTTCAAAGGACATTTACTCAAAATCTATGGAGTAAAATCACATTGTTCCATGTGTACTAGTAGTCGGGCTATAATAGCGCAAGCGCAAATACGATCAGACAGATTCACGTTGAACACATACACAAAGCACATTCGTCCATCCCGGCGGATGGTGACAGACAGCCCACAACACGCCAAAAATCACCACGGCGGGTGTGCTCTCTCTCTCTCACCCTTGCACGCCCGTACACAAATCACTCCAACTCCAAGGCTAGGCTGCTTCACCACAACTAACCAAAAGGCCTTCATAACCATGCAGTAGGCCTATGCCGAAGCCGGAAAGGAAACACGCACAGTCGCACACAAGTTTTATCATCAACATTCAGTCACTGCAAAGATTTAAACAATAGCCTCTTACCATAAGTTAGAATGGACCCAAAGTGTGATTGATACAGTCTTGTTTAGCTTTCGCTTGCAATCCGTTTGCAAGATTAGCAAAACTAATTTGCATACCTGCACTGGACTGGCTGGTTCCGCAAGGCAAATAATAATGTGATGTAGCCTATTCTGTGTATGTCCAGTCAGACTTGTTGTCTCCCTTGTTGTGGTCTTGTAGGCTATACTTTCCTGTGTGAGCCGAATCACCTAAATTAATTCCCGACGATTTGTGTCGTTTGCTATAATAAAGACTTGACTAGACTATCTATACATCTAGGCTATTAATTAACATTATAGCCATAATAGCCTAGATATAACTATTCACTTCGCCAAAGGCGAAGTGAATAGTTACATATAGCCCCGAGACCGAAGGTCAAGGGGGCTATTCCCCACTATTCACAGAGCCTCAGGTGAATAATTGTTAATTAAATGTTTTAGTATATACTACACGTGAACGCAAAAAATAAACAAGCTAACACTTTTTGCCAGGATTTATTGGTTTTTTATTAGCGGTGTATTTGTTTTTATTAGAGGACATTTCGCGATGAACACAATATCGAGTTTGAGATGTCAATCATGGGATATTGCCCAATTTCCCTAGATAGGGAGCCAATCAAATTACGCCATCTTAGGAGGTTCACGTGTAGCATATAACTAAAGCATAACTATAAGCGGCCGCTGGTGATAAACATTTTTGGTGGTGCGCAGTAATAGACGGGGATCCGGGGGTCCCTCCCCCAGAAAAAAAAAATTTGGTAGATTTGATTTCCTGTATTCTGGTGCATTCTGGCCACTACCCATTACCTAGTATTCATTCAGATTCATAGCCTACATCCTGACTTGCAGAGCCTGGACAAGCTTACACTGAATATACAGACCTACTTTATGGCCATTCCACCAGCCATTGCTAATTGACCCATTGTTGTTATTCTGATATTGAGACAAATCATGATCACTGTCCCATAGCGTCCATTTTTTGTGATTCTCAATGTCTACTTCAAATGCAGTTAGAAATATAATAATAATAATAATAAATCAGTTTTTTATAGCGCTTTTCTAAGTACTCAAAGACGCTTTACAAATAAGAAAGGAATACATACAGACAGTACAGACAATCAAACAAAAGGGAAAAAAATAAACACCACAACAATAGCCAACACATTAAGAGAGCGGGAGAGAGTGAAAGATGGCGGAGGATGATTTGTCAAATTTTGTAGGTGGTCCTGAAGAGATAGGTTTTAAGTTGACTTTTGAATGAACAGAGTGTATCAGAGTTTTGGATGGCCAGAGGGAGGGAGTTCCAGAGGGTAGGGGCTGTGATGGGGAAGGCACTGTCCCCCAGGGTGCGATACTTGGTCTTGGTGATGAAGGTGAGAAGGTTGGCATCAGCGGAGCGTAGGTGGTTCTTTAGCGCTTTGTAGGTGGTGAGAAGAATCTTGAAATTGATGCGTTGTTTTATTGGAAGCCAATGAAGTTGACGGAGGATGGGAGTAATGTGTTCACTGGAGGGAGAGTTGGTAAGCAGTCGGGCAGCAGAGTTTTGAACATATTGCAATTTTTGAAGAATAGTGGAGGGGAGGCCATACAGAATGCTATAGCAATAGTCGAGTCTGCAAGTGATGAAGGCGTGGATTAGTGTTTCGGCAGCTGAGGATGAAAGGGTGGGTCAAAGGCGTGCAATGTTGCGGAGGTGGAAGAAGGATGTTTTTTTGACGCTGTTCATGTGTGACTTGAAGGAGAGAGTGGGGTCCATGATGATGCCGAGGTTTCTGACCAGGGGGGAGGGAGTGACAGAGTGACCATCAATGCAAAGTGAGAAGTTCTGGGAGGTGGGGATGATGGTTTTTGGGCCGAAGATGATAATTTCAGTTTTATTGCCGTTGAGTTTGAGGAAGTTGTGGTGCATCCAGGTTTTGATGTCCGTGAGACAGTTGGTGAGAGTGGATAGGATGGCAGGAGTAATGGCTGTGGTGGTGATGCATAGTTGGGTATCGTCGGCGTAACAGTGAAATTGAAGACCATGGCGGCAGATGATGTGACCTAGTGGGAGCATGTAGAGGATGAAGAGGATGGGGCCAAGCACTGAGCTTGGGGGACTCCGTGTGAGACAGGGATGGTGTGGGATTTGTGGTTGTTGATGGAGATGTATTGCAATCTTTCAGTTAGGTAGGAGGTGAACCAGGAGAGGAAGGAGTCAGTGATGCCAATGGATTGCAGACGGCTGAGCAGGATGAAGTGATTGACGGTTTCAAAGGCAACACTGAGGTCGAGGAGGAGGAGAATGGTAAGGGAGCCGGAGTCAGAGGAAAGTAGGAGGTCGTTGGTGACTTTAAGTAGGGTTGTTTCAGTACTGTAGTGGGTTCGCAAGCCGGATTGGAATGTTTCGTATAGGTTATTGGAGAGGATGTTTTGCTTGAGTTGCGTTGCGACGGCTCTTTCGAGTAGTTTTGAAAGGAATGTGAGGTTGGAGATGGGTCCGAAGTTGTTGGGGTCGACGGAGTCAAGGCCAGGTTTTTTAAGGAGGGGGGTGACGGCAGCAAGCTTAAAAGGTGGGGGAACAGTAACAGAGTTTAGGGAGGAGTTGATTGTGCCTGTGATGAGTGGGGCGAGAGAGGTGAAACAGGCTTTGACGAGTTCGGAAGGCATGGTGTCCAGGGGGGAGGTGGAAGATTTCATGGTGGAGTGTATTTTGGAGAGGTCTGTGCTGGGTACAATGACGATGCACACTTTTTTCTCTTTTTAGTGCCGGTAATGAAAGGCTCTGAAAGACGGCATACCCATGTAGCTAATTACTAAGGAATAAAATGTATGCAAAATCTGTCTGGCACGTTTTATGAAGAAAACGTTTCCAAAAAGCATCAGACATATGACCCACTATGGTCTGCTCCATGTATCCAATGTTGACAACGTGACATGATATGGCTAAGCTAACAACGTAAACAAGAGGAGCTAGGAAAGGAATTTAACTGCGTGTTTCAGTTCAGAAGGGCCAAACGTGTGGCTAGACACAGCACTACAAAAGTCGTCAAGATTGAAAAAGAAAAAAATATTTGTTGCACAGCTCAATTCACAAAACGCATTCCATTAAAACTAGCCTACATCAGGCATTCTGACCAAAACTCATGCACTCCCCACAATTATTCCAGAATTCCAGCAAAGCAAGAATGACCAAAAGTCACTTTGTGTCAACAAGAGACTGACTCCACCGACTATCAATTGCAAGTTAAAACAGCCGACCACTTGAATACAAAAAACACGAAAGACCTCGCCACAGCACCAGCAAATCTCAGGCAATAGATATCGCGTCTTACCTTTATTTATGTGGCAGTGGTCTGCAGATGCATCCCGTGGTTTAGCCTACCACATCCATTAAATTCAACAGGTTATCGTTCTGATACTGTCCATGGTACTAGCAACCTGCTCTGGTGCTTTTTACCTATGTATTCAGGCTAAAATGACTTGAATGTCTGATGCCTAATCATCCCAGCCAAAGAGTATTGGTATTATTAGTAATGGCTACTTTCCAAATCGAAAAAATAACTTCACAAAGTGTGTCTTTTTCCAATGTATTTGTTATCATTCGTAGCGTTGATCAGCAGAGAAATAGTTCGCCAAAGTGGTTGACATCGCTTAGCAACTGAATACGCTGGGGTTGATAAGTTACCGGACTGCAGAGTGATACAGATGACGTGAATCAGAGGCAAAAAGAAACATTTCCTTGACAGAGGTCAATATGGTGGATGTGAGCATTCCACTGCATTGAGAAGCGCCGTGTAATAAACAAAATAATTGACAGCTGAACGTTAGGAAGGCCCATGCAAGTGAATGGAGCAGTCTACACCATAGAGTAGAGCCGTGTAATAAGTAAGGGATAATGTATAGAATGCCGGTCATTATCGGGAAAATAAGCCCCGACAGGGCAAACAGGACCCCGAACGCGCAGCGAAGGTGTCTTGCTTCCCACTGAAGGGGCTTTATTTCGATAATGACCGGCGACGTTCTATACATTATCCCGCTTATTACACGGCTACGTGCCAAAACGAAAAAATTACTTGACATGGTGTCTTTTTACAATTTATTTGTTACCAGCTTTCGTAGTGTTGATCAGCAGAGAAATAGTCCGCCAAAGACGTTGACGTCGCTTAGCAACCGAAGATGCTGGGGTTGAAGAGTTACCGGACTACTTGAGGAGCGACACCAAAGACGTCATTATAGGCAAAAAGTCCTTTGTTTTCCATGTCAGCGGTCAATTATACTTAGCAACAGTGAATTATCTAATATAATTATCTAATATAATTCACCGCCGGAAGTTGTGAAGATCCCATGCAATGGAACGGAGCGTTCCACGGCATTGAGAAGACCCGCGTTCTAATACATAATAATTCAACTAGATTTTATTTTATTTATTTTACAAGTGGTGGGTACAAAATTAATCTTGACGAAATCTGGTGGGGACGCGTCCCCGGCGTAATCAACGCCTATGGTTATGGTGAGAAGATGGAAAGCCGGTGGTCAGGGGTTGAAGGAAGTGGAAGTTCTGAGTCAAGGCTTGTGTCAGAGGAGGTGGCAAGCTGGTTGTGGAGGATTTCTATCTTGGAGTGGAAAAATTATAGGAAGTTATTGCATTTCTCTGCGGTGAATGAGGATGAAATGTTATCCTCGGGTTTGAGGAGTTAATTTATCGTGGAAGAAGTGCGTGGGTTGGAGGATCCAGAATGAGTGATGCCATAGTAGAAGACAGAACGGGCTTTGTTGAGTGCTGATTTGTAGAGGTGCATGTGCTCTTTGTAGGCGAGGGCATGTACTGTGAAACCGTTTTTCTTGTGTAGTCGTTCTAGATGTCTAAGTTGTTTTTTGAGTTTGTGAAATTCCGGGGTGAACTAGGGGGCAGAGTGAGTGAACGTCACAGTTTTCGTTTCCAGGGGGGCCAGTTTGTTGAGGGAGGTAGAAAGTGTGTTGTAGATGTTGACAAGGTCCATGGGGGCTGGATTTACAGGAAAGGTGAGGCCGTAGAGAGTGTTTGATATGCAGGTGGAGAGAGAAACTGGACCGAGCGATTTAAGATTGCGGAAAGTGATTTTGCGGTCCTGTTTGATTGCCAGGAGGTCAGAGATGGAGAGGTCGGTGCTGGAGACAATGTGGATGTGGAGCCAGTGGAGCAAACCAGGTCTACGATGTGCCCAAGGTTGTGGGTGGGAAGGTTGATGTTTTGGGTGAATCTAAAGCGGTTGTGGAGGTCCAGGAAGTCCATAGCGTTTTTACATTCCGGGGAGTCAATGTGGAGTTTGAAATCGCCGAGGAGTAAAACAGATGGCAAGATTGAAGATAGTGCAGTGATGAATTCAGAGAGTTCTTGTAGGAATGATGGGTTGGGTTTGGGGGGGCGGTAAATGATTGAAAAGATGAGAGGTTTGGGGCCGGGTAGTTTGAAAGCCAGGTGTTCAAATGATGGGGCAGCAAGGATGGAGAGTGGGGTGGGTTGGAGGTCTTGATGGTATACAGCAGCAATACCCCCTCCTCTGCCCTCCGAGCGTGGGTTGTCCAGGTAAGAATATCCAACAGCGGTAGTTTGGTTGAGTTCAAAGTAGTCCAGGGGTTTTTGCCAAGTTTCATTTAGACAGAGGAGGTCAACTTGCTTGTCGGTGATAAATTCGTAGAGTATTAGGCTTTTATTGTTGAGGTATCTTGTGTTGAAGAGGGTGAGTTTTAGGTACTTTTATTTTGAAATTGATTGAGCGGAAGTAGGGATTGGGCGGAGGTTAAATGTGTTCACGCTGGATGACGTGATGAGGAAGTGCGGGAGCCGGTGTGTGAACTGCGATCAGACCACAGCGATGGAATAGTGTTTATGACAGTGGAACTGTACATAAATTTACGGCGGGAGCCTCTGTGAATGTAGCGGGGATGGAGAAGAAGTCGAGAATTCTTTAGTGTGGCAATGAGTTCAGTGGAAGGAGGCATTTGGGGAAAAAGCTGGCGGAGCTGCATGGTTGAGTAGCGAAGTTCCATGCCCGAGGCTGTGAAGAAGCAAAAGCTGTTGGAGGTGGATGGTGGCCTCAACTGAGCGGCGATGAAAGACGTCCGCCAGATGGGAGCTGGGTTGGCTCGAAAGGAAGTCAGCGGTCCGGCCAGAGCGAGGGAGAACTCAACCGTACCTGTAGAGGTGGAAGCCCGCCCGGGTTTACCTTCGACCAGGTTACGCCGTTGGATTCTGTAGCAGAAGTCCAAATGTCCAAGACGGCTAGTCGAAAAAGCTTACTAAAATAGGAAAGCAGCACCAAAGAACTTAAAAATAATGTTAAAAATAACGTTCAGAATGATGTTCAGAGCGAGAAGCAGCAGCCAGTGAGCAGCGGCGGCCAAAACGCATCAGCGTCCACCAACTGTCAAGCAACTGTACGACTCCACGCATAAAACACGTAAAAATAAAGAAAACTATATGACTATATATAACTAGTAAACTTAGCTAAACTACTATATACAAAAAAAAGTACAAAATGTTCAATGCATTCGTGAAAAATATTAAAAATACTGAATAAAAAACAAGCCAGACAGAGCGGCGTTAGACTCGCCAGCGTCCCCGTTACTAGGCAACTTTAATAAAATATGGGACAGTTGCCTCATTTTGTTTATATGCTACAGGCCGAAAGACTAAATTAATATGTAACTTACTTGCTCCTTTTAAGTATAACATTGCTTAGGGAGGGAAATTCATCCACTGAATGGGTGGAAAGTGTTTACATCTCTCTGCTAGTTAGCGATCCATCTCTTCTCTACATGTAGTTGTGTTGCGCGAATGCTGCTGAGGAAGGTAGCCTATTTGATTGATTCGCTGAATTGTCCAATCATGTGGTGATAAAAAAAAAGGTAAGCGATACCATTGGCCTGGGGCGCACACTGGTGTGACCCGAGGGCGAATTTTCTTGTGCCAATGAAAAGCTGTCTTTGCTTGATAGACAGCAAAAAGTTTGGGAGCTTACATTGACTTCAACGTGGCCGGCGCCCCTGACTTGGATGATGGCTTTATTTCGAATGACCAATAACTAGCCTAGCCCAAATCATTGACGTTCAGACACATTTAAATGGTTGCAGGCAGTGGCAAGTACAGTCTATCACACAATTAAACAAGGATAAACTTTATGTATTTTTGTTAGTTTATTTTGTATTTATAATAGTTGATTCATAGTTGGCAGATATATTCGAGTGAATATTTCACGGAGGGGCGGCGCCCTCTATTGACCCACCGCCACTGCTAACTATATATAATATCTATGTATTCATCTATTTATCTGTATAATCTGCTGAACACTCTCTTACTAGTCCCTACTCTCAAGGGTCTCAATGCGGCTTTGGTCAATGCGGCTTTTTGACGTCATGCAATGCATTCTGGGGGAAATGAGAATCAATAGCGAACCACTAAAATAGTACCTACAATTTCGTATTACATTCCGTTTTGGGATACCTAACAACATTAAATACAATGGATAACAGTTTAAATCTTTATTACCAACAAGCAAATTGCACAAATTTGTTGGAAAATGAACCCTGCAACACAGCCTTTAAGGTCCTCTAACAGAGCCAGATCTGCCACCGCTGAGACTCAACCACCTATTTAGCAAAGCTCCTGTTCACATAGACAACTGAATAAACATCTCACCTATCACATTCTACATTCTGTTTTTATTTAGGCCCGACATGATTGTAATTGTTTGAACGGCTATCTGGGCTAATTCAAATTTATTTTGTAATTAATACAGATTTGCAACATGGGCTACTTGTATGAAGGTATTATTGTAGCAAAAGTATTTAGCACCTGTAACTGCAGAATTAGACAAAATAGTTCCGCCCATAATTTCCTAATCCAATGAAAATCGCTGGCAGGGATGCATTTCTCAAATTACACTGGGACCCACCGCGGGCCAGCCATGGAGCTATAAAGATTGCAGCATACTCTTTGCACGGGATACGTTTCTTTCTGGAGAAGTGAAGAGGGCGTCCTACTGAACGGAGGTGGGTATCCTCCATTATGTTAAAATAAATGACTTAGTTCAAGTGAATTCCCCCCAAAGTATTTCATTAACATACTGCAAATGTCCTTCAATGTATTTTAATGGTCGCCATAACATAAGTTCAGAAATGTTAATGCAATACTTTGGGGGGAATTCACTTGAACTAAGTTATTTCATTTAACATAATGTAGGATACCCACCTCCGTTCAGTAGGAAAAGAAAGAAACGTATCCCGCGCAAAGAGTATGCTGCGATCTTTATAGCTCCATGGCTGGCACGCGGTGGGTCCCAGTGTAATTTGAGAAATGCATCCCTGCCGGCGATTTTCATTGGATTAGGAAATTATGGGCGGAACTATTTTGTCCCATATGAGGACTTCGACGGCCGTGGAGAAATGCAATCCTCCGTAGCCACGGAGAGCTGTCATCACAGAGAGGGCATCTCGTCGCATACTTACGGCATCGATAAGAGGGGGCGGTGTCAGCAGACTATTATTTAGAGAAATTATTAGCAAATTTCAATCGGACAATTTGACTGGAGAGTTAGAAAGGGCGTATCGCGCTGCTGCCTTCTCACACCGCGAGACAGGTTCGTGGCTTTGAGTGTCGCGATTTCGGTTTCGATACTCGTATCGTTACAGGCTTAGAATGCACACCTTTTGGGCATGTTCTCAGATTATGAAACACGGGTGTGCGAATGTGTTTTGCACCAACTGCGCTGCAATAATTTTAGCAAAAGGATTTGTGCACCTGTAACACAGATTTGCGTACTCATAGACCCTATTTTGTGTTTACGATGGTATGAAAAATATTCACGACTACAAATGTACTGTAACACATTTGTGACTGTAGAGTACACATGCAAAATAAATATATATACGATTTCAAATGTGGGAGTCGGGTACAGTGCCAAAGGAGTGGCAAACCGGGGTGGTGGTTCCCCTGTTCAAAAAGGGGGACCAGAGAGTGTGTGCCAATTACCGGGGTATCACACTTCTCAGCCTCCCTGGTGAAGTCTACTCCAAGGTGCTGGAAAGGAGGGTTCGCCGATCGTCGAACCTCAGATTGAAGAGGAACAATGCGGTTTTCGCCCCGGACGTGGAACTACGGACCAGCTCTTCACTCTCGCAAGGATCCTGGAGGGGGCCTGGGAGTATGCCCATCCGGTCTACATGTGTTTTGTGGATCTGGAGAAGGCGTATGACCGGGTCCCCCGGGAGAAACTGTGGGAGGTGCTGCGGGAGTATGGGGTAAGGGGGTCTATCCTCAGGGCCATCCAATCTTCGTACTCCCAAAGCGAGAGCTGTGTTCGTGTTCTCGGCAGCCAGTCAGTTTCGTTCTCAGTGGGTGCTGGTCTCCGCCAGGGCTGCGCCTTGTCACCAATCCTGTTTGTGATATACATGGACAGGATATCGAGGCGTAGTCGTGGTGGGGAGGGGTTGCAGTTCGGTGGTCTGAGGATCTCCTCACTGCTTTTTGCAGATGATGTGGTCCTCATTGGATCATCGGCCTGTGACCTTCAGCACTCACTGGATCGGCTGGCGGCCGAGTGTGAAGCGGCTGGGATGAGGATCAGCACCGCTAAATCTGAGGCCATGACTCTTAGCAGGAAACCGGTGGATTGCTTACTCCGGGTAGGAAATGAGTCCTTAGCCCAAGTGAAGGAGTTCAAGTACCTCGGGGTCTTGTTCGCGAGTGAGGGTACTTTGGAGCGTGAGATTGGCCGGAGAATCGGAGCAGCGGGGGCGGTATTGCGTTCGCTTTACCGCACCGTTGTAACGAAAAGAGAGCTGAGCCGCAAGGCAAAGCTCTCGATCTACCGGTCGATCTTCGTTCCTATCCTCACCTATGGTCATGAGGGCTGGGTGATGACCGAAAGGACGAGATCGCGGGTACAAGCGGCCGAGATGAGTTTTCTCAGAAGGGTGGCTGGCGTCTCCCTTAGGGATAGGGTGAGAAGCTCAGCCATCCGTGAGGAACTCGGATTAGAGCCGCTGCTCCTTTACTTAGAAAGGAGTCAGCTGAGGTGGTTCGGGCATCTGGTAAGGATGCCCACTGGGCGCCTTCCTTGGGAGGTGTTTCAGGCACGTCCAGTGGGGAGGAGACCTCGGGGAAGACCCAGGACTAGGTGGAGAGATTATATCTCAACACTGGCCTGGGAACGCCTCGGGATCCCCCCGTCAGAGCTGGTCAATGTGGCCCGGGAAAGGGAAGTCTGGGGCCCCCTGCTTGAGCTGCTCCCCCCGCGACCCGACCCCGGATAAGCGGATGACGATGAGGATGAGATGAGGGACGATTTCAAATTTACTGTGACTTTAGTGTATGCATTAAAATTCTGCAGTTACAGGTGCTAAAGATTTTTGCTACAATAATACCTTCATATACTTGTGCCGTACTATTCATCAGTGAAATACCCGTATGTTGCTCCAAAAAAAGAAGGCAGAGTCTTGCGGATGTACCGTAACTCGCCACTGGTCGCTCTTGAAAACTTGCGTACACGAGCTCAGACCTGACGTGAGATTTCATCGCAGCCTGCGCTCACGTTCAAATTGATAAATGCCAAGCTCAACGTTGAAATGAGCGTACGTCCATTTTACGCACGTTTTCTTTCGTACGCTACCGTTTGATAAATGGTCTTGAAATTGGGTCAAAGTAGCTTTGGACCATTTTAACATTTTTAGGTAGGCCTGTGCCAACTATCAAACAGTTACAGTATGAGTTCAATGCAATCGTCGACATGTATAGAATTTTTAAAAGACCATATCAAAGACTTAAAGATTAAATACTTTACTTTTAAGCTAAGGCCACACTGCACGCGTTACTCGGGTTAAAAGCAAGTGAATTGAGCGTTCCCTCTTCGTCATAACTATCAAACCAAACATCCTTCACATTCACAGAGCGAACATTATGAAAGTAAAAGGCAAATTTCTCGCTTTTTTTTTTTACAAAAACGCTTTTAATGTTACTATTTCCACCCGGAATCAAGAAAGATGTGCGCCATATGCTTCTGTGCAAGCGTCACTACTTTCTGCCAGTGACGTCGGGTCAAGCACCACGCTGGTTAGCTATCGCGGCTAAGCGTCACGCGTTACGCGTTGGCGCATCAAAAGTTACATTTTTTTAACTTTGCGCGTTGGTGCGTGTACGTGCGTCATTACGTGCGTATGCCGCGCCTAACGCCACTAACGCGCCACTTTAACGCGTGTAACGCGTCTACATGCCTACACTAATGGTTCCCTATGCAAAAATGCCGATTTTCAACTCCAAAGCACGTGCAGTGTGGCCTTACCTTTAGTCCATCATAACCATAGTTAGATTACCGACAGACAATTCCAACCTTAAACTAAATAAGAAACATGCAGCAACATGAGCTATGTATTTCATAGCTGTGCACATGCACATTCAAATGATACTGTTGCTAATTCTTGATCTACACAAATGATATATCATATGAAAGCTGAGACTCCACTTATTCCAATGGTCAAAACCATATCACTGTGATGTTTTCTTCAATAAACTTCACTTCTTCAAGTAACCAAAGACTGTCTCACTGATACGGACGTAGTGTGTTTTGTATGGGTTTTGTTTGTGTTTCACTGTGTTCTCTCCCCAGATTGATGCCCTTCCCCCCCTTTCTGATTGCAACCCTAGCAATCAGGAAATTGAGTGCACCTGTGCTCACTTGATGACTATATAAGATGGGAGCAGACAGGAGCACAGGGCCTTTTGTGCCATCAAGCAGTCTACGATTGTTTGTGGGAGCTAGTGACGGAGTGCCGTTGGTTGTGTGATCTTGTGGATCGGGTAGTGAGCTATTGGTTCTGAAAAGTGTATTTGGTTGGTTTGTAGTTAGTTCTGTTGTTTGTGCTTTCCTCTTTTGGGAAAGTGGCTCTTAGTTCTTTGGCACGTCAATAAACCTTTTTGCTAACCGTTACCTGTGTCTGTGTCTCCTCCTTGTTACCTCGATTTTTTTTGGCTTGGTCATTTAATTGACCCAGACCTTTCAATTGAGGGGTATATTGTCAAAATTGGGTTACCAAGATATCCATCTGTTTGTGTTTCATAAAGTTTATATTGTTTAGATATTTATGCATAATTTTGAATTGGATTTGATTCTATTTTGAGGTTTGGCCCTTTAGTACGATAAGGCTACCAACTGATAATGTAGTAGGTGGTATTCACTCTAAAAAAATGACAGACAAATAAAATCCTCCACTTATGCTGTCTTTAAGCTTTATTCACGCTTACCAATTAGTATCATGGCCAAGTGATGAAGAGGTAAATGTGCAGTTTGAAGTCTTAAGTGGCATCTAGCTCCTCCTCCCTTTTATCTCCTAAAATCACCCCTCTTACCCTCTTATAGTATGTTTGTACACAATGGTAAAGTAGTATTAACCTCGTGTAGAATCATAACCTAGCATTTGTAATTGCTTGGCACTTGTTCGATGAACATCCTTACAGTACCGACGGCGATATATTGTTATAAGTAAAAGCGTCTGCTAAATGTAAATGTAAATAAGCTATGATGCCCTTTTCTGGCCTGTAATGTGCCACTAGATGTTCCAAAATTATGGCATTATCCAACCGACAGCATAAAGTAACCATGTTTCAAGTGATGAGGTTCCTGAATAGATTTATAATTTGTCTTTATTTAATCTGAAAAACTATCGTTCATAGAATAGTGATAGCCATTATGATTCTTAATTAAAAACAAGTCCCCTCTAGAGTTCTTTTTCCATCTGAAGAAACATGGTTGGCTCTTTAGGTAGAAGACACACTCGCTATCTAGATATAAAGAGCTTATTTTAAGGTATCGAATTCTTATTTTCATGGGATCGTACAATAAAAGATGTTTGCATTGGTATATATATGTAGCTGTTTGCACACACACACACACACACACACACACACACACAACCGAGGTACGTACCGTTACACCCCATATATATATATATACTGTGTATGGGGTGTAACGGTACACAAAAGTCATGGTTCGGTACGTACCTCGGTTTTGAAGTCACGGTACAGGAAGGTACGGTTCATAGTTAATGGGAACAATTTTAAAAACTGCTTGTTTGTCAACAACGGAGAATCAGCAGCAATGAAAACACCAATAGACTAGGTTATGGCATTGGCATTTCTGAATAAATAGACTGGGGTTGTTCAAATAGTGTCGTGAGCTTGGTTCGCACAGCTCGTTTTTTTTTTTCACAGCAACGTTGGTAGAAACACCTGGATGGTGCCTTTTCAAATGCGTGTGGATGTACGTAGAACGTAGCCGGAGAGCTTGTCGGAGACCCCCTCCGTTGCTTACAATATTTTTTAAATATCCGTCAACGCAACACAACGGAGACGGCAAGGGCTGTGATTGGTCGTCTACCGAAATCATTTCAGGAATCACTTCTCCGGTTTCACTTTGCCCCTTATTTACTTTGTACATTGTTTACTTTGCACATTTAGGACCAATAAAACACCCAATAAGATTTGAAAAGCTTTGGAACACTACTTACATGATTTGTAGTCAACATTTAAGATCGATCGGGCAGCGAATTGCATTGCCTATTCGACATCCCGACAGAGAACTGCGAATGCTCTAGGGGTCTCTGTAGTCACGGAGTCGTAGTATTATACTTGGGCTAAACGGTCCGGGGGGAACTCTGACTTCAAGTTTTAATTTCCGCATTATCTATATGTATATATGTCTATATATATATATAATATATATATATTAGGGTGCATCAAAAAACACAATTCTTGAATTTTGATATGGCTGGGTGCTATAAGTGTTCCAATATATGTAGAAACAACACATGCAAAATATTTTTCCAGTACATGATGATTTAGGGTGGCCACCGCACATCTGTATTTGTTGGATAAAGTGGTTAACAGTGCTCAATGGTCGCCATGGAGATTTGAGGTAAACAATACTACAGCTCAAGAAAACTGAGGTGATCTTTCTGTTTGAGGTGATGTTTCTGTGTTGGGTATGCATTATTACACATTACTATCATATCTGTAGTTGTGTCATTCAAGTTGTATTAATAGGTATTGGCACACACAAGCGTGCCACAAGATGGTAGACTTAGTCAATGCTAACAACAAGCTGCGGAAAATCTCCCTGGCCCAGCGCTCCAGTGAGACTACAGCGAAACAATTGGAGAAAATG
>NC_079423.1:22228190-22274882 GCF_026213295.1 Gadus chalcogrammus
ATGTATGTATATGTATATATATATGTATGTATATGTATATATGTATGTATATATGTATGTATATATGTATGTATATGTATATATACGTGTATAGATATATATGTAGATATATATGTATATATATGTATATAAATATATATATATATGTGTATAGATATATATATATATGTATATGTGTATATATATATGTATATATGCATGTTTTAATTCATTGGTGAAATGCTCCATGAGTGTCTGTTCTGGTAGACTTGACTGCACATGCCTTACTATTAGAGATTTTAGATCTTAGACCACTCCCAGGGGGGCTTTGTTTCACGATCGCTCTCAAAAACAGTTATGGCACTTTACAAAATAATGACTTTTTTTAAAAGAGTTGAAACGCTCACTTTCACAAAGAGGTGTTTGGCTCCATCCAGCTCTCTTGCGTATGTTTAGACATTGTGGTCGTCTTCCTGAGGGTGAATATCCAGGGTTGCAAGTAATTGTCAGATGCTGACCTTCTGCATACTCAGTATTATGTGCTCTACCATTGGCAATGTCCGGCACTTTACATTTCACTTCTGTGAACGATCAAATGCAGACAAAAGTTGTTTTTTCCAACTTTCCAGAATTAAAAAAAGCTTAATAATTGAAGATGCAGAATGAACAATAATAAATCAGAATTTTCCAACAACAAGAAACTAGAAGACTGGCTACAATACCATCACATGTTGGTGGTCCTTCATTCCACTGGCCATTTCCTTCACAGCGAATATGTAACGGCCCATAGAGAGCCAATAATCTGTTTCTGCAGCCAAACTGAAGCACATTTCCGTAGGAGGACTGTAACCTGTTACCCGTCACGAGAACATTTTCATCAACGGTAATATCTGGACACTTAATGGCTGTAAAAGGACAAAAAGAACATGACAATTGTTTTTTGTTATTAATAACCTGAAAATAAACACAATAACCATGAAATAAAGATAAATACTGAGCTACCTGATATTTAATGTATTCATGCTATGCCATCATTTGTCATTCCCACAATGTGACATATCTGCCTCTTACTGAAATGTTTCCTGAGATACACTGGGGACTGGGACAAAGCCATACCCCCTTACATACATCAACTCCTGAAAGCCTTATGATGGGGTTCAGCCAAGTGTGCTGCACCCATTGTTATTTATCGAGGTTGGCAGAAAGACAGGCTAAGACAATACCAAGGATCATAAGGCCCTGATGAGTGCATATCTGATTAAGGAAGGAGATAAAGAGATAACAAGATAAAGTTGGCTAGGATGAGCTCTCTCAGACTGCACCGCGGCACTCCCCCCCTGTAGAAGAATCTCTGAGGCCATCTTCGAAATAAATCATTCTTACAACGCATTATGATTTTTTCTTTTGCTACCAATACGTAAAATTCACTTCAAAGTCAAGTTCCCGGTTGCCTGTGTTTCTCTGCCCAAGAGCGCTGATCCGCTCATGCATGATTGGACATCGTTTGGTGGGAGGTTCTTAGGGCATGTGGAAGCTTAATCTTGCAAACTGCTGCTTTAATCTTTTAACATCGTAATTATATTTACTAACTACTATAACATCCTCCCCCCAGCACTGGTCCATTCATTTTGTGTATGGAAAAGGCTTTCAATGGAATGGAGGCCTGACTCGTTCCACAAGACTACCTCAGACCATAACCTTCTCCAATACGATCTGTTAAAATTGAGCAAGAAATTATGCCAGCTACAAAACAGTCAGTTGGGCCTCCCTGCATCAAAACCAGGAGCATTTAAGCTTTTTTATCTATTAAGCATTGATGCATTCTCTCTGGTTACCTCTCTTCTCTTATTAAGCTTTGATCTGGGTCCTATCAGACATGCAGCCAAGACTGGATCACACTAGCCTGGTGGGACCATCCGGGTCTTGTTAGATAAGATTCTGTATCTCTCTGATGATCACTGGCCTCGCGTCCCTTGAAAGCCTTTTCCAAAAATGTCGGAATTGGCAAGAGTGAAGAGAGTAACCATGTCACTCTGATTGGCTGTATCTTTTTATTTATTTTTTACCAACATTAGGGGGTGCCTATATTTGGCAATCAATTGCTGCCCAACCAAGGCCAGATTGATGTTCATTGGGAAACGCAAACTTAAGGCTGTAGTATCAAGCTAGTCAATATATGTGTATATATACTGTGAACTGTAGTTGTTTTCAATGATAAACCGTTCAATATTTTATCCTTGTAAAATGTATTATCGTAGTCTGTTCCTTCCTGCACCTTTGAAAATGACACCTATTTCTCAATGGGCTACCAAAAATACATCTTGGCTTGGTTCTTACCTTCACAAGTAGGTGTGTTCCCACTCCAACCCTGGTCCAAGCATCTGCGGTAGGGGTTCCGGCTGACCATTATGTAGCTAAGAAGAAACACAGGGAACACAATAACAACATGTAAATTGGAACCTTTATTTTTTGAGCGATCAGATTGCAAAATATATTTTGTTTGCTTGTTAAACACGGAGAACAATAAAGAAAATGAATTCCATGAATGAAAATGAACGGTTGATACCCTTCGTGGCATTTATATTGCACTTGAGATGGAAACACAAAATCTGTGCCTGAAACCAGCGTGAAGTCTGCATTCAGGGACTCGCCAGGATGACCACATGATTTGGCTGGAAGAAATGCATTTTTGTAGCATAGTAAAATGACAGACATGAATCATTGCAAAAGGTTGAAAAGGACTCAGAGCTGAATTTGTCTGTGTGAAGATATTACCTAGTTGTAGCATTGAAACATAGTAAATATACAGTATACACAACAAAAACAAAGATTAACTTACCTGTACATTTATCACCAAGGACTTTGGTCCAAACGCCACCACTGCATTTTATTTTGAAGAATCCATTAAACCCGTGTTTGCAGGGAACTATGATCTGCTTTTCATTAGAATAAGTTTCCTCCATACCCACAATGTCAATATTTAAATTAGATATTTGGCCATTGTTGAAATTGCTGATGTTACAATCTATATGGGAAGTAAGCTGGGTTAGTAAACTGAGGCTTTTATCAGGCATCATCATTATCATACGATACAGACGTTGGTTGGGTAACGGATACAAATTTTCCTTTGTTATGAAAACTATGCATGCAGCATAGTTAAATTAATGTAGGCTAATGATTATTGGGATTGGTACAGATTGTCATGGACATAGCCTTAACTATAGGTATGCTCTACTGAAACAAACAGTCTAGGATAATAATAAATAACTGTTCAACTAACTTAACATTAAATTGACCCCATAGAGCTCCAATGTGACTGCTAGGCAGTAAATTGTATGTATTATGCTACTGATTAACTATCCGAAAACATTTGGATCGTAACGGCTTACAAATATATATTTTCATACAAAAAAAAGGAAAGAGCCTCAAACGCCTACATGATTAAAACAATTATAATTTTGGCTGCGCTATTTTTAAATATCATATGTGTTGTCTATATAATTATCAAGCTTCACTGATTTTACAGGAAGCAGAATCGCAAATAAACCGCAACAGAAACATTACGACAATTACGATCTAGATATCTGTGATTAGGTAGTGTTCTCTGGAAGTGTTATTACCTTGGCCTGTCACTACTGTAAATGAGACCATCCATATTAAAATAACACACCATTTAGATAATCCGTGCATTTTGTCGGCATTCACAAAACAACTTACAAACAGGACCATTACCATCTAGAGGAGGATAGCCCAAGTCCGTTCCTCTTAAACTGCTGTCAGAGGGCAATGCAGAGAGACAGGTGGTGGTGGTACGGGAGTGGGGGGGGGGGACAGAAAAAACAAATATATGAGATAACAAAGCTTACTAAATAGACTACCCATTTGATTTTATGCAACAACAACCCAGAGCCAAAATAACAATTGTGCCATTTTAGTCACTTTCCTTGATGGTAGTGTTTTGATTTCAATGTTTTATGACAGCTAATGAAAATACCTTTGTTTCATCATTGAGCTTTCTGTAAATTATGTAGTATTTGCTGAAAGATGGATGCCTATTCCCATCAAGGAAAAGTTTGTGTGTTTTATCGCCAGGTAATCATTTACACTGATCAATAAAGCAAACAAGCTGTCTCTCTCAACGCCAAAGATTTTAGGAAATCAGGACCCAGGCATGAAGCAAAGAAGACAATCCTTGATATGTTTATCCGTGTTAACCTCCAAGGCAATGAAGAGTTTGTGGGTGTTGTTGGGAGGAAGTGTTGGTGGTAGGCACTTACTGGTCACTTGAACATAAAGGAATGTACTCTAATCTCTGCTCCCCTTGTACGAATCAATGTGTTGATGTGTTCAGTTCATGTGTTCAGCGCGCGCACACACACACACCAGGGGCGCAGATGGGATTTTTGAACTGGGGGGGGGCCAAGTTGTCAGCAAATGATTTCAACTCAATAAGTTATTTTTGTGTAATTTGGTCTTTAACTAGCGCTCAAGTAGTTATTTTCGTAATAGCCTATGGGCCAATGGTTTCCAATAAAAAGGCATTGGAGAATTCTTATTTGAAATCATGGATAAACAGTGAACATTGTTAACAAATGGCCTACTTGATAGCCATATATGATGAAACTGTTATTGGTCTGGAATGCCAATCACCCACAAAAACTTCATGCCTTATGCAAAATGTTTTATTTAAACATTTGTGTATACACTCAGAAGTGTTAACAACATATTTACATAAATGAAAAGAAATCCAAATAAATTTACTTTCTAAGCAGACTCACTGAAGGACCCAATAACATCTCTCCTCCTTTCATAACCCTGAGCACACCTCTGGGCAATTTCTTTTCTGTCCAGTCTGTCAAGCCTCTCTTGGTGAATATGCCACACAGCAATGCCATTGAGTCTTTTGCGTCATGTTTGATTGCAACCATGCCTTCAATCTGCGTAACCCACTGAAACTGCGCTCCGCCTCAGCAGATGATATGGGCACCACCATCAATAATCTCTAGCTAGCTACAGAGAATGAAAAGGTATTAATATGCTCGCACTAGGTAGCTATCTAAAGAGAATGACAAGGTATTAATATATAGGCCAGAGCAGAGGCGGATTGGCTGTCGGGACGATCGGGAGATTTTGGAGGAGGAGGATTCTCCTGGTGGCTATTAGTGCCCCACTCCACCCCTGGGCCAGAGCCAGGCACACTCAAAATGTATTTAGGAATTTTCTAGTTAAAATAAGATTATACATAAAAATGAAAAAACATTCAAGCTATTCACCTACGGCCTAAAAATACTTTTATTTTACATTTTTTACTTGGAGCTCGGAAATTCCGACATTCATGCACGACTGGAATGCACCATTAGTCGTAGCATTACTGCATCATTGGCGGCTGGTAGTTTTTAAAGTGAGGGAGGAAGGACTGCGCGCTTGGTTGCCATTATGCCAGGATGCAAAGCCCAATTTTCAAATCAGGCCTTGTTACGTAGGTGGGTTGGCTCATCATTGTTATCGTGTTCCGTTCAATGTAAACATCAGGTTGGTATAGGTAGTTATTTTGTATGAGGAATTTAATCCCTTTTCTTTTCCCCCCCTCTGCTCAGGTACCCCCGCCCCTCCCTGTAGAGTATCCTGCAGGCCCAGTGGTGACAACAGCTGAGGGCAATTACAATCAAAAGGGGCGGGTGGATAAAGCCTGTGCTCTCCCACACCACTTGGCTCTAAGCCACGGTTGATACTGGTTGTGGTGGGGGCAACCCATTCTAGGGTCTATCCTACAGAGAATGGAGTCCCACAAGGGAGTGTGTGCAGTCCATTACTCTTTAGTGTTATGATTAATGACATTTTCTCAGAGGTTGATGCTAGTCTTGGAAGGTCTCTGTATGCAGATGATGGGGCGTTGTGGGTTAAAGGCCGTAATGGTACGTTTGCTGAAAAGAAGCTACAGGCAGCTGTAAGCACAGTAGAGAAATGGGGTAATAAGTGGGGCTTCCGTTTCTCAGTTGAGAAGACTCAAATTATGTTTTTCCAGGAAGGGGGAAAATCCAACCTTACGAATCGTACTCTATGGACAAATGGTAAAGCAAGTACAAGTTATTCGGTTTCTGGGAGTCTGGATGGATAGTAAGCTGACCTTTGGAGAGCATATCCAGAGAGGAGTGATGAGATGCAAAAAGGCAATCAATGTAATGAGGTGCTTAGCTGGAAGTAGCTGGGGCGCCAGTATGAAATCTCTTAAGCAAATGTACATTGCCATAATCAGATCAGCATTAGACTATGCGTGTATTGCATATGGTTCAGCTGCAAAGTCACATCTTACCAAATGTGATGTAATACAGGCACAGGCCATCCGGCTGTGTTGTGGGGCATTCAAGACTTCATCAGTTGCAGCTCTACAGGTGGAGGTTGGAGAGTTACCATTATATTTGAGGCGCATGCAGTTGTCCATGGTATACTGGACTAATTTGCAAGGACACAAACAAGATCATCCAACCAAATCAGTTCTAGAGCCATGCTGGGAGCATGGCCGTACAAAGCTAAATAGTTTTGGATGGGTAGGAGATAGCTCTGCCAGGGAGTTAGGGATATCCAATCTAACACATAGCTGTACAGTACCACTACCAGCAACTCCCCCGTGGCTTTTCCCCATGCCTACAGTAGATCTTGAAATTATTAAGAAATCAAAACAATGTAATGAATTTGGAGGGATGAATAGTTTGATACAACAGTATATAAGTGATAAGTATAACGGTCAATTCAAATTTTACAGACGGGTCAAAAGATCCAGACACAGGTAGGACAGGGGCAGCAGTACACATACCACAGTTTAATGTATCAATTATCAAAAGAACGTCAGATCATTTAGCAGTATTCACAGTTGAGCTGTTAGCCATTTTATTGGCTCTCTGGTGGATAGAAGAGGGAAGGTCAAGTAGATGCATCATTTGCTCAGACTCAATGGCAGCTCTAATCAGCATTTCAAGTGGCAAATCTACCTGTAGGCCTGATCTAGTTTATGAGGTTCTTCAGAGTTTGTTTAAAATAGAAAGAATGCAAATAACGGTGGGCTTTTTATGGGTCCCATCCCATGCTGCAGTAGAAGGCAATGAGGTTGTCGACATGTTGGCAAAAAAGGCACTGAAACAGGATATACAGCTGGGTGTTCCATTAAGTAAATCTGAAGTTAAAACAATAATTAAATCAGAAATCAACAAGGTGTGGCAAGAACAATGGGATAGGGAAAATAAGGGTCGGTTCCTGCATAGAATCCAGAGGCAGGTGTTAACAAGGAGACAGGGCTGCTGGAACAGAAGATGTGAGGTTATCATCACAAGACTACGCATAGGGCACACATGTCTTAACCACAGTATGAACATCATAGGCAAACATGAAACAGGGGTCTGCCCAAAATGTAATGGAAGAGAAACAGTGGAGCATGTTTTACTACAATGCGAAGCGTACAATTTGGAGAGAAGGGAGCTGTTGAAAAATGTTAAAACTTTGGGTCAAACAAGCTTGACCTTAGAGGGTTTACTCTCCTTTTCCTCACTGAGACCACCAGCATGGAAACATGGATTGAGTTATCTAAAAGCAACAGGTTTATTTGACAGATTATAATTTAATCTGTTGTTGTCTATCTATATGATTTTGTTTATTTACTTTTGTTCTTTTGCATAGCTTATAACGTATAACCTCCATCGAAGCTCTAAAACAAACAGTAGGTGGCGGTAATGCACCATATTGGTTTGCCAACCGCCAAATAAACTCAAAAGAAGAAGAAGAAGATACTGGTTGTATCGTGTTTGGGCGCTATGCCATTGATGTGGACACTACCGGTCGCATTTGTAGGCTTTCATGCCATTGTTTGTAGGCTCTTTAGCCTTCATTATGTTGTCTTGCTGGTCTTGCCAGGCAAGTTAGATTTCCCTGGTGATAGTCATTTGCTTGTGTGGTACTAGTTTGTATTATCAAGCTGAGTGGGTTATTGTTTAGTGCTTGTTTGTCTTACTGTTGTTCCTGTTTTGTTCTCCCTTTCCCTTATCCCTTTCCAGTCAATGAATATTATTATTCACTTTAGAAAACGTGTTTGCTTTGGATCCTTTCTACTACCGGGACCTGTGCTTTGGCACCTGCTGTACGGGCTGAGGTCACGCCAGCCCTAGTCAGTGTATGCTGTGTACATTTATAGTTTAGGTAAATACATTGGTATGTGACATGGGGGCTCGTGCCTTTGGACGGTAGGTTGTAAATTCGTTTTCTATTTGTATTATGTTTTTTATTAATTGTGTCATGTTCTCTTTGGTCGCCGCATAGGTAAAGGGTGGATCGCCTGGTTGATTAGGGGAGGGGGGGCGACGCGCTGTGTACCCCGGTGGAGCGAGCAATGAACCCGGTAAGCAGCTGAATATGGAAGTGGCCCTCATCCCACTAGGAGTAGTTAGTGCTCTTTGGCAAGGCCGGATTAACCATTAGGGCAACTGGGCACTTGCCCAGGGCCCGTGACATCAAAGGGGCCCTTGACAACGTTGTTGACAAATATCACGTTATGAACGCAGTCCTTACTTTCCTTGATGTGAGCACTTTATTGCAACTCGTTCGATCAAAATATAAAAAAAACTCTGTTTGTGTATTCTAGAAGCGGCAAAAACAGTGTTTGTGTAGTCTGAAAACATTGTTTGTGTAGTCTAGTCAGCCTGCACAAATGCCGCTGAGGCTGGAGACAGTGTCGGCGCTAAGGGGGGGCATTTGGGGGCCGTGCCCCCCCTAGCGGTCATTAATGCCCCTCCTGCCACAGGTCATTATTTTATTTATTTTCCCGATAATGACCGGCGTTCTATACATTATCCCTTATATTACACGGGTCTTCTTAATGCTGTGGAAATCGCAAGGTCCAGTTTTAGAACGCGGCAATTTAACCATTTATCTTCAGCCAATCACAGCACAGAACAACTTGTACGTCACGGCCTTACTCTCCCGGTATCGTAGATGAGCGTTGTATGGGGAGAAGCAGTGTAGCAAGATGGAGAAGCAGTTGAGCGGGAGTGCTAAAAGAAAATTGAAACGAAAAAAAGAATTGAAGTTAGCCGACAATTTGAAACACGTACCAAAGATAGCCAAATTTTTCTCTCCAAATCAGTGCCCTGTGAGAAAAGGCGATGAAAACGATAAAATCCCTCTTTCACCTGTGGTGGCTGTGGAAACGCCTACCGTTAACGTTAGTGGTGCTAGCACTAGCCGTCAGGCTCCCACCAGTGTGGAAGCTAGCACCGAGCAATGGGACGACAGCCAACTGAGCAAAGAACAAGAGGATGAACAGCCTCCACATCACAACAAACATGATGAAAGTCCAACTGAAGGAGCTGAGACAGCAGGTAGCTCCAGCCCCTGCACCACCTTCACACTACCGTCAGATCCGGCACTTTGGGGACCCCTGACAGAGACGCTGAGGGAGGAAGCCATCCACAGAGG
Organism: Gadus chalcogrammus; assembly: GCF_026213295.1. Taxonomy (NCBI): domain Eukaryota; kingdom Metazoa; phylum Chordata; class Actinopteri; order Gadiformes; family Gadidae; genus Gadus; species Gadus chalcogrammus. Next base: position 22,237,632 of record NC_079423.1, read on the forward strand.
ACCCGCTGCCTTCCACAACCGGGCAAGCAGGTACCCAGCATCAGTGAGGGAGTCTGGGCTTGGGTGTCGAACCCGCTCTCTCACGAATGACTTATTTAATTGCCGTCTCCAGAACAATGAAGACGTCCCGAGGGAATGGCTACTTTATTCGCCATCTACTGGCTCTGTCTATTGTCATGCATGCAAACTCCTGTCACCCCAAACCCAAAAACACGCCTTCATCAGTGGATTTAGCGATTGGAAACACTCTGAGAGGATCGGGGACCATGAAAGAAGTTTTGAACACAGACGGAATATGTTGTCTCTAATACAGAGATCCCAAGTCGGTTGCCGAGTGGATGCTGCACTTGTCCGACAATGTGAGGCAGAACATCGGTACTGGACCGAGGTACTCAGGCGTGTGGTTACTGTCATCAAGTTTTTGGCAGCTAGGGGGTTAGCATTCAGAGGCGACAACGAACTGTTGGGCTCAGTGCATAATGGGAATTATCTTGGGACATTGGAAGTCATTGCACATTTCGACCCATTTTTAAAAGAACACCTTGCAAAACATGGCAACAAGGGGAAAGGTAAGCCATCATATATTTCTTCCACTGTGTGTGATGAATTTATATGAATTTAATTTATTAATGGGTGACAAAGCAAAGCAAGTCATTGCAGATGAAATAAAGCAGGCGAAATATTTCTCTGTTATCGTCGATTCCACCCCAGATCTTTCGCATGTGGATCAGCTGACCTTTGTTTTCCGATTCGTTAACGCAAGTGGGAAAGTAGTGGAAAGGTTCATTGGATTTGAGCCCATCCACAGCCACACAGGCCTTAGTTTAGCGGAGACTGTAATTAGCATGGTGCGAAACCTTGGCCTGGACATGGCGAACTGTCGTGGTCAAAGTTATGATAATGCTAGCAACATGTCAGGCAAGTATAACGGACTCCAAGCTCACTTAAAAAAAGTTAACCCACTAATCCACTATACACCGTGTGCCGCCCACTCATTAAACCTTGTTGGTGTTAATACCATTGAAGACTGTAGTGCAGATGTCATCTCTTTTTTGACCTTCTACAGTCTCTTTATGCATTTTGCAGTGCTTCAACTCATCGCTGGAATACAGTTTTTAAAAACGACTTTAGCATTAGCCATACTTTAAAATCCCTCTGCGGTACGAGGTGGAGCTGTAGAGCAGACTCTACGAAAGCTCTTTGCCGAAATTACAGGGCAATTCGAGATTCATTGGCCAAAATATCATCTGACAGTGTCGAAAAAGAGCGATGCAAACGTGAAGCTTCTGCGCTGGTTGCGAAGCTTGATACACTTGAAAGTGTTCTGATGACCATGGTGTGGGACAGAATACTAGGCAGATTTTAAGCAACCAGTGACAAAATCCAAACGAGAGACCTAGATTTAGCAACTGCTGTGCGGCTTTTACAGTCACTGCTCTGCTATGTTGTCAAGTTACGAGACCAGTTTGCAGAGCTGGAAGAATCAGCACGATCTGTCAGTGCTACACAGGATTATCAATATGACATTTCACGGAGGCGAAAAAGGAAGAGATTTGCTGACGAGAGGGACAACGATGAGGAGGTCGTCTTTAGTAATGGCAGTCTAAAATTCAAAGTGGACACATATTATGTGATAATTGACAAACTCACTGCTTGCCTAACCAAACGGATCGGTGCCTACACAGATGTGTGTGAGCTCTTTGGCGTCTTATTTGACAGGGACTATGTTGAGCGTGATGTGCGCGACCGAGCTGCTAGGCTGACATCCACATATCCTACAGACCTAGATGCGTCCTTAGCAGACGAGCTCATGCAGTTCACACACTTTGTGCCGAGTGAGACTTCCCCTGTTAAAATATTGCAGATTCTTGAAACAAATGGCCTTAAAACAACATTCCCAAATATATATGTTGCACTTAAAATGTTTTTAACTCTGCCCGTCTCAAATTGTGAGGGTGAGAGGTCGTTTTCTGTTTTAAAACGAGTTAAATATGCATTAAGAACCACTATGACACAGGCAAGACTTTCTGCCCTTTCTTTACTGTCCATAGAAAATGAAGTTGTTGAGGGAATTGATTTTGAAGATATTGTGCACCAGTTTGCATATTTGAAGTCTAGAAGGAAGGCCACTGAGTAATCTTCTATGGAGAACATAATTAACTGTATGTGTTGATGTGAGAAGTTTTAAAAGCTAAGATAGGTCATTAGGCCTAATCATTTAATTGTTTGTTTCTTCATGAGTTCAGTGTTGAAAAATGGACAGTTGTGAGGCATTACTTGTTTGAGTTAGTAATATGTGTTTTAATGTGAGTAAATAATTAGGCTAATATGTGTATATGAATTGATATGATATATATGTGTATATGAATTGATATAATGTATATGTATATGAATTGATATAATATATATATATGTATATGAATTGATATAATATGTGTGTATGAATTCTAGTGTGTTAATTGTTACTGCTGGAATTGGTTATTGGTTGGAATGGTTACTGGAATTAATAAGTGTGTGTTAATGAGAGAAGTTTTAAAAGTAAAGATAGGTCATTAGGCCTCATAATTGTTTGTGTAGTCATGAGTTCAGTCTTTAAGGGAGGCCAGTTGTAAGGTCCATTTGTTTAAATAAAATAATAAGGATATATTAGTGAAGTAATCAACATCAAATGTTGAATTGTGATACAATAAACATGATCTTGACTTTGAAATTACATGCAACAGTGTAGCCAATGGTTTATTTTTACTAAAAACACACTAATTGCCTGCTTCATGGCTGGTGATAATTTCACATTTTTGCATTTTTAAAATGTTCTATGGTTTTAAGTTAAGGCCTACCTAGCTGTTTGCTGTCAAGACAATTGAAACATTCAATAAGTACTCATCAAGCCACCAAGTTCTGATGATAGCGACTTTACGATTGTTTGGCGGCGGCGGGGGGGGGGGGGGCCCTTGAGCCTTGTTGCCCAGGGCACAGAAAATTGTTAATCCGGCCCTGCTCTTTGGGAAGATCAGGATAACCAGGTGATCATAGTTAGTTGGTTAGGGACTAACTGTTTATTTATTTTGTTAGTTGTAGATGTGGTTGATTAGTTGTGGCTATGTCTAATTTTGATTTAGACGCGTTTGTGGCGGAGCCCACGTTAGAAAATTTTGAAAGCTGCAGAAAAGCAGACTTACGCCTGATCGCCGGACATTATGACCTCTCTATTCCCAGTGCATTAGGGAAGGCTGAGTACAAGGCAGCTCTGCTGTCTGCGTTGATCAGACAGCAAATACTCAGCTTGCCTACGTCCCAGGTGCTTCCGGAGGATGACGTCCCACTCTTGGGAGGAGCCGGTGACGGGGGTGAGGCTGGGAGCGACACTGACAGTAAACATGGCAACGTGGGTCTCGACCCGAGGGGTGGAGCCATTTCCAGGACTGGTGGCACTGTCAAGCTTGGGGGTCCTGTGGTAGAGGACACTGATAGTGATTGGTCGGTGGGTTCTGGAAGCGGTTCTGCTCCTTCGTCTAGTCCGACGTTACAGGCGCGCTTTAAGCTGCGTTTAGCCCGTCTTCGCCTAGAGGAGGCGGCGGCTATCCGTAGAGAGGCGAAGGAGGAACGAGAGAGACAGGTCATTCCAGTTGTCGATGAAAAATCTAGAGGTAGAGTCGGCCTTTAGACTGCGCCAGCTGGAATTGCAGGGTCACGCGTTAGGTAACGTTTCATTGTCTTCCGACTCCAATGCCGCGTTGAATGTCAGTAAACATGTGTCGTTAGTTCCCATTTTCCGTGAGACTGAGGTAGCGACCTATTTTACTGCCTTTGAGAGGATTGCCCGTGCCCTGCATTGGCCGGATGATATGTGGGCTATTCTGTTGCAATGTAAGCTCACTGGTAAGGCTCAGGAGGCGTGCACCGCTCTTTCCATCGAAGATAGTTTGGTTTACGAGAAAGTGAAAACCGCTGTCTTGCGTGTCTATGAGCTTGTTCCCGAAGCGTACAGACAACGTTTTCGCAACTTAAAGAAAACCCAGACTCGGACATGTCGATTTTTCTCGAGAGATGGGAATTATTTTTGATCGCTGGTGTTCAGCGTGTAAGGTCGATGAGTTAGCCTCCTTGCGCGAGTTAATTTTGATTGAACAATTTAAGCATTGCATGCCCGAACGCACCTTCATTTACTTAAACGAGCAAAAAGTGACTACACTTCAGCAAGCTGCAGTGCTTGCTGACGAATTGTCGTTGACGCATAAAAACATTTTTGTTGATCCAGAGGCATATTCCAGAGGCGATTTTCCCTCAACTCGTGGGTCGGCATCCAGGGTGGATGACTTTTCAGACACACCCGCTGCCATCTAAGGTGGCCGAGGTATGTCGGTATTGCAAGAAACCTGGCCACGTCATGAGCCAATGTTTTTTGTTGAGGCGGAAGGAGGAGGCAAAAACTACGGCTCAGAGGCCTAAAGGAGTGGGGTTGATTAAGACGGTGTCTTGTCATGACCAAAATGACTCTGAGGAGAGCGGATAAGTGCTTTAAGCCCTTCATATTTGACGGCTTTGTGTCCCTCTCTGGAGAGGTGTCTGATCAACGCCCAGTTAAGATACTTCGTGACACGGGGGGTTCTCAATCCTTTATCTTGTCTGATATATTGCCGTTGAACGATGTATCTGCCTGTAACTCGAGTGCTATTGTGAGGGGTATCGAAATGGGATTGGTGCCCGCGCCTTTGCATACGGTGCATGTAAAATCAGGTCTAGTGACTGGTTTCTTCTCTGTGGCTGTTCGTCCATGTTTCCCTGTTGACGGGGTTGATTTCATTATGGGGAATGATATTGCTGGTGGCAGAGTGTTCCCCGTCATAGAGGTTGTCAACACACCTGTGCCTGTATCCGTCTGCGAGGAATTAGTTAAGTCACCCAGATGTTTTTCCTGTGTGTGCTGTGACCAGGGCTCAGGGTTTGAAGAAGGACCTGGAGCTGGGTGACTCTGTGTTCGGTGAGGCCTTAGCGGAGGATGTGTGGCCATCTAGTGGCGAGTGGTGTCATTCCACCAAAAAGGGTGTTCAGGAGAAGCTTGTAATTCCCGAGTTTGCTGACGTGCCTCTCCCATTGACACGTCGGGCCCTGATTGCTGCTCAGCAGAGTGATTCCTCGTTAGCTAGTTGTTTTGCTGCTGTGAGCACTGATGCTAGTGTGTCTGGTAGACAACAGTCCTTCTTGATGGAGGAAGGAGTGTTAATGCGCACCTGGGTTGCAAGGCCAGGTAGTGGGAAATTGAAAACCAGTGAGGATTGGAATACAGTCCATCAGATTGTGTTACCGGTGGTCTGTAGGCGTCATGTGTTGGAGTTAGCGCATGCGCATTTGTGGTCTGGTCATCTGGGGATTGCAAAGAAGTATGACCGGATTCTACAGAATTTCTTTTGACCCGGTTTAAAAGCTGATGTAGTTCGTTTTTGCAGGACCTGTGCGACTTGTAAGATGGTGGGAAAACCTAATCAGGTCGTCCCTCCCTTTCCTTTGCATCCCATTCCTGCGATGGGGGAGCCCTTTGAGCATGTTATCATTGATTGTGTGGGTCCGTTGCCCAGAACTAAAACCGGAAATCAGTATATGTTGACGGTGATGTGTGTTTCCACTCGTTTCCCAGAGGCAATTCCGCTGAGGAAAATTACTGCCCCGGCCATTACCAGGGCGTTGACAAAGTTCTTCGCCACTTTTGGGCTTCCTAGAGTGGTGCAGTCTGACCAAGGTTCAAATTTTATTTCTAAAACCTTCAAGCAGGCTTTGCAGACTTTGGGTGTCTCTCATGCCGTGTCTAGTGCTTACCACCATGAGTCACAGGGAGCGCTAGAGCGCTGGCACCAGACACTCAAGTCTATGCTGAAGAAGTATTGTTTCGATACTGGTCATGGTTGGGATGAGGGAGTGCTTTTGTTCTGTTTGCTATCCGTGATGCCAAACAGGAATCACTTGGGTTCAGTCCGGCTGAACTGGTTCTGGTCACAGAATGCGTGGCCCGTTGAAAATGCTTAAAGAAAAGCTTTTGTCTGGTTCTTCTCTCAAGTCTAGTGTTCCAGACTTTGTCTCCCAGTGTAAGGAGCGCCTTCGCTGTGCGACGTCATTGGCGAAGGAAGCCCTCTCTTCTGCCCAGGATGCCATGAAGAGGAGGTTTGACAAAAAGGCAGTTGAGAGACAGTTTGAGCCCGCATGTCAGTGTGCCTTTGAGGCTGCAAAGTCCCTTCTGTGCAGCGCCCCGGTTCTGGCAGCTCCTGACTTTTCGCGTCCCTTTCAGCTGGAGGTTGACGCAAGCGCTGTTGGCGCTGGTGCGGTGTTGCTACAGGAGGGTGAGGGCGTTGTGCAGCATCCAGTGTGTTACTTCTCAGTTAAGTTCAAAAACCATCAGCTTAACTACTCTACCATCGAGAAGGAAACCCTGGCTATGCTCCTCGCCCTCCAGCACTTTGAGGTGTATGTGGGATCCAGTGCCTCTCCTGTTGTGGTCTATACAGACCACAATCCTCTTGTTTTTTTGGCCCGAATGTATAACGGCAACCAACGGTTGATGCGGTGGGCTCTTCTGGTACAAGGCTACAACATTGTGATACATCACACGAATGGGGTGGACAACGTTGGGGCCGATGCCTTAGCAAGAGGATAGTTCTTTTTGGGGTATATCAAGCTGATGTTTATGTTTTGTATGTAATAATGTGTGCTAACCCCCTGGGTTCGCTTTTATGGGGGGAGGTGTTACGTAGGTGGGTTGGCTCATCATTGTTATCGTGTTCCGTTCAATGTAAACATCAGGTTGGTATAGGTAGTTATTTTGTATGAGGAATTTAATCCCTTTTCTTTTCCCCCCCCTCTGCTCAGGTACCCCCGCCCCTCCCTGTAGAGTATCCTGCAGGCCCAGTGATGACAACAGCTGAGGGCAATTACAATCAAAAGGGGCGGGTGGATAAAGCCTGTGCTCTCCCACACCACTTGGCTCTAAGCCACGGTTGATACTGGTTGTATCGTGTTTGGGCGCTACGCCATTGATGTGGACACTACCGGTCGCATTTGTAGGCTTTCATGCCATTGTTTGTAGGCTCTTTAGCCTTCATTATGTTGTCTTGCTGGTCTTGCCAGGCAAGTTAGATTTCCCTGGCGATAGTCATTTGCTTCTGTGGTACTAGTTTGTATTATCAAGCTGAGTGGGTTATTGTTTAGTGCTTGTTTGTCTTACTGTTGTTCCTGTTTTGTTCTCCCTTTCCCTTATCCCTTTCCAGTCAATAAATATTATTATTCACTTTAGAAAACGTGTTTGCTTTGGATCCTTTCTACTACCGGGACCTGTGCTTTGGCACCTGCTGTACGGGCTGAGGTCACGCCAGCCCTAGTCAGTGTATGCTGTGTACATTTATAGTTTAGTTAAATACATTGGTATGTGACAGGCCTACTCTTGATTTGTAAAAGTAAATAAAAAAATCTGGGCCTATTTTTGCCCTCAATGACTGAAGTTATTGGTTGTAATTTAGCTACGTTTATTTTCAGTAACAATTGTTTTAAGAAAAGACTGACCAAAAGTGATACCATTTAAAATGCATCATGCTCTGAATCATTCACCATTTCCACACAATTTCCACAATATCAAACAGAACGGTCAGAGTAACAAACTAGTAAAAGAACGAGAACATTATTCTAGTTTCAACCTGATAGGCATGGTGCCTAGCAAGAAAAGTCGCATAGCAGCACCAACGTGAACTTGACACTAGTCGTGGCGTTTGGTTGCCCAATCAAGATTTTTCACATCAGGGAAACCATGAATAGCCCACGCTGGAGATTTGCCATTATTCATTAGCAAACAGGGCCAGCAACACAGTTGATTGCTAGTAATGCTACCAGTAAGCCATGAGTACCTAGCAAACCATGTAGCACCAACAACACTGACGTTGCCATTACTTTTGGTGATCTCGATTTTGCGAAGTGGTCTACCTTTTTCTTTGGTCGCTAACTTAGCACTGTAACTCAATGAATGGAATGCTTTGTGTAATTAAACATGAACAATGTCCTCTGTTTCCAATGTTTCCATTGTAAACTTTATTCGCAAATGTTAGAATTTCGTTATCCTTCAGATGATTTCACCTGCTTTGCGTCTCATGAGCGGCAATGCAGGCAGAGCGGGTTTGTTATCGACAGCGGCGCCAGATTGGGCAAATATCCCGCCCAATGATAATTTTCCCAGCCTTACGTGCTTAAAAGTAGCCCAATTGGGTGGGAAATCTGCCCAATCTGGCAACACTGCTCAGCAGCCAGGGATCCTGCTTATTGTTTCATAGCGCAGCGCGACTAGATTTTTGCGCGAATCAGACGCCTGTAAGGTCACACCCCCATTGAAACCCATGTTATTCACCGGCCGCCAGAACTTTCTGGGAAATAAATGGGAGTCAACGGAGGCTGAGGGAGGACCTTCCTCCCTGAAGTAATTGCCAAAAGGCGATAGGGGGTGCTAATGTCCCTTTACCTAGGGAAACGAACATTATATATTCAAAGGCATTTAAGTAGTCATATTTAAGGGCATTAATTCATTACAGTAGTCTGGGCAATCTACAATGTTAAGGAGGATCTTCCTCCCTCTCCTCAATGAAGAAGCCTCCACTGATGTATATTAGTCTAACTAACGGAACATTAATCCTCAGTTTTTCCGCCTATGTTTGTCGCCTTATGTAGGGACAGTAGCCTGGTCCTACCAGACCATCGTACTTAATTTCATTTGTACAGAAGGTCTGGAACTGCCCAATGACAAACGTTCACTCACTTGGAGGCGGGTGTCTGTTGAAGTTTTTAAATGATTGGATCTGCCCAGTGCCACTCTGGATCTGCCATAACCAATCGCATAGCGTTTGGTCGTGACGTATGTCATGCGACGGGACCGGCTCCTTCACCACTAACGGAGCCAGCAGGAAAATCAAAATTTTCCCGAACCCGGTGGGGTGAAGCGCCACAACATCATGGCCACCAACAAAACTCAGCAAAGCTTTTTCTTGCTCCGGCTTTAATTGATCGATATTCAGCAGCGATCCCGCAACAGACCGAATAGCTTCTCTCGTATCCTTCTCCATTGTCTTCCTGGTCTTCCTCTGACTACAACTAAAACTGGCGCCGACCTCAACGTCATCGTTCTCAGCCACTTCCTCTGTTTGCTGATTGGACCACCAAAAATCTGGCTTCCAAGGAACCCATGCATATGAAGCAGACCCAGACCTAGTACTGAAGTGAAATGAAAATTGAGTGGAAGGTAGGTAGGTGGGCGGTACCAGGCTAGGGACAGTGGAGGGGTCATTATGAATCTGAGGGGGTCTTATCCCCCCCGTCCTTAGTGCCACCTGCGCGCATGACACCCACCAACGCACGCACACACCTAAGATGGCTGCAGCTGAATAGCCACATGTTCGTGGCTGTGATTGGTTGTTATAGGGAAGTAGAACGAGTGGACCCAAATATTCGACACAGAAGCTGTGTTCGAAATCGTTCCCTATCACGGATATAGTGAACTATATAGGGTGCTCGCCATTTTGTAGTGGTGTTCGAATTCTCACTGGTTAATTTCATGCACTATATATTGCACTTAAAATACCCAAAATTTGAGCGTACATATGATGTTCCCTACCTGTTCCTACCGTATACCACAATGCAATGCGGTCGTGTTTTTTCGGAGGAGAAGAAGAAGCTGAATGTCAGCAATTTAACATAGAAAATGTAACATTAAAAATGAATAAAAAAAACCTTGATCAAGGAAATGCAACATTCAACATCAATACAACCCCCAGCTTTCCTCGTGAGTGCCCGGTTTGTTTACATGATGTGGGGCGGGCGCATCTGTCTGCGTCACACAAATACCCGGCGCATTTACTGACGCAAATGACTTTTAGAAATGTTCAGCGTAGTGTCCGAATTCTCGTTTGTTCTATGTCGTATAGGCTTCGCCTTTTAAGGCTATCGCGATTGGGTTATCCCTAGGATTGAGCCGTAGCACGGAAAAATTTGTAATCCCCGCCCACCAACAGCGTGGGCCTCAACGACGTCCGCAGATATAAGCGGGCGCCGGCGAACCTTCTACTCCCATTTTCTTCAGGACGATCCTGTGGCATACTGAAGTAAATAAATAGATATTATGGACTCAACGGCGAACGGCATCTGCAAGACATGTAACACGGGTTACATCTTGCCGTATGGCGGCCATGAGGTGTGCGAGGGCTGCCTTGGGCATGAACATGCCGTCTTGGCACTCTCACCGCCCTGCCACCGCCATTGCTGAATGGGCCGACGACTTTACTGTCCCGCTCGACGATGCCCTTTCTCTCCGTGAGCTCGGAGTCAGACGACTCCGACCGCAACGAGGAGGGGGCGTCTCCCCCGGCTTCCCCTCTCCGAATGGAGAGGCCCGGGAAGGCAGCATTGCCCGTCTCTGCCGCCACTTCACTTCCAGTGGTTGGAGCTTTGGTGTGCAGAGCTACCGGGCATTATCGCCAGGGCAGCCGCAAACCTTGGCCTTGCGGTGCCCATGCCTCAGGACCCCCAACATCCGGACCAGCTCCGTGGCATCTGGGGTCTCAAGGCCGCGACACGCCCCGCCCGTTTCGACCCGATCTGGCCGGTGTTTCCCGCCATCAGCCCGTACTTCAGTGGGGCAGCAGCGGAGCCAAGGAGGCTCGGTGCCCCGGTGAAAACATTTATCAAGGTCACGAAGACGGAGGGTCTGACAGACCGGGTTACAGGGCGATACCGCCGCTGCATCCCGCTCTGTGTGCTGTCTGAGTGAAGCCGGGGCTCATGGACCGCTGCCCCACTCCCAAAGACCAGCTGATGGCCAAGCTTACAGACAGAGCGCATTGTGTATGATGCAGCAAGAGGCTGTTATGAATAACATCGCCCTGCTGGCGCATAACATCTCCACCATGGCGGCTGACCCTCACCGTCTGGCCGAACAGGCAGTCGACGTGGTGAAAACCGCCGGTGTCATCCTCTGCCTCACCTCCACCGGCGCGGTGGCAGCGGCCCGGACAGCGGCATGGCTGCACCTCATACAGAGGAACCTGTGGCTGCAGCAGACCCCGGGCATCCCTGAGCCGATGAGGCGGCAGTAACTGGAGTGCCCCATCGGCCTGCATGTGCTGTTCGGGCCCCGTCTGTCATCTATGGTGGATGACATGCAGGCCGCTTCCGAGGAGGCAGAGAAATTCCGGAGACACGTTTCCCGCCCTCCGCCTCCACCCGTGCGGCAGCTCTCCGCTCCAAGCCCCCGTCGCCGCCATAGGCCCCCGGCAGCCACTGTCGCGGTGCCGCCGGCAGCTCCTCCTCCTGGCCCCCAGGCTTATTAGCCCCGCTCGCCTCCATCGCAGGCTGCGGCGAGCGGCCAGTTTAGGCCCCGGGAAGCGGCCTCATGGGGCTATGTCCCGCCCCACAAGTGCCGGCGAAGGCAATTACGGGGCGAGGGAGAAGCATGTGACAGCGAGAAACACCTCTTTACTAAAGACGGCTGTTTTCTCCCTGTGCCTCAGTTATGGCCGAGCCTACCGGCTCGGCCATAACTGCTACACACGCATCTTCTGCTACATATGGGCGGGCCGTCAATACACCTTGTGTCATTGGTCGAGCCAGCCCTTCATTGCTTTTAAAAAGGCGACCTTGCCCTGCTTACCAGCCCCGCCCACCTCCATCGCAGGCGGCGGCGAGCGGCCAGCAAGAGCCTCGGGCAGCGGGCTCATGGGGCGATGTCCCGCCCCACAAGCGGCGACTATTACGGGGCAAGGGAGAAACGCGTGACAGCGGGAAACACCTCTTTACTAAAGACGGCTGTTTTCTCCCCACACAGTTAACGCCGGAGCCTACCGGCCCGGCCATAACTGTTTCACACGCATCCCCCCCCACATATAGGCAGGCCGTCAATAAACCTTGTATTATTGATCGAGCCAGCCTTACATTACTTTCCCCTCACCACGTCATGCCTGGCATGACACGTGGCGAGACGGCCGCTAAAACGAGCTCTCTGTCTACGAATGACGCGCAGCTCGTTCACAGTGTAAGTCTGCTGCCCAGTCACAGTGTTATTCCACCTCGCGTCCCAACGCTCAGGAGAGAGGAAGCTACACTCTTGTCACAAGCTGAGCCGGCAGGGCATGCCTCTGCTAATGACACACACACCCAGCCCTTTCGGGCAGAAGCGTGGCTCGTTTCCATGACAGCCGCATCAAAACAAGAGGCTGCACAGCCGCTTTCAGAGCATTACTCAGAATGGCTGAACGCATGCACCCTGGCCAAATGGATGGACAGGCTGATCAGCAAGGGTCACACCCTGCAGTTCACCTCCGTTCCGCCGCGATTCAACAGGATTGTGGAAGCAACGCTGTCATCCAAGGATCAACAGCTGTCACTTTTGGCGGAGCTCCAGCAGCTTCTAGTGAAAACTGATTTCCACGGTCCCGAAGGGAGAGGAAATGCAGGGATTCTATTCCCGTTATTTCCTGGTACCCAAGAAAACAGGAGGGCTGAGACCGATTCTCGATCTAGCCCTATTCAACAAATGCATCGCGGAGAGGGCGTTTCACATGTTAACAATCAGACAAGTGTTACAGTGTGTAAAGCCGGGCGTCAATAGATTTGGGGACCACGTCACAGTGATACCCAAACACAAGAAATTCCTGTGTATCTCGTTCCAAGGGTCCCACTACCAGTACAACCGTCTCCCGTTCGGCTATTCTCTAGCCCCACGAACGTTTCCAAGTGTGTTGAGACGGCTCTCCGGCCGCTTCACGCAACAGGAATGAGAGTACTGTTCGACTTGGACGATCTGCTTTTGATGGCTCGCTCCAAGGAGGAAGAAACAAAAAAAGCTGGTGATTCACCTGTCGAATTTAGGCTTTGCCATAAATTGGAAGAAGAGCTCCCCCTCCCTCACAGAGTGTGATGTATTTGGGGGTAGAGCTGGATTCAGCTGTAATGAGAGCACGGCTCTCACAGCAGAGGATGGAGATGCTTGTGGTCTCTCCTCCGCCGCTGTTCCCCGGGCAGCGTCATGACAGCCCTCTCTGTCATGAGGCTGCTGGGCATGATGTCAGCCGCTCACACGGTGGTGCCGCTGCAGAGATGGTTTTCCCCGCCTGTGCATCGACCCGGTGCGCCAACGGCGGCACAAAAAAAACCATTTCCCCTATCAGTGGGCCCCGATTTGACCCACTGGGGCGATCCCCGAACTCTCGCGAGAGGGGTGCCGTTGGGCAGAGCACGTCACACATCTCGGTGTTCACGGATGCTTCTCTGTCGGGCTGGGGAGGAACATGCAAGTTTCACGTAGTGAGCGGCGTTTGGGATGGAAATTAACACCCGCCACACGCCATTTGCGGGTGGATTTGTTTGGTGGCGGGTGAATTGTGTCACTTCACCCGCCACTGTGTCGGGTAATACTTTCCACTCAGGTCCGATCAAATTTGCATATTTAATACATTCGTTATACCGGCGCTGCCACAGTTCCACAACCATTACTGTCAAGATCCGGCCCCCTTCTTCTTTCTACGCCTTTTTTGCTGAACTGCGACTGTCAATATCCGGGATAATATCGGTAACAGGGCTCTCATGTCTCACGCATTCGGCATGAGACACACGCAATTCAACCCATGCACACGCTCACACGCCACACTTCGCATTTCTCACGCAGAGAAATGACCAGGATAGCGCACACCAATTTGGGCCGCTATTTAACAGTGTTACAGGTAGGAATCAATGGGTTTCCCGTACGTAGGGTAACCAGATGACCTCTTTTGCTCGGACATGCCCTCTTTTTGACACACTTTTAAAAAATGTGTAGCGGATTTTCAAAATCGTCCGGGATTTTATTAAAGCCTCATATATGTTCACATTGAAATTTGCGTTGCGTTTCTCTTGGTCGTTCACAAACTAGTTAGGCTAGGCTCTCCTCTACTCAGTTTTCTGTTCGCTTTGCATTGGGTGGAAGTGAGTAGGGGGAGTGGTTAAGTAGAGCCTTCAGATTGGACGGTTTTGACTTACTCAGTTACCGTCGGTGTTTTTGTATTTATTATTTTACCATTCTTGTTTTATAGGGGGACAAACATTACAAATTTCTCCTACAGGGATTGATAAAGTTCTATCTATTGAACAGAAAGAAACACTTGGTCATACTTTACACACTTTACCACAGCATTGGCCTACTGAATGCCACAGATATATTTTCAGCATTGGACTGAATGCCGCATAAATATATAATTATGTTTTTGCACGTTTCCGCGCGTACGCGAGGATTTCAAAAAATATATGTACGCGCGTATATGTACGCGCGTATATATACGCAGCTCATACGCCGCTAACGCGGGTAAAATGTTGCTTTAGCGCATGTAACGCATGTACGCAGCTCATACGTAAACCAATGGTTCCCTATGGAAAAATTGCCGATTTTATACACGTCGTACGCGGGTAACGCGGTTGGTGTGTTCGTACCTTAAGACAAGTAGGGGCTACAGAGAGTGCAGACAGGTCGCTCACTCTCTTAGCTGACGTCAGGGCCAGCAGCAAAGGTGTCTTGGCTGACACAAACTTGAGGGGCACCCAGGTCAAGTGGCTCAAATGGGGCTTTAACCAGTGCGCGCAGCACAGGCGCGGTGCCAGGATTTCAATTTCGGATGGGCCAGAGTAATTTAGGATGGGCCACTATTTGTATCAACGTTATTCACAATCTATTATAAACAGCAACAACATCTGGAACGTCTAGTTTTTCAGTTCACAAGATCATAATCATGAAACGTGTTCGCACTTTGGTTAAATCATTTATAATTTAACTTAAACTACATGTAAATCCTGATGGCATGGTTAGGTTTAACGTTACTGAACTGGACGTTACCCACCGGAAATAAGTTATTGTGACGTCACGCTGAACGGAAAAATAATACTTACCGTACTAACTTACATAGATTTGGAAATGATCCCGGACTGACTTGTGTGTGTGTTTATATTGCATTCCGCTGTAGATGAGCTTTGACAGCGCAGTGCGCCGCTCTCTCCCGTTAAGAGTGAATGTCGCTCACCCAGCGGGCCTCTCCCTCGTAAATGCATAGACCACTTCTTTTTAACATATGTATACTGTAAACAATAGGCAAGTAACAAGTCTTCTCACATCTTTCTCTGACCCTCTATATAGGAGCAGTCTATGGGGTTTGCTTTTGAATACATCAATAATTTCATCATAGTCCAAAGTGACTGTAATATCCCTTTCAAATGTTAACAGACAGAGTGAGTTCAGGCGAGTGGTGAGCATCGAGCTCCTATTGGCAGTTCTTTTCTCTTGACACTGGAGAAGACGCGTTCAACTGTACATGACGTCATAGGTAGCGTTATCAGTGCTTTTAAGAAGCTATGAATATGAGGGAAGACTTCCTCACTACAAATGTCCATCACATCTAAAAGAGTTTTAAAAGTTTCTCCTCTTGCTCTCTTCCTTGCGGCGTGCTGGAGAAACACTGAAAACTCTGACTCTGTCACGCTTACATGGAAAAACTTCCCTGCATCATTGAGATGTTTTGTCATGTCTGACAAGCTGCCCTCACAAGAAGTTGCCAATAGAGTTCCTGCTGCTTTCATGAGTCCGTATGAGTCGTCATGGAACCTGGCGCTGAGTTCATTCATCTGGCAGTCTATTATTTGGTTTAATATCGCTTGCAAGTCATCGTCACTCCTCACTCTCGTAGATTTTCCCAGTGACATAGTAACTACACTTTCCCGAAATCGACTCGGGAGCTTTCGTGAGCGGGACGGCAAAGATATATCCCAACTGTCAATATCATTATCTCCCATGATCTTATTCGTAATTGCCAGCATCTTCAAGAATTCACGGTCGCTGGTGCGGATGTCTGTCAGTGACTGTTTAAGGTTTTCAATCAAATCCACCGTGTCTGTAACTGATACATTGATGGACTGAAGGCTTTTGGTTGCAAAGTCTGATTTGCTGAATAGTTCTTTAAAGAGTACAAGGAGAAATATGAATTTCTTGGTTCGCATCTGTTGTAATAATGACTGCGCATCAATTTGACTCTGTCCTCCCTCTTCTGCATATCCCGATAGTACTTCAATAATTACGTCATAGAGTGTGGACACTTTACTCACTACTGTTGATCTGGAACTCCACCTTGTGTCACATCCTCGCTCCAATTCCAGTGGTCTCCGATCAGGATGCATCTCTTTTTGTGCGCCGAGGAAGCGCACGTGCAGTTGACTGCCACCCATGAAAGTGTGCAGAGAGTTCAGGGTATCAAAAAAAGTTGATGCATCAGACGATGTCCGTGCGACAGATGCCAGCACCAGATTCAGTCTATGAGAGTGGCAGTGCACATAGATTGCATTTTGAAAGGTGCTCCTGAGGATGGCTTGAACACCCCCCTTATGTCCAGCCAAAGCAGACGCGCCATCAAATCCGAATCCCACACAGAGGTTTGGGTCCAACTCAAGAGGTGCCACAACTTCCATTTTTTTGGAAATGGCTTCAGCTGTCATTTCTTCTGTATCCACAAGGCCGATTGCTCGTTCCCTCACCGATCCCATGTACACATATCTTAAACAGACGGCCACCAGCTCTTTTTTAGATACGTCCTTACATTCATCGGCTAGTATTGCATAGAAAGTTCCTTCTGATCCATGCAGTTCCTTTTTCATGCGTCGCAACAGCAGAGTGGATGCTGCATTTAGCAAGTCATTTTGAATGTCATGGCTGAGCATTTTTGCATTGTTCGGAATAGCATCCAGTCGACTTTGTATATCTGGATTGTGTCTGCAAACGAGTTTAAACAACTCAAGGAAATTACCGGCATTTTTTCACCTCATCTTCATGTTCACGGAATCCGCGTAGAGGTATCTCTTGCTTTGCACATGTAAGCACAATGTCAAGTACTACTTTTATGCGCTCCCGATTTCTTTCTATAACCTCACTTTGCCGGCCATCTGTGTTGAGGAGCTGATGGATGATTGTGCCACGATCAGACATGTTACATTCTCTGTAATTATTATATTTCTTCACAGCTGTCTGGTGAGCTCTGCTGCTATCATGTTTATAACAAGCTGTATTCATATGCTTCCAATCCTTATATCCATCACGTCTGAATTTTTCTTCCCCGCCACTCTCTCCAAAATGCCGACACATTTTACAAAAGACGAGTCCTTGACAACACTGTATTCTAAAAATCTGTACTTCTCGTACCAGTGTGATGAGAAGCTCCTGTCCTTGTGCCCAAAAACTGTGATGGGGTACTTCTTTAGTTTCGGCTGTGCAGCCGGTTCGTCTATTGCCGACAGGTCCACTGGAGCCAATGAACCAGCGGAGCTTGACTGGCTGGCTGCTCCTTCTTGCCCGCCAATAGGCCCCTCTTCCCACGCTAACCCCACAGCTTGCCTAGCAGGTGCAGGTGCTGCAGCATCTGGTGACTCCGTTCTAACTCTCTTGATATAGTTGGAAAGTGATGTCTGTCGAGCCATGCTGTAGGCCTATGCTAATAATCTGTATCTGTATGCTAATAATTACGGATGAGCTCCATTGTGGATTTCGATAATGCCAAACGTAAACTGTACAGGACGTAAAAAGGCGGCAAGTTTACTATGACAACCACAAACAATACTGGCGCAGACTTCACACATGTTAATAACATAATAAATATGATCTTTCCTTTTTAGCTGGATGTTTTTTAGTCTTTATTATTAATGTAGATGTTAATTTGAATTATGAAAAATAATTTAATAATCACGCTGTCATTTAGGGCGGGCCAGTTGTACAAGTGGGTGGGCCCAGGCCTGTCAGGCCCACCCACTTGTACAACTGGCCCGACATCCAGCTAAAAAGGAAAGATCATATTTATTATGTTATTAACATGTGTGAAGTCTGCGCCAGTATTGTTTGTGGTTGTCATAGTAAACTTGCCGCCTTTTTACGTCCTGTACAGTTTACGTTTGGCATTATCGAAATCCACAATGGAGCTCATCCGTAATTATTAGCATACAGATACAGATTATTAGCATAGGCCTACAGCATGGCTCGACAGACATCACTTTCCAACTATATCAAGAGAGTTAGAACGGAGTCACCAGATGCTGCCGGACCGGCGACAGCACCTGCACCAGCTAGGCAAGCTGTGGGATTAGCGTGGGAAGAGGGGCCTATTGGCGGGCAAGAAGGAGCAGCCAGCCAGTCAAGCTCCGCTGGTTCATTGGCTCCAGTGGACCTGTCGGCAATAGACGAACTGGCTGCACAGCCGAAACTAAAGAAGTCAGGCCCACCCATGACGCCGCGCCTGGCGCAGCACCAGTGTTAAATCCCATTGTGGAGTGAGAGAGCGCATCACGGGTCTCTCTCTCCTCACACCTTTTAGGAAGCGCTTCATTAAGGGGTGACTAAAAACAGTTTTATCCCCGAAGCCTTCGTGGCATGATGAAACAGCAGCCGCGTACGTCTTAACCGTGCTAAAGGCCAGCCCTCTTTCCATCAGCCTCTGGAGGAAAGAGAGCACACGCGGCAAAGGGCAGGAGATGGGATCACAAACCCTCTCCGTGCACCATTTCTGGAAAGCCGCCCATTTAGCCGAGTAACACGCTCTGGTGGAGTCAGCTCTGGCACCCTGGATGGTCCGTACGACCTCCTGGGAGAGGCCGAGACCCTCTAGGCGCTCGCGTTCAGCGGCCAGGCCCACAAGCGCTGGTCGATCTCTGGGTAATCTATGATTGCTCCCCCTGCCTGTGAGAGAGCGTACCGCCGCCAAGGGAGTTCCTTCGGCGGCCCCGAGAGCGCTGGAGGCAGGGAAACCACGGTGCACTCGTGCGTTGCGGTGCTATGAGAATCATACACAGCCGCTCCTCTTGGACTCGGTCCAAGACTTGGGGAATCAGGGGGACGGGCGGGAAAGCGTACATGAGTGTGTTCGGCCACGGTCTGTGAGCGAACGCATCCACCCCGAGTGGGGGATTGTTGCGTGTTCTCCCGCGTGGCGAATAGGTCGACCTCCGCCTTCCCAAATTCGCTCCATATCTGATTGATCAGATCGTGGTGCAGAGTCCAGCCTCCTGGTTGGGGACCCCCCCCCGACATCATGTCGGCCCCTCTGTTCAGGACACCGGGGATGTATGCTGCTCTGATGGAGAGCAAGTGCGTGTGCGCCCAGCATAACAGCTGTCTCGCTATGCTCAGCAGCTGCGCCGAGCGCACGCCCCCTTGGCGATTTATGCATGCTGCTGTCGCCTTGTTGTCCGTGCGAATCATTACGTGTTGATTCGTCAACAATGGGGCAAAGTGTTGGACCACTTTCAACACAGTGAGGAGCTCCAATGCGTTTATATGCATGGTCACTGTAGGGGGCCAAATGCCGCCCACCACGTGAAACTTGCATGTTCCTCCCCAGCCCGACAGAGAAGCATCCGTGAACACCGAGATGTGTGACGTTGCTCTGCACAACGGCAACCCTCTCGCGAGAGTTCGGGGATCGCCCCAGTGGGTCAAATCGGGGCCCACTGATAGGGGAATGGTCACTTTGCGCCACCGTTGGCGCACCGGGTCGATGCGCCGGCGAAAAAAACATCTCTGCAGCCGCCTCATGAGAAGCAGCACCAGCGGCACCACCGTGTGAGCGGCTGACATCATGCCCAGCAGCCTCATGACAGAGAGGGCTGTCACGACGCTGCCCGGGGAACAGCGGCGGAGGAGAGACCAAATCGTCTCCATCCTCTGCTGTGAGAGCCGTGCTCTCATTACAGCTGAATCCAGCTCTACCCCCAAATACATCACCCTCTGTGAGGGGAGGGGGGAGCTCTTCTTCCAATTTATGGCGCAGCCTAAATTCGACAGGTGAATCACCAGCTTTTTTGTTTGAATAGCTGCTTCCTCCTTGGAGCGAGCCATCAAAAGCAGATCGTCCAAGTAGAACAGTACTCTCATTCCTGTTGCGTGAAGCGGCCGGAGAGCCGTCTCCACGCACTTGGAAAACGTTTGTGGGGCTAGAGAATAGCCGAACGGGAGACGGTTGTACTGGTAGTGTGACCTTTGGAACGAGAAACGCAGGAATTTCCTGTGTTAGGGGATCACTGTGGACGTGGAAGTAGGCGTCCTTCAAATCTGTTGAGGTGAACCATTCGCCCGGCTTTACACACTGTAACACTCGTCTGATTGTTAACATGTGAAACGGCCTCTCCGCGATGCATTTGTTGAATAGGGTAGATCGAGAATCTGTCTCAGCCCTCCTGTTTTCTTGGGTACCAGGAAATAACGGGAATAGAATCCCTGCATTTCCTCCCCCTTCGGGACCGTGGAAATCACTTTTTTCGCTCGAAGCTGCTGGAGCTCCGCCAAAAGTGACAGCTGTTGATCCTTGGATGACAGCGTTGTTTCCACAATCCCGTTGAATCGCGGCGGAACGGAGGTGAACTGCAGGATGTGACCCTTGCTGATCAGCCTGTCCATCCATTTGGCCAGGGTGCATGCGTTCAGCCATTCTGAGTAATGCTCTGAAAGCGGCTGTGCAGCCTCTTGTTTTGATGCGGCTGTCATGGAAACGTGTCACGCTTGAGCCCCTGCCGCCGCAGCAAGGGGAGGAGTCCTCCCCGCAGCCCATGGGGGGCTCTGCCCGAAAGGGCTGGGTGTGTGTGTCATTAGCAGAGGCATGCCTGCCTGCTCAGCTTGTGACAAGAGTGTAGCTTCCTCTCTCTGAGCGTTGGGACGCGAGGAGGAATAACACTGTGACTGGGCAGAAGACTGCTGACACTGTGAATGAGCTGTGTGTCATTCGTAGACAGAGAGCTCGTTTTAGCGGCCGTCTCGCCACGTGTCATGCCAGGCATGACGTGGTGAGGGGAAAGTAATATAGGGCTGGCCCGATCAATAATACAAAGTTTATTGACGGCCTGCCTATGTGTGGGGGGGGATGCGTGAAACAGTTATGGCCGGGCCAGTAGGCTCCGGCGTTAACTGTGTGGGGAGAAAACAGCCGTCTTTAGTAAAGAGGTGTTCCCCGCTGTCACACGCTCCTCCCTTGCCCCGTAATAGTCGGCGCTCGTTGGGCGGGACATCGCCCCATGAGCCCGCTGCCCGAGGCCTTTGCTGGCCGCAGCCTGCGATGGAGGCGGGCGGGGCTGGTAAGCCGGGTGAGGCTGCCTTCGTAAAGGTAATGAAGGGCTGGCTCGATCAATAATACAAGGTTTATTGACGGCCTATATGTGGTGGGAGATGCGTGAGAAACAGTTATGGTCAGGCCGGTAGGCTCCGGCGTTAACTGTGTGGGGAAAAAACAGCCGTCTTTAGTAAAGAGGTGTTTCCCGCTGTCACACGCTTCTCCCTCGCCGCGTAATTGCCTTCGCCAGCGCTTGGGGGCGGGACATAGCCCCATGAGCCCGCTGCCCTGGGCCTTCGCTTGCCGCTCGCCGCAGCCTTCGATGAAGGCGGGCGGGGCTGATAAGCCTGGGGGCCAGGAGGAGGAGCTGCCGGCGGCGCCGCGACAGTGACTGCCTGGGGCCTATGGCGGCGACGGGGGCTTGGAGCGGAGCGCTGCCGCCCGGGTGGAGGCAGAGGGCCTGAGACGTGTCTCCGGAATTGCTCTGCCTCCTCGGAAGCGGCCTGCATGTCATCCACCATAGATGACAGACGGGGCCCGAACAGCACGTCCGGGCTGATGGGGCACTCCAGTAACTGCCGCCTCATCGGCTCAGGGATGCCCGGGGTCTGCTGCAGCCACGGGTTCCTCTGTATGAGATGCTGCCATGCCGCCGTCCGGGCCGCTGCCATCTCGCCGGTGGAGCAGAGGCAGAGGATGACACCGGCGGTTTTCACCACGTCGACTGCCTGTTCGGCCAGACGATGAGGGTCAACCGCCATGGTGGAGATGTTATGAGCCAGCAGGGTGATGTTTTTCATAACAGCTTCTTGCTGCATCATACACCGATGCGCTCTGTCTGTAAGCTTGGCCGTCAGCTGGTCTTCGGGAGTGGGGCAGCGGTCGCTGAGCCCCAGCTTCACTCCAAAGACAGCACACAGAGCGGGATCCCGCGGCGGTATCGCCCGTCTTTGCGGCTCCTCGTCGCGGTCGGAGTCGTCTGACTCCGAACTCACAAGAAGAGAGAGGGCATCGTCGAGCAGGACAGTAAAGTCATCGGCCCGTTCAGCAATGGCAGCGGCAGTGTCGGCTCCGCGCTGTCTGGGCAGCGCAGCATAATGCCGACACAGGCAGGGCAGCGAGAGCGCCAAGACGGCATGTTCATGCCCAAGGCAGCCCTCGCACACCTCATGGCCGCCATACGGCAAGTAACCCGCGTTACATGTCTTGCAGATGCCGCTCGCCGTTGAGTCCATAATATCTATTAATTTACTTCAGTATGCTACAGGATCGTCCTGAAGAAAATGGGAGCAGAACATCCGCCGGCGCCCGACTATATCTGCGAAATGCGGACGTCGTTGAGGCACGCCGCACGCGGACGTAATTGAGGCCCACGCTGTTGGTGGGCGGGGATTACAATTTTTTCTGTGCTACGGCTCATGCCTAGGGATAACCCAATAGCGATAGCCTTAAAACGCGAAGCCTATACGACATAGAACTCTACATTCTATGAGTATAGGCGCAGCCTTTTAGGTGTTGGCCTCATTGACCTTTAAATAGCTGAAGAAAAGCTTTTATTGGGAGCAGAACGTCCGCCGGCGCACGCATATATGTGCGGACTGCGGACGTGATTAAGGCCCACGTTGTTGGTGGGCGGGGATTAGAAATTTCAGTGCTACGGCTCGCGCCTAGGGATAACCCAATAGCGATAGCCTTAAAAGGCTGCGCCTATACTCGTAGAATCTAGAGTTACAATACGTAACTAACGTTCTGGCCTTTTGCGAACGAAGCCTCTTTCCAGAGGGCAACCATTGAAACATTTTATGGCCTCGGTGATGACAGTCCTTTAAAGTCCAGGGATTGCAGTGTTGGTGATTTTCTCTGCACACCCGATGACTCTCTGCAAGGCCTTCTTATCCTGAGAGTTGCTATTTCCGTACCAGGTTTTGATCTTTACAGAAATAACACTCTATTGTTGCTGAGTATAATGTTTTCTGAAGCTCTCTGGATATTCTGAATTTGTTCAGCTTTCTAAGATGGTACAGACGCTGTCTTGCTTTTTTCACCTTTTCAGTTCACCTTCTTTCACCATGAAAGGTCCTTAGAGATGACATGTTCAGTGGTGTGTGATGTAGCCTCTGCTTGTCACTTCTGAAGTCAACCACCAATTCCTTTGTTTTGGCAATGTTTAGTTCAAGGCTGTCATTGCACCATGATGTCAGCATCTTAATTTCATTTAGGTAGCCTGTAACATCGTTGTTGGAGATGAGTCCAATCACTACTGTATCATCCGCAAATTTGACAATAGAGTTTGAGTTGTAATTGGCTGTACAATCATGGGTGTATAGGGAATAAAACAGGGGGCTTAGAACACATCCTTGGGGGGCACCAATGTTGAGAGTGACAGTATTTGACATGCAGCTCCCAATCTTCACCGCCTGTGGCCTGTCCGTCAAAAAGCTGAGAACCCAGGAGCAGAGAGATGTATTAAGACCTAGATGTTTGAGTTTGGTGACTAAAATATTTGGCACAATGGTGTTAAAGGCCGAGCTATAGTCAATGAACAGCAGGCGTGCGTAATTCCCCTTCCCTTCGTCCAGGTAGGAGAGTGGTGTGGAAGACATGGGATATGGCATCATCAGTACTTCTATTGGGTCGATAGGCAAACTGAAGGGGGTCTAATGAGCCAGGTGTTGATGAACTTATAAAATCTTTTACCAATCTCTCAAAACATTTCATCACCAATGACGTCAAGGCTATAGGGCCGTAATCATTTAAGATGGCTGGGTTGGTCTTCTTGGGCACAGGAATAATGGTGGATATATTTAGGCACCTAGGAACTACAGAGTCGGCTAGAGACAAATTGAAGATGTAGTTAACACTGGTGCAACCTGGTCAGCACATGATTTTAATAACCGCCCAGTAGTGGCGGTTCCTTGGAGGAGGCAACGGAGGCAACGCCTCCTCGTGATTTTCCAAAAAAAAAAAAAAAAATATTAAACAAGAATTAGTTTTCAAAATCATCTATGTGCAATGTGTATTTATACTGAATAATTACATGAAAATGTTGAAAATGTTAAAAAAAACTGCGAAGTCGAAGTGCCTTTGCAAGCGCGGAGGCTGGCCGACGTTACTCTCAGCATGTTGTGTCCAGGGCTAGCCACTGAAGGGAGCGGAGGCAAAGAGACAAAACTCACTTCTGCCGCCTTTGAGAATAAAAAATAATGAATCACAATTCAGTTTCACTGTTGCGAGGTAAATCTTCTATATCATGTTAAACATAAGAAGGGAGGCCAGCCTCATCTACTCCTTGCAACCAATCACAAATCAGCATTTTTTAAAATAATGTTCTGAGCAAATTAGCGTTCTTTCTAGTCAGTTGCCGCCGCTGCCGCGGCTAACAAAGATAACGACTAACTGCGCCTCCAAACGACGCGTCACACGAGTATGTTTTTTTAAAAGTTGTGTAGGCCTACGCTTTAGAAAAGACATGCATGTGCGGGTGCACTGCGCTCATTCATGAATGCGCGTTCATGTTTGCCTCCCTGGTGAGCTCGGCCAGGAACCGCTACTGCTTCAAACAGACAAGTAACAATATGTTGGGGTAAACAAGCCCTGTACTAGTGTGTGTGTGTGTGTGTGTGTGTGTGTGTTGTGTGTGTGGTGTGTGTGTGTGTGTGTGTGTGGTGTGTTGTGTGTGTGTGTGTGTGTGTGTCCGGCGCCATCTTGGTAATCCATAGAAAGATATAATCTAATAAATTAGATGGATCGTCAATTTGACACCAAATCAATAAGTAATCAATAAAAAGAGATGACATACCTTTCAGGTGATGTTATTCGATAATCGGACTCACTGTTGTCCGTGTCCAGTTCTGGAAACAGCAAGTGACTGTCGTCACTGTCTCCGAAAAAGCATACATCTTTCTCCTGCCTGCCATTATTTCTTCTAGGAGCGTATGTCTCTGTCTGTACTAGCCGGAGTGTCTGCTCTGAGCATGCACTCTGCGCTCCTGGTGCGTATTATGCTAACCTGCCAGTCGCACTCTGAAAGTTACGCGGGACGATATCTTGGCTATCCATTGGACAATTTGGATAATTGACCCCTCTATCGAACCGTCAGAGCCAATAAAATCGAGGGACATTCCCCAAATCCATGTAAAAAAAATCAGGAATCAGGCGGCCGACCAAACGCAAACTCTGCTGTGATGCGGAGCTTTCTCCCCGGCATGAGAAAGCGGGCGTACATGCTGTGAACTCCTGGATGGCAGAGCGACACGCCAGGAGCACCATAGGTAGATGTGTGTCCCAGTCTCGCTGGTTGAAGCTCCTTAGCAGCTTCTTATTTGTGGGCATGGGCCAGTTTGTGACAGCCCACACCTTCTCCTCCATGGGGCCCTTGGCCCCCACCCTGTGCCCCAAGAAGGATACTTCCCGCTGCATGAAGTAGCACTTCTCGGGTTGAAGCTTCAGGCCTGCAGCTCTTATCCTCTCCAGCACCTGCTGCAGGGACCCCAATGTGTGTTACAATGCATTTTAAACCCGAAATTTATTTGTGTTGTTTTTATACAAATTCGCCAACACCACGAGATTCGCGGAGGAGAAAAAATATGCGCAAATGTTTACTTCCTCTTACTACTAGAGGAGAAGATCACAGCAGCAGTAGAGTCCAAGGGGGCTGGTTGTAGTCTTTTCGCTTTGTTCTCCGTATCAACAGTAGGGCTAGAACGGAGCAAAAAGACTACAACCAGCCTGGCTTTCCGTTTCCGGTCAAGGAGTATTTCGCTAAGATACTTGATTTGGAACATCAAAAACACCACTAACCACTCGGTGAGTTGCACATTTCTGAAAACGAATTTTTAGGGTTGTTTTTAAGACAGTTTTGTGAATACCCATAGCCAGCCATTGTGAAGCAGGCAGGGGTGATTCGACATGAGCCCAATACCCAAGACAGGACCAATAGTCAACATTTCGGTGTCAACCACTCTATTTCATCCTAGACCAGGGGTCAGCAACTTTTTGGACATGCAGTGCCAGTTTGACATTTTCGCGTTAATGAGTGTGCCATAAGCAACTATACATTAAATATTAAGCTGAATTATGACACAGCGACTCCAAACATTTCCAAAAGACCTCATTTATAAAACTGTGCGTGGGATCGCTACTAAAAGTGTACGTACGCCCAAAAGCCAAGTTTTGCGTGCGCCACAAAACATTCAGATTTATAAAACCCTGCGTACGCACACTGTACGCAATCTTTTCTTTATAAATCACAGACTGCCTACAAGTGTGCGCAGCTGAATCAACTTCACGTTCCGCCCTGTACATGCCCCTTTTTAACCATAAATGGTCAATGCAAATGACCTCATGAATTCGATCTGCATATAAAACAGACTCAGATGCAAGTATTATTGTCGGAAACAATGGCAGAAGTACTGAGAAAGGCAAAAAAGCGAAATTTCACGGAGGTTGAAGGGGAGACACTTGTGGGTGAGATGGAGGCCCGAAAAGTAGTTTTGTTCGGCGGTCACGGGATTGGGATCGCCAACAACAAAAAGCAGAGTGAGTGGCAACATGTTGCTGCAGCAGTGAACTCTGTCAGTAGCAAGGAGCGCACAGTCCCAGAATTAAAAAAGAAGTGGTCTGACATAAAGTTACATATTTTTATGTAGCCTACCAATAAAACGTTATGGTCCCTAAGGACCCTCTCCCTCCGAATCCTGTCATTTGCATGGTCCGCCAGAAGTGCCATAGGGTGCAGCATTACCACGGCGCTCACCGCTGCATTTATAGGGTTACGGTAATAAGACTGACCGAGACACCTTGGATAATCAGTTTGTAATCACCCACGTAAAATGTTCTTGAACATAACCCCTTTTTAATGCCTGATTTGTCATGAAAAGCATCAAGATTAACGGACAACGATTGTGATGAGGAGTGTGGCTTGGTTTTCCACACATGGGATTTGATTGACATTTGATTATGTGTTTACAGTGTCACATAAAAATATTATGTTATTGACACATGTTGGACAGACGCTTTATTCCATGCAGTCGCGCCGTCAGTGGACAGTATGGAGTGACGGGATTAAATACAGAGATTTTTTTTTTATTTCTATTCTAAGGAGATGTTTCTGGAGTTATAACTGAGAAATAACGCAGTTGACTTAAATTATTCTGATTACATATATTTAACGCATGATAAGGGTTGAAATTAAATTCATGAAGGGCGATGATAAAACATAATCGTTCTTCTCACTCTACAATTCTTCGGTCTGACTTCAGTTCACCACCACACCATCTGTGTCGCAAATTCTCCTTTTCCTCCAAACCATGCGTACGCATGGGTCAGAGTTTGCTTAGGGCTGCGCACATTTTCCCGTCAAGTTGGTTTTTTATAGATCACAACCTTGGCGTGGAGAGTCACGTACGCCAATTTCAGCCCCTTTTTGTGCGTACGCAACGGTTATAAATGAGACCCCTGGCTTTTTTTTTTGATTTATTGTAATTTAATTTATTTATTTCCATATATAATTCCATTTATCTCCATATATATTTCCACATATAGTCGACCAGTCAGTGGGATCCCTGACCCTGCTTGGCTTGGCTGAGCTCTAATATCTGGGGGTTGTATTTTCTGAATTTAAGCTGCACACATGCCTCAGAGTGCTCTGTCGTTAAACGACTGCGGGAGGGGCTGAGCACGTATTTTGCTGCGTGAGAATATCTGCTCACAGAGGTATGTCGACCCGAAGACTGACAGCAGAGCCAACGCTACGTTCCGGAGACAGCTGAACTTCTCTGGTGCAGATGCCCAGCAGGCGAGGATGCAGGCTCCGTGATCTTTGACTGCAGTGGTTTCCAGTTGTTTCCGTAGCTCTGCAAACTTTGTCAACCAGAGTGTTGAGCTCTTTAGCTCAATCAGCTGCATTTCCATGTCCTGTGTATCCAACCAATCTGTCAGGATGAATCCAGTTCATGTCCATCAAAGCTTTCGGGCTTGATCAGAACATGGGTCCAAACCTCTTAAAGTCCCCAAATCTTCTGAACTCCGACTCAAGCTCGCGCATATATGCGCATATTTCAGTGTTGCTGATGTTGCACTGGGAGGACAGCTCTCTTAAGTGTCTGAAAAAGCGGATGTGGAGGTAGCAATATCATTTGAAAGTACTTCTAACTTGCTGACAAAAGCCGTCTATTCTTCGTACATGTCCAAAACAGTTTGCCCTGCACCTTGCAGTCAGAGATTGAGCAAGTTGAGGTGTCCCGTTATGTCCGTCAGAAACATGAGTTTCACCACCCACTGCTCGTCTTCCAGCTGTGGATAGTCTTGGCCTTTTTCGGACAGAAAGGCCTTCACAGCATCGAAGCAGCCAACAAACCTCTCCAAAACTTTTCCGCAGCTTAGCCACCTCACAGCTGAGTGGAAGATCATTGTATGCGCTGTCCTTCTCCTCGAGCAGGGACTGGAACTCGGTGCGTCAGTGCAGATCGCTTCACTATTAAGCTGATCACCTTCGCCATAGCAGCCATTACCTCATTAGGATCCGAATTGGACATCGGAGGTTTTCTTGGTGTATAATGCAGTGCAGTTTCATGATGGGGTGGCCGATTTTTTCTTCAAGTAACCTGCCATCCTGACCATGGCGGTAGCGCCGTCCATTGTTATTGCAAAGATTGTTATTTTGCTGATGTCGATCCCCCGCTCGTTAAAATGTTCCATAAACACCTTGGCTAAGTCCTCGCCCTTTGTTGTGCCATGCATTGGCTTAAGGCAGCAGAGTTCCTCTCTTACAGTTGAATCACAATATCTTTCCATGACTGCCAAACGTGGAATATCATTCACGTCAATGCTCTCATCAAGCGCGATGCCAAACACCACAGCATCTTTGAACCCCGCTGTTTGGACACTTCTTGCTGACATGGGAACGTCCTTTATTCTTACCTTAATACTTTCTTTGTTCGGCAAGCCTTCGAACAGGGCATCAGAGCAACCGAGAAAAGCTTCCATAATATACTCGCCATCCCTGAAGGGATTCCCATGTTTTGCGATGCAATGAGCAATGCGATAGATAGCTTCAGTGGCATGGTTTTTAGTGGTGACGAAGACTTTGAGGGTGCTTGCTTGCTTCCCATACCTGGACACTGCACGCTTAATTGATTCTGCCTTATCTGCATTATCTTTGAATGTTTTCTCATGCTTGGTCTCAAAATGACGCCTCAGACTTGAGGTTCCGAGCTCAGTCATTACGCAATACCACATCACCTCCTGCTGTGTAATGAGCTGAATTGAACACAAGGAGATCTATTGAGAACACCAAATCCATATTTCCTGTTATTTTGGTGAATGTTATTACTTTGAGATTACAGTAAAAAGTTAAAAATAATGCATTACTCTTTTGAAGTAACTTGCCCAACACTGTACTCCTCTGAGGTGACCCCCACCGAAGCCCTAACAGCAGCTACGCTCTCCTTTTGGGAGACCCCAGTAGCCCCACCCCACACTATCTACCGCCATCTCAAAGGCCGCCTGAAAAGTCTGTGGATGCTGCAGCTGTAACTGGACACGTAGTTCAGTGGGGAATAATGCTCTAATGAACTGGTCCCCTGCCAGCTTGCTCTGCACACCTTGGTCCATGTGAGCATACGCCCGCTAAGTCAGGCTCTCCACATCGTTGGCCATTGACCGCAACGGCTCCCCAGGCTTCCTGCATCGATTGCTCAGTTAATTTTGCAGAAACCCAGGCTGTAGACACTGTCCAAACCGCCTCTGACGAGACCCCACTAAAGCCACATAGCTGTGTCTACGCTCGGGGCTGAGCAGTAGAAGTCAGGACAGGGCATCATTCGTGAGGCACAAAGCAAGCTGCAGCGACAACCCCTGTGCATGTCTTTTTTTTTACATCCCCAGTCTTGAATGGTGATGCACGTCCCGCGGTATGAGAAACCCTGCGAAACGCAGGTGAGGGAGTTATGCCGGCGTCGGCAGCCATCCTCACAGCAGCATCCCTCAGACGACGCTCCCTGGCCATGTCTTCCGACCAGCCGTATGCTCCTTCTTCCTCTGTCTCTCGGCTCCCTATTCACTCTGCCGCCCCGCCGTAGTCTTCCATGACACCGCAGCTGGCTAACCGGCGAGATGCTCCCGACAGGATTGTCATACTTCTT
Organism: Gadus chalcogrammus; assembly: GCF_026213295.1. Taxonomy (NCBI): domain Eukaryota; kingdom Metazoa; phylum Chordata; class Actinopteri; order Gadiformes; family Gadidae; genus Gadus; species Gadus chalcogrammus. The sequence continues at coordinate 22,267,885 of NC_079423.1, forward strand.
TTCAATTTGGTTTACCTCTGACACCAATTTAATGTTCTCACGTACGAGGCGGAGGCAGTGTCTAATCCACGGTTTACTCAACCAACAAACTGTACACATTCAGAACGGTATAACTAACAGTAACTCGAAACAGTACCCACAGAAACTAATAACGTATCTCACTCTGCGAGACCCAAACATAAAGCATTAACAAAGTAACCTAGCAACATCACTGTGACAGCCTTCTGGCACCTCCTGATTGGCAGGCTCCCAGGAGATGATCGGTGTAATGGCTAACACGCATGCTGGCTGAGCTCCTCAGCTATATAAGCTGTAGGAGTCACTTTCTCTCTCTCCGTATGGTTTGTTTAGGTTTTGGGGTTAGCTTTGATTTGCACATACAACAAAGAGGAGACCTCATTGGTCTCAAAGAGGTCTCCTCTTTGTCATTGCCTTGAGCCGTCAAATAGGAGACCACACATGGCTTTAATCTTATCAATAATAGTGTATTTAACCAAAGTTTAGCAAAGCAAGTTATGCCCAATCTCATTTCCCCCCCTTGCCCCTCCCCCCCGGGGGCAGAGTGGACGTCGGGACGATCGGGAGTTTTCCCGGTCGGCCGTCCAGCGAGGACAGGTGGACCGGCCCACAATTGTTGTGAGCGGCCTGCATAGTCAGTTGGACCGGCCCACAATTATTATGAGCGGCCGCGAGACGTCTGCAAGCCGGCCCCAAGCATAATTTAGTCCCCTTCAAGACTCAGTGAAAATCCCCGAAATATACAATATAAGTCAATTGGACATCCATCCAATATTTATTTATGTCTCATTCATTTTTTGTTCTTTTTCGTTTTTTTTTACTTCATTCAATTCTTCATTATTTTAGGCGTTACAGAACTTTCATTGTCATAAATAAAAAATACGAACTACAGTTTACTTTAATTTCTTTGTTCTTGAATTGATGTAGAATGGAGCAAAGACTCCTGGGATTGTGAAATGCGTTTATCCAATAAACACCTTGTAGGTCAAGTCCATTTCCGGGCCGGGGAGAATTTTCCCGGTGGCTATTAGTGCCCCACTCCGCCCCTGCCTCCCCCCTTCCCCTTGCCCCTCAATACAGAGGGGTAAAACGTTCCCCTAAGAAATGAGACACCCCTCCATTACATTGCGTCATCATCGCTTGAAGCTCGAGGACTGCTATGTCAACAGAGGCCAAGAGTAGGCGTGTTTCCGAATGATAACAACCAGTAATAATAATAATAGTAATATCAATCTTGTTTAGCACATTTCTAGGACCCAAAAAGTCTGCCATGTTAATTTGTTTTTATAACCCTATCATGCTCGATGGTTGTCTTCTGAGTCATCTCTGAATGTGGGTAATTCCAAAACATGTGGCAACCCCAATCTATTGGTAAGCACTGTAAACCCCTGACAACGCAGTCTCACTCCGTTCACAAAAAATCGACACTTGTTCCGGGGCTTTTTGGCGTTAACTGCTGACGCAAAGGATGTCCTCGGTGCATCTTCATTCGACGCAGGTTTTTTTCAAATGTAATACCTCCACGGCGAAAAGTGTGTAACCCTTACCCTAACCACTATTACCCTAACCCTAACCACTACTACCCTAACCCTAACCACTACTACCCTAACCCTAACCACTACTACCATAACCACTACTAACCTTAACCTGTTTCAATGCTTAACCCACTTCAGGGTTAGGCACTGAAATCTTTTCGTAGCACTACCATCCTACGAAAAAAGATTTGCTGGAGGGCTTTCAATGGGCTTCAAATATCGCAGTGGAAGGGAGTTGAAAAACCCCTGCGTCGAATAAAGACGCACAAGGACACCCTTTGCGTCAGCAGTTAACGGTAAAATCCCCAAACAAACGTTGAGTTTTGACGAATTTGGAGTGAGACTGTGTTGCCCCTGTACATCCCAGGTAATGGCAGAGCTTGAGGAGGGAGATGTGTCAGGAGGTGGGGTTTTACAACCTTGCATAAAAAATTCAAAGACAGTGTAACTTGTTTGACTCATTGGGACATTTGGATGACCGTAAACTTGATCAGTTGATTTGCATCATTCAGTCCTATCCATCTCTGTTTTCAGACACGCCTTCTTGCACTCACTTGATTGAGCCTGATGTTGACGTTGTGGATGTTCAGACCATTAAACAGTGCTTTCACTGGCTTTCTTCTGACAAAAGAGAATTATACGATTCTGAGGTACACTTTATGCTGGAAAATGGTATTGCGGAGCCATCTTTTTCTCCTTGGTCTTCTCATGGTTAAAAAGACGAATTCCACTTTCAGGCCTTGCACTGACTTCCGTAAAGTTAATGCTGTTAAAAGCCCAATGTATATCCTCTTCCAAGGATGGAGGATTGTGTGGATAAAGTCGGGGCAGCAAAATATGTCAGCAAGTTTGACCTTCTAAAAGGTTGTTGGCAGGTCCCCTTTCAAAAGAGCTCAAGAGATTTTCTCCTTTGCACAGGTTTATATGCTTACACTGTCATGCTGTTTGGATTGCATAAAGTGCCAGTCATCTTCCAAAGATTAATGAATAGAGTTGTCTCTGGATTGTGTGGCTGTGTGATGTACTTGGATGAAGTGGTAATATACAGTGAAACCTGGGAGGAACATCTAACCTGAATGACAGCATTGTTAGACCGACTGGTTAGGGCCAGATTTACTATCAACCTAGCCAAATGTGAGGTTGCTAGAGCCACTGTTACATATCTGGGAAAGGTGGTGGGACAAGGTGAGGTGCGCCCTGTTGGGGCAAAGGTCGCAGCCATTGAAGTATACCCAGCCCCGTCCACTAGAGCAGAGCTCAAGAGATTCCTGGGATTGGCAGGTTATTATCATTGTTTGTGTGCTAACTTTTCTTCTGTAGCGGCCCAAACCCTGCTTAAGGCTGGAGCCAATTACAGGCATGCAAACTGGTTTTGGCTGAAAAAGGTTGAAAATGATGCGTGAGCCGAGAAAAACACAAACCCTCTAGGCCGGGGGTTCAAGGGTTATACTCCGGGTGTTTTCTTTTTGAAAAATAGGCTACGTAAAATAAGTTATGCATTACTAGGGTTGGTCACAAGCTAAAAGAATTACAGGACTGCGCAAAATTACTAACAAAGTATGAATTTATTATGTGAAAATAGATGCCCCAATAGGTACATAACATATTACAAACTTCATAATCCCCAAGAAGAAAACTGCTCACGAAGAAAGAGGTGGGAGAACAGGGCAATAGGAGCCTGCCATTATTTATTTTTCTTCTTGGCCTGGACCAGTGTCTCCAGGGCCCACTTTCTCTGTTCTGCAGCATGCCTCAGCCTTGCTCTCTTCTCTTCCTCCGCCTTCTGCCTTTTTTTCAAGGAAGAACTGCCTGATGCTTGGCAGCCATACTTGCTCTGCTGCCTTTGCTTTCCTACCAGACTCTGCTGTCTTTGGAGTTTGTCAGTGTTTCCTGCTGACTAAGGGCGTCAGTTTGTTTTAAGAAGTGGTGGGGACAATAACCATAAGCTTGAGTGTGGTTTGAAAAGTGCTGGGTACCCTTATGTAAGCTATTCATCCATTCAACGCTGCATTACAATATGCTCTACACTGTATTGTCAGGTGTTGAAAATCCTATTTGAACAATAAAAGTTGAAAACCACAGTTTGTGTTTTGGCTTGTTTTGCAAAACGGCGTTGGAAACACCAGGGTATTGGCTCGGGATATGTAATACTAATACACACAGGACAAAGAACAGCGTTGGCAATTTAACACTTATCTTGACATCAACAAAGTTTACCAGACAAACAATGCCAGACTGTAAAAGGGGTACGAATTTAAACGAGGTACTGAGCATCAGCCTTTTGAAGACGAGCAAGGGCTGCTGGTAGGATATGTTATGTTGCATTAAAAAAAGAAGAAAAAAACAAGCGCCCAGAGGAGAATTGCATCTGCCAAATCATAAGCAAATTGCCCGCAAATAAAATCCCCTACAGTTTAGGATAATCACACAGGTTATGCGAGAACATATTTATGTCAGGATAGGCCTACCAGGCTCCAAGTCGTCACATATCTCAATCAGACAAAACAACTATAACCACATTGGCATAGCAATCGCACCGTGTGCAGCTGCTATTAGCTGCAATCTATATATTCAATGCATACTAGCTGGAGCACCAACCAGAATCAGATCACAATCGCTTAGGACCGTGGGTAACCTTTGGCCAGGTCATCACGAGCAAACAGAACCAGCAGCAAAGTTTACGTAAACCAATTTCTTATCTTATGTGGCCCTCCACATGCAGGCTAGGACATTTCCCCCCCGTCCCCCCGTAATCGACGCCTATGCTGCTGACTACATATTATGGTGTTTTCACAACAAGTAAACATAGTATTTGAGTTCCAGAAAACATGTTTTTTGAAGCTGTTTGCTGGAAATAGCTTTTAGGAAAATAAATCTTGCCTCCCGCTATTCCCCTCTGTTTCAGTCCCTTCAGAATGTGCTGTTTCTGGTGTCTGTAGCTTTAATGCAAATGAGCTGCTGCCCATTGATCAATGAGCTGTCAGACTGAACCGCTTTATGGAGGAGAAGGGATTGTTGCCGTTTGCGGACTCCTGGAGCTCTATTTCTATATAATATCATGTATAATAATAATATATATATATGGGTATTTAAATATTTTATATTTAATATAACGGCCAAAAGCTATGTGCGCCTTGGATGATATTATGAATCATAAATACTGCGTCTGATGTCTCTGGCACTTTCACAATAAGTAAAGACTCGTAGTGGGGGATATCCCGGGCCATGGTTGAGAATTGGGGGAAAGGAACTTGGCCTTGACTCTCTGGAGTCCTTGAACCACGACATGGAGGAGAAAAGGGATTTTACTCCGAGGGCTGAGCTGCCGAACTGCCGCCGAGCTACCCGCGCCGGAGCTGTTCATCTGCTGGTCCACAAAATTCGTAATAATATTCAATATATTATATTATGTAATATTCAACAGCGCCCCCCTTCCTACGTAGGAGGGGGCGCCGAAACTGACTCGCTCGTTTGGTAATTGTAGGCGGGGTCCTTTCAGAAATGCATATCTTACTCAAAAAATTATGTACAGACATGTTTCAAACTTTGTGTGGTGTTGGAGCAACAGAGACCCAAAACAACACCACAAATCCCAGGAAAAGTGTAGTTTTCATAATATGTCCCCATTAAAGAGTGTGCGGTCCACCTCCCCGTACCTCACATCCTCCCTTTTGAACAGCTCCACAGCCGTCTTCTCCCTGGACTGGAGGGTGTATTTGACTGTTTGGATGCCACGGAATGTTGAGATTTTCATGTTTCCACTTCTGGGGTCAAGGATTTCATTCATAGGGCTGAAAGATGATTAAACTCTGGGTCCATTAAAGATGGAGAGCCCACATTTTACAATTGCACTAAGGGCTGGGTACTTAGATCCTTTGTCAAAGACATGACCCCACAACTCCACCATGATGTCTCCCTCCTTGAAAGTGGGCATGTTAAGATCAATGTTTTACATTAGGATCGCTTTGTGGATGTCATTGACAGCTGGTAAAAGGTGGTTTAGCCTTCTACCCAACCTCTTCAGCTGGATGGTGGCCTCTTGAAGAGGGTCTCTAGAGAAGACAGGGCAATCAGTGTCTGGCTGGCCAATGGAAGTTTTTTCTTCATGTAGACAGCAGTGGTGGTTTATGCTGTTCTGGAATGGCTTTAGCAGCTGAAATATAGTACACCACAAAATAATAAAAGACTACATACCTCAAAAACAATCAGGAAAAAAGATGAAGTATCAGATGTTATTATAGTGTAGGGGACTATCATGATTGGGATTCCTGGTCCTGAATGTTTGTGCTTCCTGTCCCACATAGAACTCCCTGGCAGGCAGCAGCCTGTTATCCTCCAGCACCATCTCTCCCAGGGCCCTGGAGAAACTTGGTGATTTTTCCCCTTTTATGAAGCAAGCCAAAAAAGCCTGGAACACCTCAAACTGCTCGTCATGGAGTTTGTGCACCAAGGTCTGGCTACCCTGTGTATGTAAAACAAACTGTTGTGAAATGGAACATCATTTGTTACACAGTTTCAGTGATGTCTAACAAAAGTAAACACCAACCTGGAAAACATGAGAATGCAGATAGATAGGCGAATAAGGGAGACAAGGCAAGAGGAAACTCGAGAAACACAAGTAATGGGAGTGTAGTACGTGTGCTTTATATCTTCCTACATACCAACATTTCTATAATGGACCATGACGTATTGCTATGCTACTGATATTTCATACTTATATGAAGCTGGGTTGAAAAACATTAAAATAATAACTGCGACGGAATCGGTGTGCCATCTTAATGCCAGCTTGTGTCAATGAAATTCTTATCTAGGAAGTTTACCCTAATTCTTGATAATTTTTTTAATAATGAATTGGTAGCACTGTACTGTTTGTTCAGACAGACTGTTTATTTGTATTGTCAGTCTGATGTTATTTAAAAGGTCACATTGCATCAGTATCAGGTTGGGGAAACAGCATTCAGAGATGAAACAACTCTGCATCATTGTCCTTGCCAACTATCTTCATATAAGTTGTTTTTTGTTTGAGTTGATGATGAATAGAAATTAAACAAATACAGGACTTCAAACTGCTTGATTATTTTTTTTTTTTCGATTTCTTTATTAAATAAAACCTCTGCGACAGAACATGAATCTAGGGGTTTGTTCTGACATCCATTACCACACACCATATGGATTTAGAGAGACACATCCACTCTGGGATGGCATTTATTATTGATTCTCGAAACCACCACATATGGACCTTTCTACCTGAAGGAAGTGATTGTCCTTTAAAAGGAAATCAGCAGGAAACAGATCGTACTCTTATCAAGTGCCCTTTCTAAAGAACACTTGTTCTTCAACCTGTCGAAATACTAGATTAAATGTTTCCTACATGCTCCTTGTACACCCTTTGTCCACCATGGCCCAATTGACCATCTTACCATAATGCTGTCACCGCCCAACAGG
>NC_079423.1:22274982-22287482 GCF_026213295.1 Gadus chalcogrammus
TAGAGAGAGAGAGAGAGAGAGAGAGAGAGAAAGGGAGAGAGAGAGAATGTATATTAATTTTCGGCTTTTTGATATGCATATCCTTTTTTCACGTTTGATATTATGACCTTCATATTGAGTTCATTACTTCTTCTGGCCTATTTTTTCTTTAGTAATGCAAATGCTTTTTTCCCATGCAAATGGAGCTTTTTTTTATCTGAATTTGAATTCAGAGAAACAAAGAGAAAAATAGAGAAACATAGAGAGGAAGAGAGCGTTTAATATTCTATTATCTTCTCTGTATGTATTGTATAGTATTTAACATTTAATATTTTGACCTAGATCTATTCTTTTTTCACCGCTTTGGCAACGTCAACATTTGTCTCCCATGCCAATAAAGTCAAGAATTTCTTGAGAGAAAGAAAGAGAGACGGATAGAGGGACAATCGAGAGAGGCAGGGAGAGAGAGCAATACAGCGAGAGAGGCATTATTTCACCCCTTGCAAACAATTTCAGGATTAGAGAGACCATCTTTTCCCCAACAGATCACACAAGCACTCTCTGAAAACAGTGAAAACACCATCAAACCATTTCCACCGGGAGCGAGCCAGTACTGCTGCGCCGCATACTCATTGGTTATAATCTCTATAATTACCATACTATTTTTATGCAATTAAGGTTACACTTATCTTTGAAATTGGCATCCCTAATTACACTGTTTACATGTTCCTGTAATTTTATACAGTCTCCGTTGAGCACTTGAGACAAAGAGGGACATCAAGACACAGATAAAGAGACATAGAAAAGGAAGCAATACAATGATAGAGTCAGAGACAGAGAGAGGCAGAGGATACATGGAGGAGACAGAGTGATTGGGAGGGAGAGAGAAAGAGAGATAGAAAAAAGAGAGCGAGAGAGAGAGCGAGAGAGAGAGAGAGAGAGAGAGAGAGAGAGAGAGAGAGAGAGAGAGAGAGAGAGAGAGAGAGAGAGAGAGAGAGAGAGAGAGAGAGAGAGAGAGAGAGAGACAGCAAGTAGTATAATGACTGTAGTGATAATCGGTGCCGATCTTTATCTTTGTCTCTCACCGTGACCTCTACACCGAATCGATAACCGCACTATTTATACAGACAACTTCAGTCTGAAGAGTAAACACGCTGAATTATTCAGTACGCTATAGACAGGTCATCCAGTCGGGTCATCAAGTAAACCCCCAGATCAATATTTTCAATGTAGAAATCACTTCTGTTTGGCTCTCAAGAAGTGAACATTTCTTCTATTATTCAAGTTATAAAGTTGTTAAACGGGAGGAAATTCCCGGCAAGAACTCAAACCTAGACCAAAACCAAGGCAACTGGGAGGCTGGGAGAAATCAGAGCCTTCTAACAAATTGGAGTGGCTGTAAAATAAAAGTGAGAGTGAGTCGTGACCAGGCATTAGAAAACAAGAGTGCAGAGTGGAGAGTGGCCACAGATATCAGGAGGTGCTTCGGGCTGCGGAAACCAACTTTTATTTCAAAAGCGAATATAATCCAGACATTCTCAGTTCCATTTAAAAAAAAACTACGATAAAATAAAATGGGTTTGATTCGGTCCCTTGTTGCAACCCGGCTCTCGACCCATAGTTTGGGAACCATCGCCCAAGACTTCATTACAACTGCTATTTAAAGTGCAGGTGATCAACTATTTCCTTTTGACTTTAGCTAGCACACGTGAGTGAGTACTAGCGGAATAATGAGCAAAAAGTTAGCATTAGCATAGCCGCTTCACGACGCGAACAGGACAGGACCGAAGTTTGGACAAGAGTTGGCCTCAATTGGGAGGGACGCAGGATTTTACAGCGTTTTGGTCTCAACAACGGTCTTACTTTAGCTAACTTTAGGTCGATGGAGGGATGAGGTCACTGGATGTTGTTCCACTCAGCTCCCCCCTTTCCGCTGGGGCGGGACGGGGGGGTGAGATCCGAGGTCGCCCCAGTGTGACTCACATCAAGGGGAATCCACCTGCTCACGGTGTGCTTCGGTTAGGAGACCATGCAGGACCGGGGGGGGGGAACCCCGGGATCTCTCTCTCTCTCTCACTGTTTTATCTAATGAGGTCAAACCCCACAATACCTTATACACTGCTAGGTGCAAATAACAGAGGTGACTTGAGAGAGTGAGTGAGGGAGGGAGAGAGAGAGAGGGAGAGAGAAAGAGAGAGAGAGAGAGCCGGAGAGAGAGGGAGGGAGAGAAAGACAGAGAGAGAGAGAGCTGGAGAGAGGGAGGGAGAGAGAGTGAGCGAGAGAGAGAGAGAGAGAGAGAGAGAGAGGGAGAGGGAGGGAGGGAGGGAGGGAGACGGAGAGTGAGAAAGTGAGGGAGAGAAAGGGAGAGAGTGAGGGAGAGAGAGAGTGAGGGAGTAATAGGGAGGGAGTGAGGGAGAAAGAGAAAGTAAGGGAGAGTGGGAGAGAGTGAAGGAGAGATGGAGAGAGAGAGGGAGGGAGGGGAAGGGAGGTAGCGGGGAAGCAAGAGTTTGAGAGAGGTAGGGAGGGAGGTAGAGAGAGTAAGGGAGTGAGGGAGAAATAGAAAGTAAGGGAAAGAGGGAGGGACTGAAGGAGAAAGGGAGAGGGACAAGGACGGAGGGGGAGGGAGAGAGATAGAAGGAGGACGGGAGAGTGAGGGAGGAAGAGAGTGAGGGGGAGAAAGGCAGAGAAAGGGAGAGAGAGATGGCGAGAGCCCTCATTGCTAAGTGCTTTACGTAATATTATCGTAAAACGTTTCCACTGTAGATCCATTTTCCTATCGGATACCACTTTTGTGACTATTCAATATTTTGTAATGGTTTCAATAGGAATTATTTTGCATCTTATTTTACTCTTTTGAGCTTGTCAATTTCGGAAAGTATATTTTCTATGCAAACAAAGCCATCAGACTTTGTAATTATTCTGCTACTGGAATTTTTAACTGCTTTGGCAATGCAAATGTATATTTCCATGGTTATGAAAAAATCTCTTTTTAATTGGATATCAGGAAACAGAGAGAGAGAGGGGGAGAGAGAGAAGGAGAGAGAGAGAGAGAGAGAGAAAGAGTGAGTGAGTGAGTGTGTGAGTGAGTGAGTGAGTGAGTGAGTGAGTGAGTGAGTGAGTGAGTGAGTGAGTGAGTGAGTGAGTGAGTGAGTGAGCGAGCGAGCAAGAGAGAGAGAGAGAGAGAGAGAGAAAGGCCTTCCTCTTCATATTCTCGCTGGAACCTCTGTCCAGTCCAGTCTGCTATTTCTTCCCATTATCAAAGCGCAGTACCGCATGTTGTTAATATTATTAAACATGCTCCTGGCGGTTGCGTGTTAAGATGCCACTCACATGTTGCGCCGTGGGGGCTGAAGTGTTTTATAACAAATATGTATGATGTTATCCTTATGGGCGCAAGGGAGTATATTAAGTCATGCAACCTGAAAAGTGAGGTAATAGCTTGTTTGAAGGCTGTGTGTGTGTGTGTGTGTGTGTGTGTGTGTGTGTGTGTGTGTATGTACGTATGCATGTGTGTGTATCAGTGTTGCGAGTTTGCGCACAAACACAGACACACACAGACACACACTTTACGCGTGCTCAACTTCAAACACTGTTATCGGCGCATTCTTTTTAATTACCACTTAAAATCACGTCTTCACAGTTGCCATGGAAACAGAGATGCCCAAAAAGGCAAGGCAAGGCAAGGCAACTTTGCTTAAAAAAAGGGAAACGCAGGCACGAAAGATGACACGCGGTCGCGTGATGATGGATCATTACAGGCCGTTCGTACGCTACACTCTGCTGTGCGGCACACTCCCGATCCCTTTCTCCTCTGTTTGAGTCCTGCCCCCGCATCGTACTCCAACAGACCCTTTGTTGTTAGTATCATTTCGATTCCGACGTTTGATTGACCTCGCAGTCTAACCTGAGAGTGTTAGTATCTGCTCATTCAGTCGACGGTGGAAGTGAAGTAGAGGGAATGCGGTTCAAAAATGTCATTTGACAAGACAGAAGATTTGGATGAGATGTGATGGTCTGGCGCGACATGATGACACCGTATGGGTCGGTGAAAGGGTCTCGCGACTATTCTGTGCGAGTGATGATTCGGATTGGATCGACCCAAAAAGAAACTCCGTTCCTGAGCAGGAGGAGGGAGGGAGGAGAGAGGAGAGAGGAGAGAGGAGGGAGGAGGGAGGAGGGAGGAGAGAGGAGGGAGGAGGAGAGAGGTGGCAGGGGGGAGGAGAGAGGTGGCAGGGGGGAGGAGGGAGGAGAGGAGGGAGGGAGGAGACAGGAGACAGGAGGGAGGAGGAGAGAGGTGGCAGGGGGGAGGAGAGAGGAGGGAGGAGGAGAGAGGTGGCAGGGGGGAGGAGGGAGGAGAGGAGGGAGGGAGGAGACAGGAGACAGGAGGGAGGAGGAGAGAGGTGGCAGGGGGGAGGAGGGAGGAGGAGAGAGGACGGAGGAGGGAAGAGGGAGGAGAGAGGAGGAGAGAGGTGGCAGGGGGGAGGAGAGAGGAGGGAGGAGGAGAGAGGTGGCAGGGAGAAGGAGAGAGGTGGCAGGGGGGAGGAGGGAGAAGGAGGGGAGAGGAGGGAGGAGAGGGAAGGGAGGAGGGTGAGGAAGTTAGAGACAGAGAGAGTGGTTTGGGGTCACCAGAGCTCATGTTACTTCTGTGACATTGAGAAAAGAGACAGAGCGACAGAGAGAGGGATCAGCGTGAATTAGAGAAAGGAAGAACAATTAGTTACGAAGAGAGAGAGAGAGAGGGAGAGAGAGAGAGAGAGAGAGAGAGAGAGAGAGAGAGAGAGAGAGAGAGGACAGAAAAAGAGAAAAGGTGATGAAAAGAGACAAACATAGGAACATAGGTTTCCGAAAATAAGATCTACGACGGAGAGGGATAAAGACAGGATGGGTGAGGAAGAGGAAGGTGCGATAAGATGCTAATTTTAGCCACGGATCTCCGTGTTCTTTCAGTGGCCCAGAGACTCCGCGCACTGCATGTGTATGCGTGCATGTGAGTGTTTGCGTGCGTGTGCGTGCGTGTGTGCACGTGGTGTGTATGTGCATGTGTGCGTGTTCAAATTATCTGCATGCCCTGCCAAAGAATGCTGACGGACCTGGAATCTGGCAATTTGCGCTTAATTGGCGAGCTAGCGTGTTGGGTCTGTCAAGTAATTTAATAAGTCCTTCATATCGACGGAGACTACAAAGAGGAGGAGGAGGAAGAGGAAGAGGAGGAGGAGAACGACCTAATTGCACCTCCCCCTATCCTGCAAAGAGGTCATGGTGTATCGCTGAAGCCCATGTTTCCTTCCCCTCTCTCTCTTTCGTAAAAGTGGTTCACGGTTGGTAGTACAAGCACTCCTACTCGGTTCTAGAATTCACGGGTTTCGTCTCTGTGATTCCTCTCCACCGCGTAGCACTCCAGCCCGCTAGAGTAGCGTTATCTCGCCCAAATTGTCGTCGTTTAACTGACGTTTTTTTTTCACGGCAACCTTTATGAATTACCGACATCAGTCACCCGATACGCACGCCAATGTAACAAGGAGGGGATGTGATCAGCACGCAGGCAAATCAAGCTTAGACATCTCGTTCATTTGCGTTTTAATGTAATGCAATTTCATGTGCCCTGTTTCTTCACGGCAGCGATAATGAAGAGGCAGGGGAATAACATGAAGTGGGAGTGGCCTTGGAGTGCATTGTTTTCTACATACATAGGGTAATCAAGAAGAGGCTGGAGGAGACTTCCTTGAGGATGCCGACATCAGGGTTTGAATCCGGTAACTTTACCAATGCTCCTGAACGCTACACCATACTGGCTGATGTTTCACTGGCTTCCAAAAGCTTTTGTTCAATTATCGTGAGAGTCTGGGGTGCCCCGATTGCTCACCGGGTACAGCGCGTACCATTAAGGCTTAGTCCTGGTCGCTGCGACTCGGGTTACATATCTGCCTGTGGTCCTTTGCTGTATGTCCTTCCCTCACTCACAAAAATATACATATCAAGGGAGTCGATTGAAGGAGTGAAGGTGGATGTCATTGGTCATTCTTGGGACATTTTAAACCTATTGTTGTTGAAAATGTCGGAGTTCCCATGAGAGAGTGAAAGGGTTATCTCCTTAGCAGTGGCGGTGGGGTGCTTTTTATTTTGAAAGATATCACAAATTACTCTCAAGCAGAAAGCAGTCACCGCCAGAGTTCGTGATCCAGAACGAACAAAGCGGAGATCAATGCCGACATTTTCGTTGCGTCTCTTTTTTATCTTACGGCGGCAGTTAGGTTCATCTTCTCCGCTAAATAATGAACGGCGGCACACGGAAACGTGTGAACATCGCTCGGAGCAGCGCCTGGTGCAGGAGAAGGAACCTATTGAAGGCACGCCACACATCTCTTAATGAGCCCCTGTCATTCAATCGCGCTTTAAGAATGAGCCCGGTGCTGAGGCGTGCGGCATGCGGCTATTTTAAAAGAGAGATATTTTAAGCCGTCTGTATGCACACCTCCTCGTGTACAGTTTGTGTTTGTGTGGGCAAGTGTCTGAAGATGTCAATGGGTGTGTGTGTTTGTGTGTGTGTGTCTATATCTAACTTTAGATATTGTGTGTGTGTGTGTGTGTGTGTGTGTGCATCTTCAACTGAAGATGCATGTTGTGAGGATTGTTGTGTGACAGTGAGAACATTTTCTGTTGGCACCACCGGTGATTTGTCTCTCTCTCTCTCTCTCTCTCTCTCTCTCTCTCTCTCTCTCTCTCTCTCTCTCTCTCTCTCTCTCTCTCGCAACTCAATGGTTGGGGGAGGGTGTGGTGGCCTTTGTTGCTAGGATACGAGAGAGGTCAGATCGGCAGTGAATATAAATTGGTGATATGGCCATATTGTGATTCTTCAACTCTTCAATTGTCATTGCTCACGTTTCAGATTAGAAAGCAACCCAGAATTACTCCTCTGGTTTAGGGTGTGTTTTTTGTAAAAATAAAAAAAAAACTTCGTTTTTTGGTGTTAGTTTGGTGTAAGTTTGTGTTGAAAACATTTTTTTTTGGTTCCCAACAGTTCCATGTATCGTGATCAAAAAAGGCAATCATTGTGTTTTCACATTTTGATTCCTTTTTTGAAATATTATGAATGGAATCTAAATTGCGATGGTGGATGGTTAGACTCGTAGCTAAGGCAAACAAAACAGCACAAGTATTTGTATGCCTCAACTTAAGCAGGACAACCGTATCCTGCATGTACAGAGATGGTTGCTATGATACGTGCAGCTATGACTTCCATACATTTTTGTGGGCGGGGCTTGAGACAAAATGGAAAGATACAATTACGTTCATCGATTCATTTTTTGCAAGCTATTTGGGTGCTCAGCAGGTTTAAAGGCACACCTCGAGATTACACATAGGGCAAGTACATCGGCAATCGCAGTAACCTCAAATACGATGCTATCCTACATCTACTTTTACATATATGGCATTTAGCAGTCGCTTTTTTATCCAAAGCAACTTACAATCATTATATTTGTCAGAAGAAAGTGAAACAATATATTGCTGTCGGTACAGTGAGGATGTTCATAGAACCAAGTGCAAAGCACCAACAATCACAAGGTTCTACATGATAACCGTGGCAACAAACCACTCAAGAAAGTTTCATTTCAAAAGGAGCAATTAAGAAAGTAAAAAATTCTAAATGGTTATCAAAAGAGAGCAAACACACCTGACAGGCTAATGCCAGTAATCCTTCTTATTAGCTCACCCGGCGTCCCGTATCATTAGCTTCGGCTACCTGAGCATGTTCATCCACCATTATTCAATTGCTCCTTACAGACAAGCCCGGTTGGCGCAGTCCGAGGCGTTTGGCTTGGCGAAGGGACGAAAGAAGATAAGTGTCGCTGCCGCATAAGCGAGCGGCAGAGCGGGAGAGCGTTGCTAACGGCCCTGCTAAATCGTCCGCAATATTTAGCATTCATTCTCCCGTCGCCACTGTGATAAATACTTAATAACCCTCAAACTAACGACAGCCTAATCAGTTTTTCCCCCAATCTGTTGGCGAAGAATTGAACGGCAAAACTTTTTTGTACGCAACTGTGAAACGATCCATTGGCTGAGCCGCTAGGCTAAAGCATTGTCTGAGACTAGCGGAGCGACCCTCAAAGGCCATCCGTCACTGCCTTTGTACTGGGGACCACTGAAGGGTGGGGTGGGAGGAGGGGCGGTGGTAGCGCTGGTGGTCGGGTTTTCTAGCTATATCGATGAATCTTCAACCGTTAATGCGGATCACCATAATAAATGGTTCCTGGCCAGCAATGCGTTCGATTACAATGGAATGGCAAACACACTTAGAGACCACCTTGAAGCCCTGACGAATGGGCCTGGCTTGCCTCTTTCCTCTGTACTGTCTACGCAGTTATACATATACGAATGCAGAACGAACAGAGGGGAAGAGAAGGATGATGTATGGCCCGATAAGCCGCAAAAATGTAAGTATAGGGCTCTAATGTGGGGTCGCCCCCTCTCTGCGGGGAGTGTCCTTAATGTGGCGCATTACTCATTCTGAAGCAGCCTCTCAATACACATTCCCCCATCTAGCCGACGCAGATCAGCTCGGCTGCCTTCCCTCTGCAAGCGGCACGCTGCATGCGAGGGAGACAATTAGTAAATTATGCAGTCACAATAATTGCATCCTTCCGTCTAAAGGAGGTTATGTCTAAAGTGCTTTAACCATTCAGTCCGTCGTTGCAGCGCATGCTTTTAGCCCAAGGAACTTACAGGGAGTGTTCTCAGACGACGGCTGGGTGGCTGATGATTCAATTCAATTCAAATTAATTCAATTCGATTCAATTTTATTTGTATAGCCCTTAATCCCAATTACAGTCTCAAATGGCTTAATGTTCGGGGGGGGGGGGGGGGGGGAAGGGGGGGTTCAAACCTAGAGCCTTTCGTCTGGGATTCAAACACGACCAAGGGGAGGAAATCCTATCCCATCTCCCTGGAGATCTTCGTTTCGGTCATTGGCTCGCAGTGTAGGACTGTGTTGCAATTACAATTATTAACTGCACGCATGTTCTTCTTTTCAAAGCAGCCAATAGCGCTTTCAAGGGGGAGGTTCCCCCAGTTGCGCCACAACAACCACCGCACCACCGGTCGACCATCACAGCAGAGAGCGGGGGGAATGAATCCGACCAATTAGGGACCAGGGGGATTATCGGGTGGCCATGTTGGGTACAAGAGCCGGGTTACCGGCGGCTTTTCTGTCCGGAGACAAAGCTTGACCTTGGAAAGGGATCGGGTTTGGGCGGCCAACTCCTGGAGCCAGGCCAGGGGAGATGCTGCCGATAGCCCCCAGGGCGGTGTAGTGTTCCTGGGGGGGGTTCTGCTCCAGGATAGCCCCGGTGGCTGGGCCTCGTGCACACACACACACGCATGCACACACATGCAGGGACACACATACACACCCACACCCACACCCACCCACACACACACACACACACACACACACACACACACACACACACACACACAAACACACACACACACACACACACACACACACACACACACACACACACACACACACACACACACACACACGCACACGCACACGCACACAAACACACACACACACACACACACACACACACACACACACACACACACACACACACACACACACACACACACTCACACAGACACACACACACACATGCAGACACACAAACATACACACACATGCAAGGCTAGTTTCATTGTGTTTTTTCATTAAGCAACCAAACACACCTCCACCACCACGCGCGTAGGCGCACACAGATATACACACATACACACAAAGGTAATGACACCAACACCCACAGAGCCCTACACACATGC
Source organism: Gadus chalcogrammus (assembly GCF_026213295.1). Classification (NCBI taxonomy): domain Eukaryota; kingdom Metazoa; phylum Chordata; class Actinopteri; order Gadiformes; family Gadidae; genus Gadus; species Gadus chalcogrammus. Next base: position 22,284,784 of record NC_079423.1, read on the forward strand.
CCAGACACACAAGCACCCACAAGCGAGCTGCCATTTACAAAAACAAGCACATTCACGCGCACAAGCACACTGACACTGACACACACAAACACACACACACACACACAAACACACACACACACACACACACACACACACACACACACACACACACACACACACACACATACACGCACACTCACACACATGCACACTCACACACACGGCTAATGTCATTGTGTTTTCATACCATCCATCAAACACACCTCCACCTCTCCACACGTACGCACACACAGACACACAGACACACACACCAGGCCTCCGCAGCCCGGGACAGCATGGTCCAATTAGAGTCACCCAGAGACTGCTCTATATGTCACAGCCAGAGAGCGAGAGATATAGAGAAACAGAGGGAGGGAGAGGGGGAGAGAGAGAGAGAGAGAGAGAGAGAGAGAGAGAGAGAGAGAGAGAGAGAGAGAGAGAGAGAGAGAGAGAGAGAGAGAGAGAGAGAGATAAAGAGAGAGACAAAGAACGTGCATAAGAATAATCGAGCTTTGAAGAGAGAGCAGGGGGCTGTTGAAACCACATGACACACCATTACAGGGACTGCTGTGAGACCCCAGGGAGACCACCTCTCCCCCACCCCCGCCCCACCGCCTCCACCACCTCTGCTCCAGAATTCTGTCAGACCGCCAACACCAACAACGTCACCATCACTGCCACCATCCCCCCATCCCCACCACCACTGTCACCACCACCACTGTCACCACCACCACTGTCACCACCACCACTGTCACCACCACCACTGTCACCACCACCACCACCATTAACACCACCACCACCACCAACACCATTAACACCCCCACCACCACCACCACCACCACCACCATCACCACCACCATCACCACCACCACCACCGACGACCCCGTGGCAAGCCAGCAGCCATAATCAGACCCCAGGGTTGACTTAAAGGGGAGGCCCGGAGTCTTCTTAAACGCTGTCAGTGCATCGTAAAGGAGCTGTCGGGGCCGAGGGGCTGAACAACACCCCGATGGCTCACATCAAGGATTACACCCCCATCAGGGTGAGGAGGGGTGGAGGGGGGGCTGCACCATATGCGTCTGTGTCTTCCTTCCAGAAAGTTCTGCACCTGATCGTCAAAACTGCCTGATAAAAGCCTGTCATTTACACATTTTCCCCGGATATAAATGGAATGTTTATCAGCGTTTTCAGCCTTAAAAGGCCTCTTGTATTTAAGGAGGTTAAATGTTGACTCTGATGTAACAGAAGGAGCGGATTCAGAAATGACCTGCCAAGAAAGAACTTGGCTGGTTAATCAGGGCTCCTTAAAACACGAGGCTTTAAAAGGTGTCCCACTTACGTTGGTCCGTCTTGGCGGGCGATGTGTGGTTGAGCTTCTCCAGTGAGTCGCTGCTGCTCTCGTCCAGGATGTAGTCGAAGTTCAGGATGAACATCATGACCACGCCCTCCTCGTTCTTCACCGGGATGATGTGGGTGGCGCACAGGAAGTCCGTGCCTAGCCGACAGGAAGTGGAATACGGTGGTTAGGAAAAGGTAGGAAAAGGGGGTTTGTTGTCGTTTAAATACAGCGTGTATGGATAATCAAGGATGCAATTAGGAATACATTATTTTTTCATCTGTTAGAGCTATTCAGGTGCTCTAGGAAGGAGAGCTTGAGGAGATGAGTCTGAAAATAAAGAATATTGAGTTGACAAATAGCAACACATCTGTACTACTACGTTAATGTTAAATGAGAGAATAAGAGACAGAGAGAGAGAGAGAGGAGGGTGAAAGCGAAAAATAAGTGACTGAAAGGCTGTGTGACCACAAGTGTAAGAGAAGAGAGAGAGAGAGAGAGAGAGAGAGAGAGAGAGAGAGAGAGAGAGAGAGAGAGAGAGAGAGAGAGAGAGAGAGAGAGAGAGCGGAGAAAGGGAGATTGAAGTTACTTTGTTTACATCAAAAACCCAAATCCACATGACTTTCTCCAACCGCTGATAAAAAAACTAAACGATGTAAAGTCGTTTGCGACGGCAGCTGTGACAACCATCCCAGACAGCGTACATCGAGACAAACACACAGATGGCTCACACGTCGTGCCGCTCCGCAGTCGTCCAATAGAACACCGGCGCTCGCATGTCAGTCAAATTAGGGAATTAAGATTCACTGAGAGCGCCTTGTCACGCTGTCTATAATGCCCCAGCTGTTGATAGACTCTGATTTACCGATTATCCACCCCTCGTCACAGAGCTCTGTGAGACCCGTACTTCTTAAGGCAACTAAGGACAAGTTGTGGTTGTTGTTTTGATTTTATTTTCCTAAAACCTCTTTGTAACTGAGAGCTTTTCCCTTAAAATACGCAAAATGTTCAAATAGAAATTGTTCGAATCGAAAATAATGTACAAATACGTACATTAGCTTAGCCATTAGCGCAGCCTCTATGATAGCCACGGTGGAATTGGTCCAGGCTTTCTGGACAAAGTAACCGTTTTAATAAGGTAACACTAGCTAGCCATGTCTTTAAAGGTCTCTATACAAATACTTCTGTGTTCACCATAGCCTCCAAACAGGCACTGGATGCCAACAGGAGTCAGCAATTCATCAAATGTTTACCTCTCCGAACTCTGTTGCCTCACGTGTGTCACCGTTCTATTGGCTGCTCATTAAATGCCACATTTTCTAGTCAATGTGCCGCGGTGCTG
>NC_079423.1:22294982-22302621 GCF_026213295.1 Gadus chalcogrammus
TTAACACAATGCAGCAAGCCATGCACTCTTTGAGGAAAGCACAGCGAGAATACAAACATGCACCTGTGCGCAGCACTCACTCACACACACACACACACACACACACACACACACACACACACACACACACACACACACACACACACACACACACACACACACACACACACACACACACACATACACACACACACACACACAAACACACACCAACCCACACATACACACACAGGCATTTGAATGGGAGGTCAATTAGCCACCCTTCACTCTTTTCACTCTTTGCATTCTGATGACTCTCTCTCCCACTCTTGTCGTCATTCCTCCTTCAGTCTGTCAGTCAGTGCCTGTATGTATGTGTGTGTGTGTGTGTGTGTGTGTGTGTGTGTGTGTGTGTGTGTGTGTGTGTGTGCGTGTGCATGTGCGTGTGTGTGTGTGTGTGTGTGTGTGTGTGTGTGTGTGTGTGTGTGTGTGTGTTTGTGTGTGAGTCTTTGTGTTTGTTAGTGTGTTTGTGTGTGTGTTTGTGTGTGTCTGTTTATATTTGAGCACATCCATGTCTCTCTATTCATATATCAATCTTTTGCCTGATGGATATAAGTTTTTCTCTCATCACCACATCATCTCCATGTCATCTCTCCCTCTCCTTATATTGTGTCTCTATTGCTCAATCTTCATCTCTGTTTCCCTTTTTCTCTGTGTGTCTCTCTCAGATCTGTTTCTGTCTCTCGTCGTCTTTTTCTGTCTCTTTCTTTGGGGCGGGGGGCCTAACCTATACCCAAAGTTCCAACTGAAAAAATCTCTGTCTCTTAATCTCTCTGCCTCTTGCTTTTTCCTCTCTATATCTCTGCCCTCTGTCTCTCTCTCTCCCTTTCTGTCTCTCTCTCTCTCTCTCTCTCTCTCTCTCTCTGGATAACCCATACTTAAGAAGCTCTGCCAAGGACGTACGAGTGTGTTTGTGTGTGAATGTGTGTCTGTCCGTTGAGATGGAGGGAATCAGAGTTACGGATGGATAGCTAGATGGATGGATAGGTAGGAAGACAGGCAGAATGACAGGCCCCAAAGTAAAATGTAAAATATCAACACACTGCCATTAGATTTTCCATTTATAAAAATAAGGGTTTAGAAAATCTATATACGTCTTCAAGTCAATATGGAGATTGATCATCTGTTCACAGTTCAAAGGTCATGAGCCAACAAACACCAGGTCATTAGGTATATCTTGTTGAACAAAAAGTCTCTCACCCGGGACAGCCCAACTCAGGTCAGGAATAGACAACATATGCTTAATGCAGTCGCTATTAAAACAAAGTCACCTTGAGTGAAACCTTCCACTGAGCACTCTATAATTTGTGTAAACGATTGGACTCTGGGTAAAAATAGTGCAGATGACAGCTGCTAAAGAGCAATAAATATACCACCAGTCATATTGTAAATGAAAGTGTTGTGTAACACTGTCCAGGGTTTTTTCTAAACAAGGGAACAGGGGCGCAGCGCCCCGATACTCCCGGCGTGCGCCATCCTACCGAAATGCCGACTGAACCTGTCAGACTTGGATCTGTACTTACATGCTGCTGTACAACATACACTATTTCTCAAAACGATCTTTTCTCCGCGAAAATATCCCAACACCACCACCTGACAATGTGTCTGATCCTCAAATAACTTATAATTACTCCAAAAATATTCCGATCCGAATTGGAGTTTCCCAGACCGAGTCGACATGCTAACGTTAAAGTTATTAGCAGCTAGCTACTATGTATTTGAATGGGTTTTTGGTCTAGGCGCTAAGATGCTAAGCAAGTATACAAGACCATTCCAGTTCTCTCTGCACAAAGCGGTTTCAATGAACGACAGAAATAAACAAATGCTGAGTGTTGATCAAGAGTTTTGCGAGAGCAAAACGAACAGTCGAACAGTCGAACAGGGTTCCCTGTTACCAGGGAACCCTGTAGCAGGGAACTAAATGGCAGCTGCATGGCCGAATTAGCCCAATAAAAGTGTAGTAACCCAGAGAACCAGCTACAACATAGTTTTCATCCAAACGAGCCGTCTTTAGCGAACGTTGAATTGCAGTCGGCTTTCAGACGCGAGCTTAGGGACCGTCTGCAAAGTGCAAAACTGAATTGCATTGGATTCTACGAGCAGTCGGCTTTCAGCCGCGAGCTTAGGGACCGTCTGCAAAGTGCAAAACTGAAAACGACAACAATAGTAACATTTCTATAGCGTCGCCATTATTGACTCTAGAGCCCCAAAACTTGTTCCATAGAGGCATGGCACAGGAGGTCTACCATGACTAACGCTACCCTGAACCACCTCCTCAGGATCAGTATTGAGGGGCCTGCAATTGATCAATTTGATTTTGACAAGGCAGTGAGCCGTTGGGGCAGTCTCAGGAACAGATGGCTGCTGTTGTGATTTGTCCTGCTTAATAAAAGTTTAGCCAATATTTTTGAAATTTGTCGTGTTTATTTACAGGGTAAAGTTGTACAAGTCTACCAAAAGTTGATAGTATTTTAGTTTTTCAGGATGACCACAAGAGCTAGAATTTCTCTCTAAGATAGCCTCAGAATGTACCATTTAATCATTCTTTTTTCAAAGGCTTCTACTTTTTTTTTCTAGAAAAACCCCTGCTGTCGGAGTGTCAGGACCAGAGGGGCGTCATCAGGTTATACACTGACATACACACACACACACACACACACACACACACACACGCACACACACACACACACACACACACACACACACACACACACACACACACACACACACACACAAACACTGATACACAAACTCACACACATAGATACATACACACCAACACTTTCAAATACATACACAAACAGACATACATACACTGAAAAAAGCATTCACACACACGCACACACACACACACACACACACACACACACACACACACACACACACACACACACACACACACACACACACACACACACACACACACATAAAAACACATATACATGCACTTAAACACACACACACTGATACACAAACTCACACACATACACCACACATATACACACACACATACACACACACACACACACACACACATACACACTAACACACACACACACACACACACACACACACACACACACACACACACACACACACACACACACACACACACACACACACACACACACACACACACACACACACATAGCTGATATAACCTCCTTTTGGGGACCGGGGAAGAAGTGGGGAACTTAATCCCTGAGGAACACGTAAACTCGTTATGAGGACACATGTCCTCACGATGCCTTAATTGACCACCTGGGCGGCTGCCAAAGTTCACAGGTGGATGTCGACCTTTAACAAGCCCACGAGGTACCTCAGGTTAGACCACTTGATGTGAAATTGTGTCAGTTGGGCAACGCATTTTAGTTTGTCATACCTTATGTTGAAAGGCCTTCGTGAAGGAGAATCAATTTGATCTCCACCTCGATACCTCGACACCCATGCTTTTCACAAATCTGTGTTGTTTATGTCTGTGAGTTATTCAATTTAAAATTTAAAAACGCAATCACTTCCTTTACAGCTGATCAAATTAAGCTGTTAACTCGATCCAATAACAACTTTCAACTTTCATCCAATAACATGCTTTTGCTTCCGCTCATGTTAAGCCTTTAACAACCTCACACATGGCTGGCTGGCCCAATTGCATGATCCAAACTCAACATAAATTATCTAATATGTATTATTCTGGGCTAATATCTACTTTTCCTTCAGTTAAACTGTAAAAAAAACGTCCTATTAGGTTATAATGCAGAAGTCAGGCGCACTGTGAATGCTTTTCCCTGCTGTCTGTGGGGGATTCACCTCAACTTAATCCTCAACCATCTAGGGATTAACGGTAAAAGGGATATTTTCCCTCATTGCCACGGCGACGACGGCATTAGCGATCCATTTTTTATCGCCTTAAAGCCGCTGTGTGGTGAAGGGGAGCTCACCAGTGTCATTGTTATTCGGTGAGAAACGTGACATTGCTAATTACGGTAGCTACACCATGAGCCCTTAGCGCTACAATACATATTTAGACAGTGTTATTGGTGTTAGCCTGACTCTGGGGTTTATTTTTAGCTAATCCTCACCGCTGGCTGTTGACAGATTCCAAAGAGCTTTCAATCAAACAACGATGACCCCTAAGGTAACCTCTGCCACCCAAACCCCAATCCCCCCCCCCCCCCCCCAATGCGGCTAACTGAAATTACCCTGTCACGTGCCGGCTACGGCTAATTTCAGTTAGCCGTATAGACCTAGACCGGAATATAAAGTGCTGGTATGACGTAAAAAGGTTAAAATGACTAAGTGTTTAAAAAAGTACAATGATAAAAGAATAAAATGACATAGTGATATGGCACTATCAGAGGTAGCAGCATGTTATAGTCCAGAGAGGAGCCCATGGAGGGTGGGGGGTACGGGGGGGCGGATACAGTCCATATTGTATCTTGTTTTTTTACATTGTATGGCGCTAAACACTCTCTCCGACTCAGGGTAGCATCACTGATAAAAGATAAAAATAGATGATCTATCGCACCGTTACAGCGCAATGTCATCAGCGTAAACTTGTGTTAGCGTCAATTCTATTTGATTACACACCTCGCTTCGACTGCTTCTCACTCAGTTTGACTACCAGCTAAACATAAAGGATCGCTATCAGGCAGAGGAAATACACAGAGACGGACACAAACAATTAAAAAGGCCATAACAATGATCCCAAATGTCCCTTATAGTACCCTTGTAGCAAACGATATCAACGTATCAACGACAGAACGATATAAATGTGAACGGAATCACTGTCGTTGGCTGTCAAGGGAATTAAACCGTAAACCTTTGTTTTTTTGTCCGTCCGTCTTTCTCTCAAGCCATCATCAAACAGTCAACATACACTTGAGCCTCCATCACTGCCCAGGTGGTTCATTAAGGCAAACTGCAATGTGTCCCTTAACGCCAATATTATCAAGACATGAAGATGTCCTCATAATGTCCTCACAGGGTCCCAACTACTCCTCCTCCATTCCCCAAAAGCAGCCTATACCGAATGTGTGTGTGTGTGTGTGTGTGTGTGTGTGTGTGTGTGTGTGTGTGTGTGTGTGTGTGTGTGTGTGTGTGTGTGTGTGTGTGTGTGTGTGTGTGTGTGTGTGTGTGTGTGTGTGTGTGTGTGTGTATGCGTCAGAGTATTATCCCACGAATGCCCCCCAGGTCCTGACACGCCGACACCATTACACCAACACCGCAGGGGGCTCCCCGAACCGAACACACTGATGATGGATGTTTGACCCCTGACTGATTCCCAATTATGCTCTCCCTTTGTAACCTCGATCCAAAACACGCTGTCAAGGAAGTGTGTTCCGAATCGCAGCATCAAGAACCGACTCAAAGTAAGTAATTGAAAGCGGCGAAAAACATTAAAATACATTCCTCTAGTCTACGGAAAAGGTCGAAAAAAACAACTTTTACAACAGAAGACGGTTATTCATGGCATGTCACTCATTGAATCCCCCTGGCCAGAGGCGTCATCTCCTCCACCGAAAACTCACAACGACGATGAACCCAGGCTGTGTGGGGGTGGTGGGGGACGCGAGGAGCGGCACCGTGATGTAATCTGGAGCTCGTGGAAGCTGTGAACGTCAGCTCTGCCTGACAGCTGAGGCGGCGATGATTGCACTTGTCATGGCCGGGCCTGTAGGGGCCGCCGCCCCCCCCCCCCCCCCCCCCCGCGGACGCCACTCGTTGCTGACTCTGCCATCCTGGGCTGACAAGCGGGCGCACGTGGGAGTGATTTTCAAGGGTGCGGGGACTCAAGGCCTCGTTTCTACCCTGCCCCCGTGATGATGGTGATGATGATGATGATGATGATGATGATGATGATGATGATAATGCTGAAAATGATGACGATGATGATGAAGATACTGCTTTTGGGAGGACGAGCGTCGGTGATGTATAGGGTCGAGGACACTCGATCTAGATCACGATCCATCACTGATCCGGGTCACTGCTTCTTCAACGGGGATAATATATATTTTTTTCTGTGATTTAATCTTCATCTCGCACTTGGAGCTTGAGCAAATCTAGTTATTTGAACTCGAGCAATTCTAACTTTTGTCATTACATTTTTTCGGTTACAGATCAATTATTTATACACCATCAGTTCCCCAGACTGATAATCGTGATTTCAATTTTCACCATAATCCTGATTATGATTTTTTCCATAATCGAGCAGCCCTACTCATTAGCCATTCCAGCACAGGTCTGGTTTCTAATGAGTGGTCCGGCCCGGGGCCCCTCATTAGTCACTAACGCTCCGATCCCATTCCCAAAGCCCCGGTTCGGATCAGAGATTTGTGAACAAACTGCTCGTCACCGGGGATACAACGCTTTGAAACCGTGGCTGTTCATTCAACGATTTGACGCGCTAAATCTCGAGAAGGCCGTGGCTCACCCGGGGTTGCTCTGCGACTAACCGGTTTATATCGCCTCACACAACCCACCAGCAGACAGACGGACAAGGGACCTGGGGGGGAGGGTGGCGAACGGGGGACAGCCTGTACATACTTATGTCATCCATAAGTTAGCGGAACCCAAAGCACTCGTGGGACAAGATCCAGCAGAGTGCCGCTTCACTCGCTGCTGTGGGTAGGTGACACTAACAACTTTTATATTTTTAGTGGCACCTTTCATAAAAAGTGCAGTCATCCGAACGATCCCACCCCCGGAAGGAAAGTACGATGCCCGCCGCCGAAGCATATGAATAACACTGTTATGCAATCTTCCACAACAACGGGGGGCCCGTGTCTGACCGAGTGAATGGACATGGAATCGGGACGATAAAGAGAATGACGTTTGATTCATAAAAAGGATAAAGAAAGACTGTCAAGGGATGTGGAACTGGATATCACACGCTGGGCCGAACGTGTAGCACTGGGCCCACACACAGAGCCGTGAGGAGCAGAGGGAAATCAGGGAAGGAGGAGGAGAGAGGAGCAGTAGGGAAGGAGGGGGAGAGAGGAGAATTAGGGGAGGAGGAGGAGGAGGAGGAGGAGGAGGAGGAGGAGGAGGAGGTGGAGGAGGAGGAGGAGGAGGAGGAGGAGAGAGGATAATTAGGGGAGGAGGGGTAGAGAAGAGAATTAGGGAGGAGGAGGACGAGGGGAGGAGGAGGATGAGAGAGAGAACAATGGGATGGAAGAGGAGAGAGGAGAATTAGCGGATGAGGAGGAGAAAGAGAGGAGAATAGGGGAGGAGGATGAGAGAGGAGAACTATTGGAGGAGGAGGGGGAGAGACGAGAAGTAGAGGAGGAGGGGGAGAGAGGAGAATAAAGGGAGGAAGGGGAGAGAGAAGAAATAGAGGAGGAGGGGGAGAGAGGAGAACTAGGAGAGAGGAGAACTAGGAGAGGAGAAATAGGAGAGAGGAGAAATAGGGGAGGGGGGATAATTAGGGTGAGGGGGATAGGGAGACCTAGGGGAGGAGGGGGAGAGACTAAATATTTGGAAGGAGGGAGAAAGGAGAAGTAGATGAGAGGAGGAGAGAGGAGAATTAGAGGAGGAGGGGAGGAAGGAGAGGGAAAAGGGGGGAATGGAGAGAATAGAAAATGAGACAAAGAAGAGAGGAGAT
>NC_079423.1:22302721-22407721 GCF_026213295.1 Gadus chalcogrammus
TTATTTACTCTGATGTACTTTTCATCCTTTCCAATAGAAGTGTGTTTCTATGGGCCCGTTGGCTGTGTCACCATCAGCAGTTACCAGGGACCGTCCTGCCGTCGCCAGATGGCCCCACCCGTGGAAAAGACAAAGTATATTTTAAAATACTCCAGGCCCTGCACCACAGGGACACAGCGGACAGAGCGGTGTCCACCGGGAACTCCCCAGGGGGATGTTACGACAGGTCCACAAATGATCACACTTCATCAAACCCATCACCCACAGACACCACATCACAAAGAAATAATGACAACACCAACACCTGGATGCACAATGACATGTAGATCCTAAAATAACACTACACACACACAATAGACAAACTCACACAAACACCCCAGCCCACCAACACACTCTCACTTAAGATCGCTACCAACTGGGCACACAAGAGATTGGGCCACAGATTATTACCCACCACCTTACAACAATATAAAATGATACCGTAATGCACCTGTTCTTTGTCTTTGGATCTTTTGAATAAATGGATCAATACATGATGAATCACAATGATCGCAAGCAGAGGACCGTGAGAGTTATTGAGCAACAGATGAACCAGTCCAAAAATCGGACACGTTAACGGAGCACTGAACTAGGCCCTCTCGGATGCCATTTGTTTCACTACGACTCCTTTCAGATGCACACCCCTCTTCCCCAGCGAGATAAGGGCTAATAAAACGCTTGAGGTGGCGTTTTGAGGACATGGCATGAAGGTAATTATTAGCCTTTGATTGATATCCAGACATTTTTTGCGGAGACACATTCCTGTTCCCCACTTGTATTGGAGTGAACGGACATATCTACTTCTGGGTCCCATGATTTGAGGGACCCCTCGCAGCCCGCTTAAACAGCTGCAATACCAGGCTTGGCCGCTTAGCACTGGTGGATTGCGGAAGTATGCAGTGTTCCTGGGGGCTTGTGCCCGCTTGTGCCCTGCGCCACTGAGCAGTTTACATAGGAATGAATCATGGACATAATAAAGGATGGACCACAGACTGGAAAATGGCCGCCCATTCATTCCTATACAAACTGCTCAGTGGCGCAGGGTAACATACAGGAGCGATTTGCTTCCGCGTTATGGGGCCAAGACACGTGACCTAGTCCGTGACGTACCGGATGCAGAGATCTTCTTCTTCTTCTAGTTTAGTGGAGGATCATAGTTTTTCCCCATATACCGCCACCTACTGGACTACTACACAGGAGTTTGTGACAAGGACGTTGGCAAATGATAAAGTTTAAATCATAAAAATAAATTCAAAGAAAAAACCAAACTAACGAAACAAAATAAACAAAATAAAACAAACTAACAAAAGAAATGAATAAATAAAAATAAAAAATAAAAAATGTATATACTTAAGGTTAAATTCTTCTAATTAGGTTAGTATCTTTTAGCTAATTTATCAGCAATTTCATTGCCATATATTCCATGGTGGGCTGGAATCCAACAGAACTGAATAACTAAACCAAGGCTTATAATATTTAAAAGAAGATGCTTTACCTCTCACCAAATCTTCACGTATTGAATTATTACCATTTTTTTAAAAAGCATTTCACAGTCTTTTGAAGCGATAATCCAGAGTGGGTGAAACTGACACTTTTAGGACCAATGCCTTCAGCCTTCTCCACTCTGAATTGTAATTTCAACAGTTTTCAATACTGTAAAAATTTAATCCAGGTCCTTAATCTTTATTCGATGATGCTCTTCTCTGCGTATTTGATAAATCAGTAATTATAACTTTTTTGGTAATCATATGGTTTATCACACTGTTCATTCATTTCACTGTTCTTCCTCTCATTCCTTTCCTTACTTCTTCTTTGGCTACCTGTCTTTGTTTCCCCTTCCACTCTTCTGCCCCAGCCAAACAGCCCAAAAAAGTGTTTTGTTAAAATTTGGGGTGGGGGGTCTTGTAATAAAAGCTTTTTTTATTGTAACACTTGGTTCAAATCCTATTTCTTACACATGCAGCCATTTGGACACCATTCTATGATAGCTGATAACCAAGGTACACACTGTAATACTATAATCAAGAGGACATACAGGCAGTTCAAATAAAAAGAGAGAACTTTATTGATCTGGAAACTTCATAAATATGTAAGATTGCTCCATATAATACCATAGTAACATAGTAAACGTATGTAGGCCTAAACAATTCAGTTCAATGTTATTGCTTAAGAAACAGATTCCTTCCAACTAACTATTTACGAAAAATGCAATCAATAATCTATATAAAAGTAAATGTTTACATATCGACCAGCAACGAAGTTGGAGTAGCCTACCCAAATAATGAATTGTAATCCACCAACATTGTCAACTGTCATACATAGCTAAGCATAACCCTGTCATACATAGCTAAACAAGCAAATGAAAATGAAATACCTACCAACGCAACTGAAATGTTAATATTAGACAATTAACAATATTATGAAAATTACGCAGGTCTCCCATAATCATTCAGGTAATCAATACGTCCGTGCCTGTTACAGCTATTTCAATGATATGTGTGTTATATATCCGTGTTCAACGCCATTCATGTTAAGTAAAAGGACAAATCTCAGACTTTGGAAGTTAATGGAGTTAATGGAAGTTTATTCGGAATTTAATTTAATTCGGAAGTTAATGGAGCCGTGCACTTCAAAATAGGTCCATAGCAAGGAGCTGTCAGGGGGGGGGGGTTTAATAAAATGTGGTGCTAGTCGGCTCCACGTTTGGCAGGAATAGAACAATGTGAATAAGCGGGTAAGCAGTGCCTACTCCATTCCAGACTAGACAGTAAACCTCTAATCAAACCTGACTGCACTTCATACAACAACGCAAAGAAGAGGATCCACAAAAGATGGCAGTAGTATTTACAAGAAGGTACTACTACTCCAGACGTGACTTGTAGACACTTGTTGACTTGTAGGTTTGTATCGTGAACCTACGGACTTCAGTGGGGGTTTCATTCCGTCTATACACGGCACCTTCTCAACGAGCACATGAGATCGGTCGCCCAATGACAGACTCTCTCTACAGTCAGCTCGCGCAAGAAGGTGGAACGTAAGGGAGATACCATTTCCAGAACTTGGAAGGCCGTAATAACCATAGACATATACAATGGTAATAACTAGTAGGTTATGTGAAAAACCCAGAAACACAAATATGCGACGAGGCAAAAAAAAATAAAAAGATAATAATAACAATAATATATATATATTTTTTTTTTTTGCGACGAGGCAAAATACCGGACGTTTTTGGAATCCCTGCCGGACGCATTTTTTAGGTCTCGAAAAGAGGACATGTCCGGGAAAAAGAGGACGTCTGGTCACCCTACATTACGTAATCCATTACAAACCTGCCCTGCAACAGATGATCGCGTCGTCCGTTGCCGGGAAGGTTTCAAAAAACATTCGCGCTCATGTTGCCAAAGACAAAATAACATAATACAGTTAACGGATCGCTAAATAATGTAATGTTTTGTGTGTTCCTTAATAAACACACAATGTATCTTGCGCCTTGTCACATTCTTAACCCGGAACAGACATCCACATGCAGCGCGCCAATCCAACTGCGCATGCTCCGTGTGACGGTCTAATAACTGATGTTGATATCATTACAGATAACACTTGTTTTTACTTTATATTTGTATTGTATTTAATTGTTTAATCAAATTTAGCAAGTAAACTGAGTGTTTAAAGCAGGTCAAGGACGAAATAGCACAATACAGATAACGGATCGCTAAATAGAAGGTTCGCGAATGTTCACGTCATTCGACGCGATCGTCCGTTGCCAGGCAACGGACGACGCGATCATCTGTTGCCAGGCAGATTTGGACTGGATTACGTATTGATGACGCGCCCGGTACAAATTTTGCCCCCGGTACAAATTTAGTGTGACAGAGCCGTTTGTTTCAGTACGACTCCTTTCAGCTGCCCACCCAACATAAACTGCTAATAAAACGCTTGAGGAGGCGTTTTGAAAAGAATGGCTAACATAATGGCTAACATAACTAAGCATAAGTGGACGACGTAAGTGATTTATGGTCAGAATCCCTATAATCATCGTGTTGAATAGTGGTGCCGAGATGATGCCTCATGAATCACCAAAGTGGTTTGTGCTCGAAGCTTCAAATGAGTACGCTAGGGACATCTAGTGGTGAATGAAATTATGACAACCCAACCCAAAATTTGATTTTTGCTTCGTGTGCCGATACAACATTAAATCATTTGAGAATTGAAGTAATTTCAGTGATACATGTGTGTGAGGGTGCCATTCATAAAATGGCACAGAGCTCATGCTAGAAAATAAATCATTTGGCAAAAGTGTGTCTCAGCAGACGCTTTTATCCAAAGCGACTTACATCGGTAAATACACACATTGACACCCTGACGTCAGAGTCAACCATGCAAGGCGACAGTCAGCTGTCAAGAGCAAAGTGACAGGGACACAACAACACTGAGCTAGGAGGAGCTGGGGAATGAACTAGCACCCTACCGGTTACAAGTCAACTGCTCTACCTCCTGAGCTAAGCCGACCCACACTGCATGATAACTGAGAAGGAGTGATTGATTTAATAGCCATTAAAGTCGAAATCTCCCGCCAATACTGAACCCATATTTCGAAGCAGTAGCCTGAGGCGAAGCCTCGAACGTCACACCCTACGTCATTTCGCCAACGTGAATCCTACTCGAAGCGGAGCTTCGCTGGGGGAGGAGCCGACATACTCGACACACGCCCCGATGCCTCGACGCAAAACGTAACCTCTAGTGTTGACTAGTCGGCGCCAACGTTAATGGCGCATTTCTGCCGCGTTTCCACTGCAGGGTGCGGAACGGATCGGATCGCAAAGGGGCGGTAGGGAGGGGGCAGTATAGCCCAGCTCAGTTCCGAGGTCGCGTTTCCACTGCCGACAGTACCCTTGGTGGTAGGCCGGATGTCAATCGCCGCGGCAGCTACGTAAACATCGTAAACAACGTCTTCCTCCGCAAGAATGCAGACTAACGTCTCCACCTCCTTGTTCGCCCAAGCAAGCTTTTTACGCGACATGTTAATTGTAAAGAATAATACCTCGAGGCTACTGTTTGTTTGTTTTTATCCCCGCGTCACCCGGAAGTGACGATTCTGTCGACCAATCAACGGAGGGGGGGTGTAGCTAGAATTCCAGGGTACCCTTTCAGGCGTCTGGTCTCGTTTTGGGTACCGCAACGGAGGAGTCCCTAGAATGGGGTCGGAACGGGTACAGTGGAAATGCGCCATTCCACTGCAGGGTGCGGAACGGATCGGATCGCAAAGGTGCGGGTCGGATCGCGTTTCCACCGCCAAAAGTGGGCGTGACCCGGACTTTGCCGTACCCGTTCCGACCCCATTCTAGGGACTCCTCCGTTGCGGTACCCAAAACGAGACCAGACGCCTGAAAGGGTACCCTGGAATTCTAGCTACACCCCCCCTCCGTTGATTGGTCGACAGAATCGTCACTTCCGGGTGACGCGGGGATAAAAGCAAACAAACAGTAGCCTCGAGGTATTATTCTTTACAATTAAC
The DNA here is from genome assembly GCF_026213295.1 of Gadus chalcogrammus. Lineage (NCBI taxonomy): Eukaryota > Metazoa > Chordata > Actinopteri > Gadiformes > Gadidae > Gadus > Gadus chalcogrammus. Next base: position 22,308,276 of record NC_079423.1, read on the forward strand.
ATGTCGCGTAAAAAGCTTGCTTGGGCGAACAAGGAGGTGGAGACGTTCCTCTGCATTCTTGGGGAGGAAGACGTTGTTTACGATGTTTACGTAGCTGCCGCGGCGATCGTCATCCGGCCTACCTTAAAGGGTACTGTCGGCGGTGGAAACGCGACCTCGGAACTGAGCTGGGCTATACTGCCCCCTCCCTACCGCCCCTTTGCGATCCGATCCGTTCCGCACCCTGCAGTGGAAACGCGGCATAAGTAACTCTTATTAACTCAGCAAAGGGATGTTAGCCGTCGACATTTTCCCCAGATGTTCTAATTATGTTTCATTGTTAGACGTTTGATCTGGACTCAAGCTGTAGGCCTACCAGTCAGATGATTAACTCAGTGGAGGAGGTGAGACACCATATCAATACTTTAAACATCTGTTCATGCAACATTGGTGAGTTAATCACAATTAAATACGATCAGATAAGACCAATGTGTTCATGAAAGGGCCCCTCCATGGAGAGAATGGCAATTTAGGAGAACAATATTACTTTATTTATGCAAAATATGTGGGATTTACAACAGTTAATTGGCTGCTCTATAGCAACTGTTGACTTTGATAGATTCAGTATTACCTAGAATGTGTTACGGTTGTAGTTAAGGTTGTTTATCTACGAAGTGGTAAGGTTAGATGAACAGTATTGGACATTATGTTGTCTGTTTGTGTTGAAGGAGGACATTGCGGATATCAGGGCCTACTTTTCCACAACAAAATGGAACCGCCTCTGTATGGCAGAGAAAAAAAGATTCCTGCAGATCAAGGAAAACCATTTGGTTATGTCGTCTCTTGGTAAACCACTCATACTTAAATACTATTTTACTGAGTACATTAATAAACATACAGACACAGGTGGTGCTGCTGTACACATCACTGCTTCTTTTGTGTCTGTGTGTGTGTGTGTGTTTCTGTGTGTGTGTGTGTGTGTGTGTGTGTGTGTGTGTGTGTGTGTGTGTGTGTGTGTGTGTGTGTGTGTGTGTGTGTGTGTGTGTGTGTGTGTGTGTGTGTGTGTGTGTGTGTGTGTGTGTGTGTTTCGGTCTGTGTGTGTGTGTGTGTGTGTGTGTGTGTGTGTGTGTGTGTGTGTGTGTGTGTGTGTGTGTGTGTGTGTGTGTGTGTGTGTGTGTGTCTGTGTGTGTGTGTGTGTGTGTGTGTGTCAGGCCTGTCCTTTGTGGCTCCAGCCTTCATGAGGAGAGAGAAGCCCGGCCAGGTGAGAGTCTGCTCACCTGAAGAGACGGACTATGAGGAGGAGCAGCTCTGGACCTCTGGATTGACCGGTACAAAGACATTTACAAGACATTTCTGGAAGGGGTAATGTGCAGTGAACATTATCCCTTTCAAAGCCCTGAAGATACATTAGCCTGCAAATACTGCTTAATCATTTGACCAAAGATATAGCAACAAAAAGGGGTTTTATTGATTTAAAGGGATTTTATTGCATCTGAAAAAAGGAAAACCTGTACTAAACATATTTAACAATAGGTTGTACCTCATAGTAAATTAGCAGGTTATATTACCCATTTTAGTCAGTTAGTTGAAGTGAGTCGTTTATATACTACTTTATAGTCAGTTAGTAGTAGTTAGTAGCATACATCCTTACTTATAGTTAGTCAGATATAGTATGTAAGTTAGGTTTTATACTTCATTGGTCGTTAGTAGCTTATACTACCTTTTTAGTCATTTAGTAGTGAGTAGGATACTTCCTTACTTAGAGTCAGTAAGTAGTTATTTGGTTAAATATTAATTTATCGTAAGTCAGAAAGTTAAATACTACCTTATAGTAAGTTAATAGTAATAGGTTTTATACTGCCTCGTTGTTGATAGCTTCTAAGCTACCTTTAAGTCAGTTAGTCATAGTTAATATAGTACATCCTTACATATGGTCTGTTTGTTGTAGTTAATAGGTCACATCCTAACTCATATAGTCAGTTGTAATAGTTAGCAGGTTACATCCTAACCTAAAGCCAGTTATGTCAGCAGGTGCTCGAGTGTGGAAGCCACCAACAGTCAGACAGGGGTCTCTACAACAGCCCAGTACGTCAGATGCAGTGTCTGTACAGGTATAAAACAGCACACATCACCTTCAGCAGCCTTACCATGTCCTGTCCTCTATGGTACGAGACCTGCTTCATGTCCGTGTGACAGCAGACTCATGGATTAAGGGTATTAATGACACCAGCACGATGTATAACCTTAGACGTATTGTTGCTAGGAGGTAAGGTACCTACTAGGGGTGTACGGTATAAACGGTGCTGAACGTATACCGGTGTGAATTTGCGCTACGGTATGGATTTTGACGTTACCGTGAGACCGGTGTGACCGGTAGACAATGTTGTGTGTAACGCGTAACAAAGTAAGTAATGCGTTAATACAGTTCCCTGACTACTTTTTCATGTAAAAAGTAAAGTTACGAGCAACTACTGAAAATATGGTAACGAAACATAGTCCCTTTTTCAATTCGGCACCACGTTACTTTTCCCAAGGACAGATTGACAGCGATACTGCCTTCTCAGGCCGTATGCTATTGCGCAAGCACGCAGGCGCGCAAGCATGCAGGCGCGCAGCAAGCGCTCCTGCGTTGCGCAATAGTCCCTTCACAAGCTCTCATTCCACAATGTACGAGACAGACGCTGGTAGCGGGAAGCCGTCTCTGATATCAGACATTGCTTCCGCAGGCATTTTGAAAGCCAGCCCTTACAACAAAATGCCAGTGGTGGAACGAGATGACAAACGTTGTCACTGTTTACCTGTCTAAGGACATGGTTCCCTTTCAAAATGTCGATAGAAAGGGCTTTAAAGAGATGGTCAAAACACTCGATCCCAGGTACGCGTTACATGCCCGCACACACTTCAGCCAAATTGAGATGCCAAAACTATACGGCAAGGTCCGCAAGCAAGTGGAGAAACAAATCCATACTATTAAACATTAGTGTTTTTCAGAGATGGAAGTAACTTTAATTTAATTTTTTTGATGTGGTTTTGATGCCTTTCCAGTATTTTTCCCCCTTCAGAGGCATTTATATCGAAATTAGAAGATACAATTAACATACCGTGATATAATACCGTTACCGTCTATTCCTCAAATCTTACCGTGATATAGGGCTGGGCGATATTGCAAAAAATATTATCACGATTTTTTTTTTCGATATTAATCACGATATTTAATATAAAAAAATATATATATATATTTTTTTTCTTTTCTCTTATTTTCATTGTTGTTGATAGGCTGTGTGTGTGTGTGTGTGTGTGTGTGTATGTGTGTGTGTGTGTGTGTGTGTGTGTGTGTGTGTGTGTGTGTGTGTGTGTGTGTGTGTGTGTGTGTGTGTGTGTGTGTGTGTGTGTGTGCACCAGGTAATGGGCGTGTACTTAGGCATTAACCGCAAAACTGCGATCTGACTATTTTGTTTATTTCTGCCGCATTGGCTGTCAGGTAAATCCACATCAGAAATGTTGTTTAAAAAAAAAAAAAAAAAAAAAAACCTTTTTTTCATATCGAGCATTTATGTCTAATGCTTATCGCCGTGATCGACGTGAGATTTATCGCGATTAATAATCGTTATCGCCCAGCCCTACCGTGATGTACATTTTAGTCCATACCGTACAGCCCTAGCACCTACCCACATTAAAAAAACTGGGAGTACTCCTAACTAGACGTTCTGTCTGTCAGAGTCTCTCAGGGCGGGGGTGGAGTGACCAGGAGGTCTCTGGAGGGACCACTCCTTCTCATCCAGAGATCGACCCCCCCGGAGGAGGAGTAGAGAGGGGCTCTGCAGTCCAGGAGGAGGTCTCCTTGGGTTAGCTCTGATCCCACCACTGCTTCACTGCAATAACATCTTTTTGTGCACGTATAGTCTGTAACTGTGTGTGTGTGTGTGTGTGTGTGTGTGTGTGTGTGTGTGTGTGTGTGTGTGTGTGTGTGTGTGTGTGTGTGTGTGTGTGTGTGTGTGTGTGTGTGTGTGTGTGTGTGTGTGTGTGTGTGTGTGTGTGTGTGTGTCAGTTCTCCATGAACATATGAAGGGCTCAAGTGTTATTCAAGAGAGACGAACCTGAGAAATGTTCTCAGAGTTAACTACCAAGAACCGGAAGTACCTAAGGATGACGACTACTTCTGTAAGAGGGCTCTCTCTCTCTCTCTCTCTCTCACTCACTCACTCACTCACTCACTCACTCACTCACTCACTCACTCACTCACTCACTCACTCACTCACTCACTCACTCACTCACTCACTCACTCACTCACTCACTCACTCACACCAATTTTTAATCTTCCTGTTTCTGTCTATACAATATAGATTTGTAGCTGAAGCTCTCTTGGACGTAATAAATAAATGAACTCTCTCCAGTCTGTGATGAGTGTAGGACTATCTTCCTCGAAGAGTGCGAGGTCCACGGTCCTATCGTCTTCATGGCTGATCGCCCCGTTGCTGTCAGAGAGAAAAACAGAGCCAAGAAGACGCTGCCCGCTGGGTTTGAGGTATATGTCGTACTTTAACACAACAAAGTTCTCCCCGTCCAATGAGACGGTATAACATTCATTGTTTAATACATTTCCCAGCTAATGTATATAAAAACAGTAATGTGAACAGTTGTATTGCCAAAGCAGATGGATATATCTCTCCCCCAATGGTTCTTCTTCCTGAATCGTGCTTTCCGTCTATCTCTCCCTCTCTCCCCCCATTTCCCTCTATCTGCCTCTCTTTGTGACTCCCTCTCTGAACTCCCCCCCCCCCTGTCCCACCCCCCTCTTTCCTTTCCTCCCTCCCTCTTCCTGTCTAAATCTCTCTTTCTCACTTGTTTCCCAACTACTCATCTCCATTCATTTCTTATCATATCTTATCTTCCTCTCCCCCCCTCCATCTCACCACCTCTCTTCCTCTCTCCATTCCTCTCACCTCTCTTTGTCTCTCCCTGCCTCATTCTCTCTACATCTCTCTTCTCCATGTGTCTCCATCTCGCTCTCCTCTACCTCTCTTGTATTCTATCTCTCCTCCCTCCTCCACCTCTCCCTACCTCTATGTATTCATTCCCTCTACGACTCTCCTCCTCTCTCCATCTCTGTCTCATGTGGGGTAGATCAGAGATTCTGGGATCCCTGGGGCCGGTCTAGGGGTGTTTTACTGTGGAGACGGTGGCCTTCCCATTGGAACACACTTTGGACCCTACGAAGGACACAGGACCGATGAAGAGGGAGCCCTGGAGAGTGGATACTCCTGGGAGGTCAGTGTGTTTGTATTCATTTATTTTGATCTAGTCTTGTGTGTGTGCTTGTGTGTTTATTGGATGGCATAGAGTCTGATTAACACATTTCTCCAGATCTACAAGAGCAGACACAATGATTACATTGATGCAAAGAGAGAGACACTTTCTAACTGGATGAGGTAGGACCCTATTCACTTTTATACCATCTACTGCATGAATAATGTTCACAATTTTCTTACTTACATTACTTTATTGATAACATTTATATTTCTCCATGTCTGTTATCTGATTAGATCCACATCTGTGTTGCTATGACATGTGCAGAAGATAGACTGTAAAGGTGTGTTGACGTACCTGTCTGTGTGTTAGGTACGTCAATTGTGCTCGTAATGAAGAGGAACAGAACCTAATAGCGTTTCAGCACAAAGGAGGAATTCCTTATCGCACCTGTGGCCTCGTGACTTCAGGAGCAGAGCTCTTGGTCTGGTATGGGGACGAATACGCCAGACATCTGGGAATCGGATTTGATCGACTGTGGAACAACAAGAGCTCTACTAAAGGTCTGCCTTCAAGTCTGTCTTTCTGTCAGGGTTTGGTTTCTATGCGGCACTTCATGACCACATCTCTCATTTTAATTCAAAAGAGCTTGGACAATAAACATCTACATTAACAAGGCAGTTAAGAAATTATACAGGAAATAGTAAAGTTTTACCATACATTTAAATATAATAAACAAAAGATGACAACATAATAGAAAAATATTCTTACTTGGAAAAATGTCTAAATGCAAAATATACAGTACCATGGAGGTTTCAAAAAAAACATCCAATCATACAAATTCAGGTATGCTTGATTAGGATGTGCAGCCTTATCAAGCCCCAAAGCCTAAAGCACCTGACTCTGGCCAGGTGAGGCTGCTTAAACCAGCCATCAGCAGCAATCTCAAAATAAAATGCATATGACTCTCTCTTTCTCCTAGGAGGGAGATCCCAGCTGACACCAGCACAGGCTTTCCCCTGTCCCGAGTGTCCGTACTCCTACACGTCTCAGATCTTCCTCCACAAACACATGAAGAGGAGCCATGGCGACCTGTACGGCCGACTGCTGAGGAGTGGAGAAATCAAGGTGGAGCCTAGTCTCCTCCCATACGTCGCAGCCTCCTATCAAGAACCAATCGGAGCCTCCCCGGGAACCGTCCAAAGCACGAGCCAGATTCCAGCAGAAGGAGCCGGACGCCACAGATGTGAGAAGTGCAGTAAAACCTTTAGTCGCTCTCATAGTCTGAAGGTACACCAGCGCATCCACACGGGAGAGAAATCATACCACTGTCAACAGTGTGGGAAAACATTTAGTACATCTGGTAGTCTGAAGAGTCACCAGAGGATCCACACGGGAGAGAAACCATACCACTGTAAACAGTGTGGGAAAACATTTAGTCAATCTGGTCATCTCAAGAGTCACGCACAACTTCACAGAGGAGTCTCCACCCAAACAACCATGTGAAGAAACTAAATGGTTCCCAGACATCTGTTATTCAAATCTAATCGAACATGGTTCTTGCTGTTATATGTTAAAAGGGCACATGAACGGTTAATTGTTTATCTTATCAACTTTATGTATTTATTTATATTCTGTGTCTGTATGAGTGAAGGTTTTTACCCGAAAAATGTTCAGAAGAAAAATAGTTTGAGAGATATAATGTTAACTGAATTATTCTCTGACGTCATTGTTATATTTATTTCATTTGTATGTATTTATTTATTTATCCTGTAGAAATTCAAATAAAATCAGATATGCAGTGTGGAGAAGTCTGGTTTTGTCTGGATAGAATAGAAGCAGTCCGACATGTTGGTGAATTATATTTGATATGCTGTTATGTATAACGTAGAATTCAAAGGATGAGCTGAGGTCCCGTTACTGACCACCAGAGGGAACCACAGCACCACGAAGATGTTCCCCTTCCCCGAATTCAGTGACATTTTGAATTAATTATTGATAATTATGTTTCAATCTCCCATTAATAATTACTATTCACCGTCCTTCAATGGAAGTGAGAAAAAAAGGATGTCTGATTTAAACCGTTGAAGAGGCCTGTGATTTGGTAGGCTAATACAGTGAACAAATGATCGATATATCAACCAGTGGCGGTGGGTCAATAGAGGGCGCTAGGGCGCCGCCTCTCCGTGAAATATTCACTTCAATATACAAAGCTGCAAACTTGTCGCTTTCCTGCGACAATCGCCGTTTTCTTGGTCTATTTGGTCATTCACGTGAATCGTGTAGAACCGGAGAGTTTTGTTTTTTTGGGGGGGGGGGGGGGTTCCAGAATTGCGAAAAATTATAAGTATAAAAAACATACAAACTGGTAAGCTTTTCCCACCATCGTATTGGTTTAAATTTAAATAAGCCATTTTTTTAAGCCAATCGTGAAAAGGCCGACAGTCGGCAGACTGGATCTGGCCCTCAAATTGTCTTGACCCCGGTGGAGGAGCTGTTAATAAACATAAATTCAGGGCGCCCTGGCATGGAGGGGGTACCTGGAGGTAGCCCATGGAAAGCCAAGAAGGCCACAATCCGACCAGAGAGTTCTGTACCCTCCTCATCGACCAAATACAGAACTTTATATCTGAAGGTCCTGAGGGCAACAAAACCCTGGCCCTGAACAGTGTTGGTAAGCTTTGAATTTAATTGATGGTATTGGGCGTTGCAATTTAGAGTTTTTAACATGCATTTAAAATGAGCAACAAACTTTAATAACCTTGTGCTTTTCCCCTTATCACAGCATTGCAGAAAGGACAGTACAGGCTGGTGGGGAAGATGATTGCCCTCTGCCTGGAGCAGGGGCAGGTCTCTCCGAGATTCCTATCACAGCGCCTCTACAGACAGGTTTGTAAGCTGTCCCCTCTTCCTGCCACTTTGGAAGCGGTGACAGATTACAATTTGAGGACCAAGCTCCAAAAGGCAAGTAAATGGTTAATGTTAATTGAAACCACTTTTTGGAGAAGTGTTTTTGTGTCAAGATACTGTGTGGTGTGCTCTATAGTGTACTGATGTTGAATTTCAATGTATGATTTATGTCATACACATATGTCAATGCATTCTTTACTGATTTGTGCCATGAAAGTGCTTAGAAATCCCAAATAATGATTATTGTTCCTAATGTATGATATTAGATTGCAGATGCCACACATGTGGAAGGTGCCAGGGAGGCTATGGAGGAGGCCACAGACGAGCTCTCCCTCATGGGCTCCTTCTCCTTTGTGCGGAGCCTCCCGCATAGGGATGAGCTGCTGGGGGCAGCCCTCAACTTCCTCACAGAGGGCCGTATTTTGACTGCTCTCAATCAGTAAGTGGAGCTGGGAATTGACTATTTAATGGACTGAGACCTTTGTGTTGGAGTGAAAAGTTATCATGTGTTCCAAAATAATCTAAATTTATATTAATTGAAAGGATTCCTTGTCTAATTGATTTTTATCTTCACATTATGTACAATGGAGTAGGCTAGAACAGGCTTCAGAGCAACAGACCTTATATTTTCTATGATCTATTATCTCATTGATTTTACAGATTCAAAGAAGGGTTGGAGACCTTCGGGATTCTAGCTCTTTTGAGGATCCACCATGAGGAGCTCAAGGGGGTCTTCATGGACACACCTGAGCCGCTGCTGGCCTCCCGGTTGGAGTCCACATTCATGACGTCCTACCTGTCTGAGCCGGGCTCCAATCGGAGGAGGAAGGAGGCCAGGACCCTTATATATTGGAGGGACTGGCTGATCGAGGTGGAGGGTAAGGAAGTGTTTCTATCTACAACCCTTATCTATCTAATTGTTCTTTGTTAATATATGCTTATTCTGAATTTGATGCACAATTCAAAACAGGGGACCACCAAAGAGGAAAGCTGTAGAATGCTCAAAAAACAACAATGTTCAACTGTTTCAACATTAGTAACTGGTAACAGGTGATATTATCATGAATGGATATAAAAGGGGCATCCTGTAGAAGTTAAGTCTTCACAAACAATAATGGGTCACAATACACAAAGGAAAAATACAAGACTGTTTACAGCTCTGCATGAATGAACAAATGCACACATGAAAAATATTTACTATTTGATTTGTGAACCTAGGCATACCTGTAAATACAGCACTGCATAGGGAATTATAGTGAACCGATTGTGACAGAACCAGCATATCACATTTTATATTTTTTTCGAAAGAATGACACATTGATTTATTAGTGCACACTTAGGGTTAAACAAGGACTTTTGAACATTTCTATTGTGATCTGAGAAATGCAACATAAACCAACATAAAACATAACCTACATTTCTCTGCTGAGATTAATAAAGTATATCTTATCTTAACTAAGGACGACGAAAGATTGGCACATGTCAGGCAGTTTAAAATTCCTGTTAATGTTCACATGCGGTCGTTCTTACAAGTTATCTCTTATGTACTAACAGATGGAGATACGAGTCTCACCCTGGGGGCGGTTCTGGCGTTTGCCACGGGCCTCAAAAGGATTCCTGCTGTGGGTTTTCCCATCGGACCCCGGCTTGAATTCCTCCATGAGGAAGATGGACCGGCCCTTTTCCCCACGGCCAATACCTGTTCCCTGGTCCTCAGGCTACCGGTGTATCCGGAGTACAATCGATTTAAGGAGGCCATGGAGGAAGGAATAACCTCCTGTGGGAGTACCTTTGGCGTGGCCTAATTTGGTGCCCAACCCCGTGGAAGGACGCTTGGAGTGCCCCCACACACACACACACACACACACACACACACACACACACACACACACACAGGGAAGGACGCTTGGGGTGCCCCACACACACACAGGGAAGGACGCTTGGAGTGCCCCACACACACACAGGGAGGGACGCTTGGAGTGCCCCCACACACACACAGGGAAGGACGCTTGGAGTGCCCCACACACACACAGGGAAGGACGCTTGGAGTACCCCACACACACACACACACACACACAGGGAAGGACGCTTGGAGTGCCCCCACACACACACAGGGAAGGACGCTTGGAGTGCCCCACACACACACACAGGGAAGGACGCTTGGAGTGCCCCCACACACACACACACACACACAGGGAAGGACGCTTGGAGTGCCCCCACACACACACACACACACACACACACACACACACCTTTTTTCCCACTCATGACCTGCACCGTGACGTGGTGAGTGGGCTTTCCACCAAGCCAGGTCAAACTATTGTGTTCCAGCCTCACTATGTTAAAGGTAAACAAAAACAAATGTCTGACTGCAACAAAGTGCTCTATCTCTGTAAAGTACAATGGGGAATTACAAAAGTCCTACATGGTTGAACTGTATCTTCCAAATGTTACAGACAGACTTCTCAGTGACTTGGCTGAATTCATTGGCTTGGCTGCGTTCTGTTCCTGTTGTGGTAATAAGAAGTAGAGCCCCCCCATCTTCATCTGCCTGCAGCTACCTTCTCCGGGTCAACTTCGTCCTGGATGGGCTTCCTTCCAATCGGGCCCTGCTCCTCACATTAAGCAGAGCCCAGCTTTACCCAAGACGCAGATGTTTTTTTCACTGTTATCCCTCCATAAAGTTTCTTTGATGTGTTGTTAATCATGTATGACTAATGCTGCCCTACTGTGTGAAAGGTGTGAAAACTTTGGGATAGCTTATGGTCATGATGTTTACGTTGAGAAATATGTAGTAGGCCTACTGCTTAGAAATGCATTTTTATGAAGCTTGTTTATATGCTATTTCCCATGATGATAAATTAACATTTCATTGCTGTGAGTTGTGAAGATTATACAAATAAATAGTAAATGCGCTGAATCAGAATACTCATTTCCCATGATGATATATTAACATTGCATTGCTGCAAGATTTGTGAAGATTATACAAATACATTTTAAATCCGCTGAATCAGAATACTCTATCAAAACTTTAGTGATGGATTGTAAATGCCCTTACCGAAGTACTGTACAATAAGTGCAATTTGGAGGTACACTTGTATTTCACTTGAGTATTTAATTAAACCAACTTATCTCCAGATGTTTGCGATAAACTGGAGGATGACGGGAGAAAATCCTGAAAAATAAATGATTGAAGAGCCCCCCATGATCCGCTCGGAAAGTCATAGTCACGCTGATTACAGGTGTTTTTAAAATGCGTATACGGCTCTCACATGACAGCCACGCAACGGACACATCATCTTACATCATTTGATGTATTGCTGTATTAAACCAGCAAACCATCGCAAGGAAATGTAACAAAGCTGTAGCTGAAAGATTCATCCACAAACATCAGAATAGAAAAACACTGGCAGGGACCATTTTAGCGCATAATGACTACTGCTGCCTATGCTTGTGGCAGTAATGCAATTCTGCTGAATTATTTGGAGGACTTATAGCCTACTTGTAGTGAGGTATTTTTAACAGTGCGGAATCTACAGCTGGTCACTTTCACTGGCTAAGCAAAATGAATCCCGAACAGTTGAACCTCTGAATTGATCCTGAAAGCCTATGTCCTAGAATAATTCATTTGTATTCCGTTTTAGGCCATCTCACTAAAGGTCACTTAATAGCCTATTTAAGCTCACCAAGTCCAGTATTCAGAATTCAAAGCATTTATTCACAAATACGTTCTATTTTTTTGACAAGCGGAGCCGACAGTCCTGTGCAAGTAGCCTATGCAAATTAGCCATGTGCGCCAAACAGAAGATACGCAATGAACTGATTGTTGCGCATTGTTGTGGATATGTAGGCTGGTTAGTTGTGGTTGTTTGTGGTCTTAGTGAAACAGCCTTGCCTTGGAGTTGGAGTGATTGTGTGAATGTGCGAGAGAGTGCACCTGCCGTGGTGATGTTGGGCTTGTTGTGGGCTTATATGTGATCAATGATGTATCTGTCTGATCGTATTAGCTGGTTAAATAATGTCACAAGATCGGTCATACTGCAGGCTCTCATTTGCAAATGCACTGATTGTGTGCCCGTCTCCGATATGCTATATACCTGGCATTTATTCAGTTCATGTTCTTCTGAGTGCGCAAGAACGTGCCAATTATTGTCGTGTTTGCATTGTAATGCACAACTTTGCCCCTGCCTGTTATAAAATAACGTGCATCCCAACAACTTTAGCCAATGCAGGCTCCTATTGCTTTACCAGTCTTTAAAGTGTGTGCGTGTGCGCGTGTGTGGTTTTGTGTGTGTGTGTGTGTGTGTGTGTGTGTGTGTGTGTGTGTGTGTGTGTGTGTGTGTGTGTGTGTGTGTGTGTGTGTGTGTGTGTGTGTGTGTGTGTGTGTGTGTGTGCGTGCGTGTGTGTTGGCATGTAGGCTATAGATATAGATTGATTGTCTTGGCTTGCTTGCATCCATGAAATATTGTAATGTTATGGCCTACTCAATGGCCTACTCAATGCACACTGCCATCTCAATATATAGCCTAACATATACAAATATATCACTGTACTAGACACAAATGTATTTTCCACTAGCTAGTGGTCATTACATTGTAGTGAAACTAGTAAAGACAACACAGCTTTATGTTACGGCGAAACATGGAAGCACTGCAGCTTTTGTCTCGACAATGCGTTACTTTAGTCTGGTATTTCTCTTCACTGATTGGTTAGACAGCCTTCAAACTTAGTGGTCAAGCAAAGAAGAGGGAGGGGCTCGTTCTGCATACCTAATAGCCGGAGTGAATAACTAATAGCCGGAGTGAATGACTAATAGCCGGAGTGAATAACTAATAGCCGGAGTGAATGACTAATAGCTGCGGCTATTAGTCATTCAAAACCGTATGGATTCCGTACGGAATTCTTGCCAAACCGCACGGAATCCGTACAGTTTCCGTACGGATTCCGTACGGTTTTGCACTTTTACCGCGCCATTCTAGGGCCGGATTGTGGCCTTCTTGGCTTTCCATAGCGAGTTGCCGCGCGGCGGAGTGAAAGCAGCTTAACAGAGCAAAGTGTCCCAACTGGGGGGAATGAGGACATTTGTTCAGGTTTGCAGGTCAGGTCAAGGACAGGTAAACAAACCACTGTCTGGACCAGAGCTCTACTGGTAACAGACCACTGTCTGGACCAGAGCTCTACTGGTAACAGACCACTGTCTGGACCAGAGCTCTACTGGTAACAGACCACTGTCTGGACCAGAGCTCTACTGGTAACAGACCACTGTCTGTACCAGAGCTCTACTGGTAACAGACCATTGTCTGGACCAGAGCTCTACTGGTAACAAACCACTGTCTGGACCGGAGCTCTACTGGTAACAAACCACTGTCTGGACCAGAGCTCTACTGGTAACAAACCACTGTTTCCACGCTACCAAGTTGAGTAGACAAATGACACCACTCACAGAGCAGTTCCAAGCACAGAAGTGTTAATTTACCTTGTAAATGAAACCAGGGTGGGAAAAGGGTCATCCACCTCTTATATGATCCAGTCAAACACTTTCCACCTCTCTCTCTCTCTCTCTCTCTCTCTCTCTCTCTCCCTCTCCCTCTCCCTCTCCCTCTCCCTCTCCCTCTCTCTCTCTCTCTCTCTCTCTCTCTCTCTCTCTCTCTCTCTCTCTCTCTCTCTCTCTCTCTCTCTCTCTCTCTCTCTCTCTCTCTCTCTCTCTCTCTCTCTCTCTCTCTCTCTCTCTCCAGGTAACGGGACAAACAAGGTGTCCTTTGACATCTACGTTTCGAGGCGATTGCAACAGTGCCACACATGATCATATTTGAATATGTTTCGGGGTAGTAATTACAGGGCTGCCAAGTTTCAGAAAATGACAAGAGTGAGACTTTAGAGTCAGAAGCGTTCGGCCGCCGACCAAAAAAATTGGCCTTTTTTAACATTGATTTATACCTTAGGACTGATGTCCTAAGGTATAAATCTAAAACTTAGATCACTTAAACATGTCTATCACAGCATGAGAAAACGTAGTAATTGTTTTCGAGGGTGTACGGAAAAGCATAACACCTTTATAACAAGGCTTTCTATGGGATAACTGTATAACAGCTGTACTAGCGACCTGTCACAACTGTTGCCTTTCCCCCGGGACGAACACTTGAATGATGTTCGTGTCATTAACTCAGGGCCGGCCCTGACCAATTTTCACCCTAGGCAAGATTTTTGCTGGCGCCCCCTACCCCGTTGGATCGCACAGTAAATTCGACTACCAATGTTCATAAACTCAGAGAAGCTACAAAGCTTTGTCTTTGAGACTCATTGATTTTAGATAGAAAATGAAACACACAAAACGTATTACAAACCAAGTAACAAGCAATGAATCACTCATACAATAAGTATGCACAAAATACTGCAAAGAAATGCATGATGTTTACTAAAGGTATTCATAAGCAAAATAATAGATAGAGTTCAGATTCAAATTATAGTAAATACAATTAAATGTAGTATGGTTTATCTAGTTTGGTTCTAACCAGAGATTAAACAAGCACTCAACTGAAGTCTAAAAAAAATACAAAATTAGGGCTGTGCAGAGGTAGACGGGACAGCAGCACCTGATGCTGTGTCACTGGGGGTGGTACTGAAATATTTTAAAAGTGCATCTGAAGGGAGAAGAGAAGTATATGTGACGACTGCATGTTACATTTTAATAAAAAAACAGATGCTTGGTGTGCTATACATGAGACTAATATAGACTAATGAAAATGTGATGAGATTCATTCAACTTTATTGTCATTGCAATGCAATTCAGTCTAACCACAGTGCAAAAAATAGTAAAGTGCAGTGAAATGAATGTATATATAGCCTATGAATGATATGTGAAAGCTAAGGTGTGAAATATTAACATTAATACACTTTAACTACACACTCTTGACCCCGCCCCCCTCACAGAGGGCAGGTACAGAGCAACGAGCCAGGCAGGCACCCAGAAAAAAGGCTTCTCCATTATTTAATAGCCTTTGCTATGACTTTATGTTGCTGTGGGCTAAAATAATATTTCGAAATAATAGTAGTAATGGCACTGAAAAAAAAAAAGTAGTATATATATATATATATATTTATACCACGGTCTGCGGGAATACTCGATTCTGATTGGATGCAGGGTGTGCATTAACTCCTGATATACGGACACCTGGACAAGTAGTTCCGTCAAATTGTCTGTTTACCGTTCTCAATTAATGCGCTAGCTGGCGTATCGTCTCTAAAATAGTAGTAACCATAGCAACGGGAAACAAAACAAAGCTCAGCGGACTATAATACCTCCCGCTACCTCCCGTTCTAAAGTCGTAGCTATGGCCCGTCCTAATTACTGGAGGAGTGAACAACGTTTCCGTTGCATGAGAACCCAACGGGCGTGTAATGGTGGTTCCGGGTATTAGTCAGACCCTCAGGCGTAACCAGGCAAACAAATTTATGTTTTGTGGAAAACTTTATATTCGGATTGTAAAACGCATGAAAATATAAATTAATGGTCTTAATTTGGTCACCGTTGGTAAGTGACCGTGGTATAAGCGGGATAATGCCCTTCGAGGTGTCCATTATCAGGAATTAATGGACTTCGCGGAGGCAACCGTCCTCCGCTTCGCGTCGGACGGTTCACGCCTCCACGTCGTCCATTAATTCCTGATAATGGACACCTCGTCGGGCATTATCCCTTACATATATATATATATTTTTTTTTTTCTCCCCGTTTTTCGGCGCCCCAAGCATTTGCCTATACTGCCTATGCCTAGGGCCGGCTCTGCATTAACTAACAACCAACTAATACATTTGCTGAACTACATAAGCAGAGGGCAGACAAACTGCTTTCCCTGTCTTTAATTTTCAACGTGTGACATTATCATATTACATTTGGGAATCTCAAGAATAGATTTGACTTTGGATGAACAGACAGCGGAGACAAAATATTAGCAAAGGGGAGGGAGAGGCGTCTCACACCTACTTCGCTAACATTAAATTGACATCAGCCCTTGCTCCGTTTATGTCACATTATTACTCTTAGGATTGTTTAATGTCTATATGAAGAAATTTAACATTACACAAGTGATTGTGATCATTTTGAAACCAAGACTGATTTTATTGGTGAGCTGATTTTGAGAAATCAAACTATGCTGCTACCTAGTTATGCTAGCTAACTAACACGAAGAGTTCAGTAATGTATTACCTTACGTTTTTATACATAATGCTGTTATGAAATATGAAAACAACCAGTAAACATCTCTGTGTATAATGTATATTTGAAAGAAGGCGATTGATGTAGGCCTACTTACCCTTCTTGAAAATGTTGCAGAATGCAGTCCAGAAGTCAAATTTGGCACTATATACAAAGACGCTCCACCAAGACGCTCCACCAAGACGCTCCACCAAGACGCTCACACGCGCAGGTCGCGGGAGATTGTTTACAAACTGTCAAACGTATACATCGCAAAGTGGACACCGTGCGACTACATAACCACTCGAAGCCGCGAGGACCAAAGCTTATTATCATGAGAAAAAAAAAATAGAGTAATGAATGGGGAAATAAGCGTGAGAAATGGCAAGTGTGGCGTGTGGTGTGAGAATGGGTCAAATTGCGTGACTGTCACACTCAAAGCGTGAGGCTTGGCAGCCCTGTAATTAGCTGTCGATTTTGGAGGCCTTTATCAATAATAACCAGCTACAGATTTGCTTCCCGATGGAGATTTTTGGCAAATTACATGTTATTTAGCATCTACACGTTAAGCTGAGTCCAATGAGATCAAGCTCGCCCTCTTGCTACACGAGATCATGTCCTAGACCTAGGTGTACCATGTAAAATACATGTTACCATTTGCTAGAGTGTCATGCTTGGTGTCATTGGACTCAGCTCAACGTGTAGATGCTAAATAACATGTCATTTGTCACAAATTTCTATCGGGAAGCAAATCAATAGCTGCTCATTATTGATTAAGGCCTCCAATTTCGACAGCTAATTACTACCATTAAACATGTTTGAATATGCTTATGTGTGGCACCGTTGCAATCGCCTGGAAGCGTAGATGTTGAAGGACACCTTGATCGCCTTCTTACACCACCGGGAAGATATTTACATGCTTCTGATTGACCAATGAATTGATTCAGCTATTCCCCCAGAAGTCTGGGGTCAAAAGGTCAAAAGGAGCCGGCACCACGCCGGTTATGAGACAAAAGTTAATGTGTATTTCTCTCATAACTTTTTGTCATTATTAAAGAGAGGCCTGATTCTCAGATATGCATGTTGGATGGCTAGGGTGTAGGTCTGGGAAGAACTTCAGGCCAAAATCTTGCAAGCGAGCCGCTGGGTGCAGGTGCAACGAGATGGAGCACTTGCTGAGTCATTTCCTGTAGGGCTGGAGCAACAGGTTGAAGCGTATGCGTACTTTGAAACCCCCTTTGATATATAAGAGACCTCAAGTAACAGCTTACTTAAATGTTGTCGACCCAGTCACCTATTTCATCACTTCCTTTAGGGCTTCGGCCTCCTAATTGATCATTGTAGTATAATTGAATGCCCTCTTTCATATTATATGATACTTCCACCACTGGGACGTGGCAACAACTCTCCAAATCCATATGGGGAGGGGGGGGGATGCTTGTGGACAGTAGGGTTGTACACTAGACATAAATTGGAAGCAAACTCAGGAGAAGGAATGACCTCTCACAAATATTTATTTAATAAATTGTTTCAAATAACCCTGCCTCGTTAAATCAATGAGCTTGGTGTTTTGCTTTCAAAAATAGGTACTTAGTACCCCCAACTTACTCCAAAGTGCCCCTAAGTGAAGGGGCACCTCAGGCCAAAGTGCCCCCAGAAAAACTTTGGCCTAAAGTAGATGAAGTACAAAGTACATGTTTGGTCATTAATGGTCTGAGAGGGCCCCCCATTGGAAAAATGACGTTGACGCAGTCCAAAGACCCCAAAGTAACCCCGGGTGACCGGTTCTGAATTCAGCAGCGGACACTTTCTTCAGTTTGGGGCAAAGTGCCCTTCATTTTGGGGGCCCCAATTCAATTGGGGTAACTTTTCGCACAAAGTGTGCCAAAATCTCCAATTTTGTATACCGAAAATGACCTCTTCCCTCAGCGTTGGCGAGGTGGTGAGAGGCCTTCAGGGCAGCCAGGATCAGGCGATTCTTCAGACTGAAGTCCGGGTCCTCCGATCGCGGAGCAGCCGGGGCGCGCGGCGCCTCCCTGGGTGGAAGCGGACGCGCAGACCCAGTGCGCGCCGCGGTAGCCACCGGAGGCCTCGGGCGTCGTGGAGGTCGGGGCCGGTCGCGGGGTCGCGGGTCAGGACGCGGAGGTGGAGGTCTCACCTGTGGCCGTGTCCTCTGGGGTCCGGCGGGGGGGCCCAGAGCCCACGCAGGGTGGCGAGGAGCCCGGCGCGTCTCAGGCGCGCGGCGATGGGGAGGCCTCTGCGTCTAGCGGCGAGTAGGCCGGTCTGTAGGCCTCAGACCAGCCCTCGTGGTGGTGGTGACGGGCAGGCCCGTAGGGAGACCAGTCCCTACCGGGCTTCGCGTGTTGCTCCCATCGCCTGGGAGACGGATGGCGTGGAGCCCAGAGGCGTTCATGTCTGTTGTCAAAATGACAGAAGCGGGCCTCCGGGGCAGGTGCAGCCCACGCGGAGGGGTTCATCAGCGGTGGGGGGTAGTGGGGGTCCCGAGGAGTCCGTGTTCGACGTCCCCGTTGGACCAGGGTCAACTCACCGTTGGTTAGGGGGTCGTTGGGATGCATGGTTCTCTTCGAGCAGTGCAGGAACTCGAACGATA
The DNA here is from genome assembly GCF_026213295.1 of Gadus chalcogrammus. Classification (NCBI taxonomy): domain Eukaryota; kingdom Metazoa; phylum Chordata; class Actinopteri; order Gadiformes; family Gadidae; genus Gadus; species Gadus chalcogrammus. The sequence goes on from NC_079423.1 coordinate 22,327,214, forward strand.
ACGGAATGAAGCTAAGCTAAACTGTAAGGTAATAAGACAAGTGCGATCCAGCCAATATACGTATTTATTTTTAGGAAATTAGGCTGCTGTATGCTAGTACGACGTTTCGTCAAATAACTGACTTCATCAGGTACAAATTTAGTAGCAATAGAAACAGACCCTATGACTAGGGTGACCAGACGTCCTCTTTTTCCCGGACATGTCCTCTTTTCGAGACCTAAAAAATGCGTCCGGCAGGGATTCCAAAAACGTCCGGTATTTTGCCTCGTCGCAAAAAAAAAAAAATATATATTATTGTTATTATTATCTTTTTATTTTTTTTTTGCCTCGTCGCATATTTGTGTTTCTGGGTCTTTCACATAACCTACTAGTTATTACCATTGTATATGTCTATGGTTATTACGGCCTTCCAAGTTCTGGAAATGGTATCTCCCTTACGTTCCACCTTCTTGCGCGAGCTGACTGTAGAGAGAGTCTGTCATTGGGCGACCGATCTCATGTGCTCGTTGAGAAGGTGCCGTGTATAGACGGAATGAAACCCCCACTGAAGTACGTAGGCCCACGATACAAACCCTCTCCCCCCCCCCCCCCCCCCCCCCCCCGTCAACAATCTTGCCCGGGGCGCAATTGGACCTAGGATCGCCACTGTCTGCAGCCATGCCTAAACGTAAATGTAAGTTCACGGACGAACTAAAGAAAAAATACCCATGTTTTCGCCCCCCCCCCCCGCGACGAAGTGTCCTCTTTTTCACAAACTCAAATCTGGTCACCCTACCTATGACAGAGAATCCACGCAAGCCGAGGTAACAGAGCACAAATGTGACAGCACAAAAACAAGGAGGATAAACAGCTTTGAGATTTGAATTGGGCCAATAGGGAGGTTGAATTTTCAAATGTAATTGTGCAATAATGCAACAATGTAGCATAATTTTGTCACCAGCAGGTGGAGTGAGGAGGACCATGGTGCCTGCACCTTACGGAGCCGCCAGCAGTGGTCGCTGATTGTCCCTAAACCGGGTGGTGTTGGACTGACAGCTCGCGACAGAATTTAATAAAAACATAATCAAATGACCCCGTTGCATTAAATTATTGCAGTGGAGGACAAAAAACAAATAACAGAAAATAATAAAAACATAAAAGATCGAACGTGCCCCGAATAATAAAATGTGTAATAATGTGACCGTAAATACGGTTCAAACATTAGAAGCATCCTTATTTGCATTATATATACATTTTAAATTACATATATACAATAGGGAAGAGGAAGCAGCAGGTGAGTAGGGGATGGGAGATGAATGAGAGGGGACTGGGGGACACGGGATGGTGGAGAACGATAAAAAACAAATAAAATAAATTAAATTGAGGGCCTAGATAAAGGGGGAAGTCGCAGGAAGGGTCAATGGGGAGCCGGGAGGGTAAATGAATAAATTGGTGAAAGTAGGGGGGCCGATCGTAAGGTCGAATTAAACCGCAATAAAAACATAGCGTGTAAACAATGTTATTTTTGTACGTTGTACTACCATCAAACATCCAGGAGATGGAGCATGGAGAACCGTGGTGTTATAATGAATTTGGGTCACCAACAGGGGGTGCTAAGTGACTCCACACCATATTAATGTTGGAGATCTAAGATGGCGGCCTCCGTGGGCAGAAACGTAAACAAAACATTAAATAAGAGCGGTATTAGGGGTCACAAAAATCCAAATGTGTGACGATAAATAGTAAAAGTATAACACAAGACGAACCAGCGGAGAACAAAACACAAAAAGCTACAAATTGAGCCGAAGAACTTAAAAGAGTTCGGACCAAAATGGCCGCGAGTGTTTTCGTTCCCCGTGGTCAGCAGGTGTCGCCAAATAGACCAAAACCATGCGTTCCTATTAAAACAGTGGGTCAAATCAATGTACTGTCGAGGTTTGAAGAGTACATTAAAGCACTTTTAAGGAATGATGTGGTAACGTGATCGCTTGAATAAATAAGAATGGCAGGGAAGGGGGGGGCACAGGACATCAATAGAATAATTACACAGGGTGCATTTGGAAACCATATTAAAAGTAATATTGTTTGTAAATAGGAATGTATGAAAAATAAAAAATAGGGGGAGGAAGGGGGGCTGGGGCAGGGGGGCAGAATAAACACAAACACATGGTAAGAAAAATAAGAAAGGGGGATCCTTTGTGGGGGGCCGGGGGCTGGGGTGGAGGTCATGTAAGGGGGCCTTTGGGGGGTAGGGAAGGGAGAGGTTGGGGTTAGGGTCAGGGGTGGGAGAGGTTAGGTTTAGGGCCAGGGGGCGGGGTCAGGGTAAGGGCTAGGTAAGGGAGGGGGTTGGGGTTAGGGTCAGGGGTGGGAAGGGTTAGGTTTAGGACCGGGAGAGGGTCGGGGTTAGGGTTAGGGTCAGGTGAGGGAGAGGGTTAGGGTTAGGACAGTCAGCAATTAACGACGCCACGGTGGCGTCGCTGGCACGGGCCATCATCAGGCGGCTCCCCAGGGGTCCCCGACCCACCCCAACGTTCAAACCAAGGGCTTGCATGGTCCCCAGCCTGTCAATCCAAATCCTCTCCGACCTGCGCCGTTGGGCGGCAGACCAGAAGGGGTTGGCTTCTAGCACCGACGCGGAAAGGGCCAGCCATCCGTGTTGTATAAAATGCACAACCAAGGGTAGGTGAGCGTCTCTTTTATGTTTGATATTATGTCGGTGCTGGTGGAAGCGGACACGTACTGTGTTTCCTGTTTCTCCTACGTATTGGAGTTCACAAGTGAGACAGCGGATCGGGTAGACACAGTTCTTCGTATTGAGGCCTGAGTGCCGTTCAGTGGGGAGAACATTCCCATTGTTTTGGTTCCGGGCCAACGGAATAAAATTATAAAAATACGAGAGTCTAGTGACTCTGGGCTCCGACAAGGGGTGCAGTTTGGCCCTCACCAGGAGGTCTCTAATATTTTTGTTTCTCCTGTAGGCGGCGATGATGCCATAACCCGGAAGGTAAGTGGTTGTGTCGAGGAGATGTTGGAAGTTCGACCTGACCAGTCGGGTCAGGCGAGCGGACGAGGTGGAGGAGGTTGTGATAAAGGGGATGCGTTGCCCCTCGAGAGGAGGACGTGTGAGTTTAAAGGTTTTAAGGGAGAGACTGCGGGCCGATCGCGAATATCCCCTAAGGGCGAGGGCGTCAAACAGAATTTTAACTGCTTCCCAGAAGTCTGCAGTTCTGGAGCATATGCGCTCAAAGCGCAGGAGTTGCGGTTTAAGGAGCCCCGCGAACGTGTGCCTAGGGTGGAAGCTGCTCGCATGTAAGAGCGCGTGTGTGTCTGTGGGCTTAAAGAAAACGTTCACGTCTAACATGAGGGACGTCATGAACTGTGGGCCTTTGAACGTGGTGGTATCGAGAAAATCAACGGAGGAAAAATGTTTGCATGATTTGAGAGTAATGGACGGATCGTGCGTGTTTAGGATGTTTAGAAATTGATCGAATTCCGATTCAGAGTGTTGCCAAACGCCCCATATGTCATCTAGATAACGCATGTATGATAGAGGTTGCAGAGGGCAGACGGCGAGCGCAGAGGCTTCCCACTGCGCCATAAAGAGGTTTGCATACGAGGGGGCGAACTTCTTCCCCATAGCCGTGCCTTAGATTCGGAGAAAGAACTGATTGTCAAAGAGGAAATCATTTCTCGTGAGGTTTATCTCCAGCAAGCGAAGAAGTTCGTCGTCAGGGCGCGTGACGTCAGGACGCAGGTTAAAAGCATCACGCAGGGCGCGCGTGCCCCCAGCAATGTCTATATTAGAGTACAGACTGCCAACGTCCATAGTGAATAAGAAAGCGTGCGCAGGGATCCGAAGAGCACGGACCTTGGTGACGAAATCATAAGTGTCTTTTACGTAGCTCGCGTGTGAGATAGAAAGAGGGTAAAGATAGTGATCCAGGTACTCAGCCATATGGTAGGTTTCACTGCTACAGTCCGAAACTATCGGGCGCCCCGGGGGGATCTTAAAGGGCTCACTCCAGGCCACAGGCTCTTTATGTATTTTTGGTGACATGTAGAAGAGCCTGGGCCTGGGTTGCGCGTCACCCAAGAGGTAGTCACGCTGCCCATAGGTGATGTACTTTTTTCTCCACAGGGAGTAAATCAAATCAACAATCATCGGGACGGTCTCAGTATATATGGGAGCCTCTAGTTTGGAGTAGTAGCGCGTGTCGTGCAGCTGCCTGTGGCCCTCCCATACATACTGAGACCTGTCCATGATGACAACAGCGCTGCCTTTATCGGCGGGCTTGATTACTATATTTTTGTTTTGAATTAGTTGCGGAGAGCCTCCGACTCCTCAGGGAGGAGGTTAGCAGGGGCCCGGTTGATCCTGAAGGATTCGTGATAATAACGGAGGTCAGCATTGACCAAGCGCGCGACTTCTAACGGGATGTCATCCTCGGGTGGAACCCAGGAGGATTTGTATGTGAAGGGTAGTTTCTCCGACGGGGGGTGATCCCGGAAATAGACGGCTAGTTTAACCCTGCGGTGGTACTGTTGCATGTCCGAGCGGACCTGTTGGTACAACTTGCACGGGTCTATGTCGGTGGAGGGAATGAACGGGAGTCCTTTATCCAAAACCGAGAATTGCGCCGCCGTAAGTAGGAAAGACGTAGAAAGGTTAATAACCGAGCGGTTCCCTCGAGGCGTGTCTCGGGACGCGGGAGCGCTCAGTTTAAATACCCGACCCATTGGTTAAAGAGGAGCGCTGCCGTGTCCCGAGACCAGTGGATGTTATCACGTTCGGTGACGAACGCCTGTCTGGGCAGCGTTGGGATCGACTCGTATCGAATGGCGATGAAAGCATTTAACTTGGAGAGAAGCTCCTGCTCTCTGAACGGGAGCGCACGGGAATAGTTGACTTCAGGAATCTCCAGCGGTTTGGAGATTACGCACAAACGATTTCTCTAACTTGTTATTCCTTTCGTTTAAGCCGAAAGCCAGGACCAGTTTGCGGACCTTGGGGTTGATGGTGGTCTTGGCCATCACCGCGGAGGCATGACGGAACGACGCGCCAGGATAACCATCGATCTGGAGACCAGGTATGCTAAATTCAGCGAAGCGTGTGACGTTCGAGTCACCGAGAATGAGAAGCGGCTCCCTAGACTGTAAGTGCCACTCTTGGCATTTCTTACCCGTGCTTGGGTGTCGGGTTGGTCGAGCGAGAGTCACAGTCGGGGTGGAGAAGGAAGAGGCGGGGCTGGCGGGGTCCCGTGCGTCAGCCGGTGCGTCGTTTCTCTCCGGGTCGGCCCGGGCTAACCCATGCGGGGGTGTCGAGCCGGAGGGCGGTGGAGGAGGAGGAGGGGGAGGAAGAGGAGAAGAGGAAGGTCCGGGAGCGGGCATGGCTGCGACTCGTCGGCGGAGGCGGCTGGACGCGAGCCTGGTCCTTTGAGCCAACGGTGTGGTGCTCTGGAGAAGTCCCGGGGCTGCAGGCCGTGGAGGAGAGGGGGTAGGGGGAACGGGAGAGGAAGAGGAGGGGGGGGGGGGAGGCGGGGGGGATGGGGGGGCACAGGGGCGGAGAAGAAGGAGAGGAGCAGAAGGCCAGCGAAAAGGTAGGCGACGGCAGCCTGGCCGGGGAGCGCCGTTCAGCAGGTCCTACCCCCACGTCGAGGGCCTCCGGACCGGGTCCAGGGGACCAGAGGCCGGGGCCAGGAGGCGGTGGTCCAGCAGGTAGGGTGAAGCGTGGCAGCACGGCTCCAGGGGCGGGTTGCGGGAACAGCTGGACCAGAGGGACCGGAACGTCCAGAACCTCTCTGAGGCGAGAGCGCAGCGCGCTCACCGTCTCCGGGCGCAGGCGTTGGCCGAAGTGGCGTTGAGCCCAGGCCAGGGCCTCGGTGAAGTTCGGGCGCCAGATGGGGTCTGGAAGGAGGAGGAGAGCACCCACCTTCTCGTCCACCGCAGCCTTGTAGTGGTCCCGGAGCAGCAGCATGCTGGTGTACCGCCAGTTGCGCGCGTCACCGTCAATCAGCTGCGCGGTCGCGGCGTTGGGGACAGCAGGGCGAATGGAGACCCTCAGGGACTCAGCTAGCCTGGCGACGACGGGAAGGGGCTCCGGGCCCTCGGTGTTGGCGAGGTGGTGAGAGGCCTTCAGGGCCGCCAGGAGTCCGGGTCGTCAGAGAGCTGAGCAGCCGGGGCACGCGGCGCCTGCCTGGGTGGAGGCGGACGCGCAGACCCAGTGCGCGCCGCGGTGGTGACCGGAGGTCGGGGCCGGTCGCGGGGTCGTGGGTCGGGACGCGGAGATGGAGGTCTCACCTGCGGGGTCCGGCGGGGGGGCTCGGAGCTCGGGCGGGATGGCGAGGAGCCCGACGCGTCTCAGGAGCGCGGCGATGGAGAGGCTCCTGCGCCTCACGGCGAGGAGGCGAGTAGGCCGGTCTGCGAGGAGGTGGGTAGGCCGGTCGGCGTGGAGGCGAGTAGGCCGGTCCGTGGGCCTCGGACCAACCCTCGTGGTGGTGAGGGGTAGGCCCGTAGGGAGACCAGTCCCTGACGGGCCTCGCGTGTTGCTCCCAACGTCTGGGAGACGGGTGGCGTGGGGCCCAGAGACGTTCGTGTCCGTGGTCGAAGTGATGGAAGCGGGCCTCCGGAGCAGGTGCAGCCCACGCGGAGAAATCCATCAGCGGTGGGGGGTAGTGGGGGTCCCGAGGAGTCCGCCTGCTACGTCCCCGTTGGACCAGGGTCCACTCACCGTCATCTTGAAGGTGGTTCGGTTGCATGTTTCTTTTCGAATAGTTCGAATTCGAATTAAAACGGAAAGTATCGAAGCTATACTGAAATAAACTAAACTGAACTGTAAGGTAATGAGACAAGTGCGATCCAGCCAATATCCGATTTATTTGGAAATTAGGCTGCTGTGGGCATAGTACTAGGTACCGTATAATGGAGAATCCAGACAAGCCGTGGTTACAGAGCACAAATGAGGGACAACGAAAACAAATACTTTTATACAGACATGTAGGAGGGAGGGGGGACTTGAGGTCTGGGGCAGAGACATCCAATAGGGGGCCAGGGCATCAAAACAATTTCAAATTTAAACATGAAAAGCCAATGGGGGGGGTCAGGTGAAGAGCCAATGAGAGGTCAGGAGGGTAAACAACTTTAAAGTTTGAATTTGGGCCAATCAGGGGGTCGAATTTCAAAAGTAATGCTGAAGGAATGCAACATTATATCACTTTTGCTGTGTTTCTCCAGGTCACCAGCAGATGGAGCCCGGAGGATCGTGGTGTCTGCACCAACCGGAGCCGCCATCAGGGGCTGCTAAGTCGCCTTAAACCGGGTGGTGTTAAGGAAGCAGAGATGACGGCCGTAATAGAAATAATTAAAAACACAATAAAATAATACCGTTGCATCGAATTATTGCAGTGTGGGGGTCAAGGTGATACAATCCAAGGGTAAAAAAATATACAAAAACATAAAAGGCAAACTGTACATTAATGCGACCGTGATGCGGGTTCATACATTAAAAACATCGATTTTTACATGTATATGCATTTGAAAAAATGTATATAAACATAAAAGAAGAGGGAGCAGCAGGTAAGTGGGGGAAAGGGGATAAGTAAGAAGGAGGCATGGAATGGGGGGCACGGGACACTGATAAAGGATAAAAATAAATAAAAATATGGGCCTGGATGGAAGAAGGAGCCGAGGGAAAGGTCAAAGGGGAGTCGGGAGGGTGAATCAAATTGTAATTACAAGTGGGGACGGTAATAAGGTAAAATTAGACCGTTATAAACCGTTTTGATAATGTTGTATTTTTCCGTTGCAATACCATCAAACAAACAGGAGATGAAGCATGGAAAGCCGTGGCGTTGGTGTTAGTCTTGGTCACCGACAGGGGGTGCAAAGTGACGCAAAACAATAATGGAATGGGGGACACGGGACATGGATAAAGGATGAAAACTAATGAAATTAAATAAAAGCAAGGGCCTGGATGAAGGGAGGAGTCGAGGGAAAGGGCAATGGGGAGCTGGGAGGGTGAATGAAAATATAATTACAAGTGGGGCCGATAATAAGGTAGAATTAGATCGTTATAAAAACGTTTTGATGTTATTGTACTTTAACGTTGCAATACCACCAAACATCCAGGAGATGGAGCATGGAAAGCCGTGGCGCTGGCGTTAATCTGGGTCACCAACAGGGGGTGCAAAGTGACGCCGAACAATAAAGGTAAATATTGTGTTCGTTTAAACAGGGTTAATGCATTAAAGATATATTAAAGGAAGAGGGGCAGCAGGTGAGTGGCGGATGAGGAATAAGTAAATAAAAGGATGACAGGGAAGGGGGGCACGGGGCATATAACAAAAAATACCAAATGATAACAGTGGGTGCAGTGGAAGATCATATTAATATAATATTGTTATTAATAATAATATACATATATATATATATAAAAAATAAAAAATAGGGGGACGGAGGGGGGGCCCTGGGGCTGGGGTGGGGGGGCAGAATGAACACACATAAATGTTATGAAAAATAAAAAATGGGGGGACTGAGGGGGGCCCCTGGGGCTGGGGCGGGGGGGGCGCCAGAGTAAAAACACACACACATGTGGTATGAAAAAAAGAAAATGGGGGATCCTTTGTGGGGGGGCGGGGGCTGGGATGGGGATCAGATGGGGGAGGGGGGTTAGGGTCAGGGGTGGGAGGGGTTATGTTTAGGGTCAGGGGGGGACCCGGGTTAGGGTTAGGGTCAGGTGAGGGAGGAGGTTAGGGTTAGGATAAGGGGTGGGAGAGGTTATGTTTAGGGCCAGAGGGGGCGGGGTTAGGGTGAGGGTCAGGTGAGGGAGGGGGTTGGGGTTAGGGTGGGGGGTGGGAGGGGTTAGGTTTAGGACCAGGGGGGGCGGGGTTAAGGTCAGGGTCAGGTGAGGGAGGGGGTTGGGGTTAGGGTGGGGGGTGGGAGAGGTTATGTTTAGGGCCAGGGGGGCGGGGTTAGGGTAAGGGCCAGGTGAGGGAGGGGGTTGGGGTTAGGGTGGGGGGTGGGAGAGGTTATGTTTAGGGCCAGGGGGGCGGGGTTAGGGTAAGGGCCAGGTGAGGGAGGGGGTTGGGGTTAGGGTGGGGGGTGGGAGGGGTTAGGTTTAGGACCAGGGGGGGCGGGGTTAGGGTGAGGGCCAGGTGAGGGAGGGGGTTGGGGTTAGGGTGGGGGGTGGGAGAGGTTAGGTTTAGGACCAGGGGGGGCGGGGTTAAGGTCAGGGTCAGGTGAGGGAGGGGTTAGGATGGGGGCTAGGGGAAGAGGATAAAAACCATGATGAGGGCCCAGTCTGTGGTGGAGGCAGAAGGGGGACGGGGCCAGGTAGGCTGAGGTAAGGGCCAGGGCGAGGGGCACAGCTCTAAGGGAGGGGGCATTGAGGGAGGGGGGCACACACACTAACATGAAACATAAAACATCAAACATAAAGAACCAACGGCAGGTAGGTAATCTAAACGGGATCACACTTAATAAATGAACAATCCAATGCATGAACCTTACATCGTGTAGAGGATAAAAGGTAAGTATGTACATAATAAAGCACAAGCAACACATAAGGTCATAGCACATAGATAGTCATAGAACAAGTATCAAACAGTGATGACCCTGAGGCGGTGCAGTCCATGTAACAGAGATCCCAGTGGGGTTCAAGGGAGAGCAGGCAATGGTGGCAGGGAGGGAAGGAGGTCCGAGGAGACTGTAGGAGGCACTGGCGGGTTAGGACAGTGTTAGGGTTAGGGTTGGGGTTAGGGTTAGGTTTAGGATTAGGGCGCTCCCTCATGCGCCATGCAGCAGTACATGGGACTATCATGTGGTCTCCCATGCACTACTACCATGTAACAGGAGGAGGGCACGGGCACAAGCAATTAAAATACGTTAAAAACCTTTGCTTCAATAAAATCAATAAAAGAAATAAAATATGGGAGAAAGGTTATGTTTAGGAGGGGGGGAGGGAAGAGGTTATGGTACGGAACTGATGGAGTGGCTATGTTTTAGGACCGGGACGGATGGAGGGGCGAGACGGATCATCATTTAGGCCAAACGGGGCTATGGAGGAAAGCCTAAAGATCCACCTTCTCTCAGCAGCTCTCCACTGGACCAGGGACCAACCGACATTGGTCTCTAGACCGGACAATGAAAAGTTGTTGATATGATGTGAGATGAAGTGAGTATACAGTCGTTTATCGTTTGTTCCTTTCTGAATGTGATAAATGTGTTGGTATAACCTCTGTTTGATTGTGGCTCCCGTTTCGCCCATAGTTTGCACTGGATGGCGTAGACCAGGGGTTTTCAAAGTGTGAGAGAGTGAGCCCCCCCTCAGAGAAAAAAATTCAGCTATATTTATATATTTTTTAAACATTTGAAACATATTTTTTAAACATATTTTTTAAACATTTTAAACATATTTCTGAAACATTACAACATCTTTGTGCGTTTTTAAACACATTTCTTAACACAATTTAACAACTTTATCTAAGCATGTTTTAGCTTAACCTTTTTAAAATACATTTGAACATCTTAATCTGTGTAAACTGCCAGTTTACACAGATTCCTTCAGGGTCCCCGACTCTGAATTTTCAGAGTCGAATCAGATCTGCTTTTTCAGTCCAGAGATTCGACTATTCGGCGGGGTTTGTTTACCGGCGTTGCTATGGTGACCTAAATCATTATAAGCAACTGAAAACGATGCCGGTTTGAAACTAAAACTGTGATTCTGAAAAAAGTATAAATGCTATCAAAATTCCGTTTGGATAGTATTGAAGATACATTTGTTCAATGGTTTGAACGATGGTAAACGGTTGAAAAATGAATGAGTTACGATGTCTAGAAGTAGGTGTATCAGAATGGGCAGACGTCTTCAATGAAAACAGCTGAAAACGAAGCGGTATGAAACTAAAACGGTGGTTCTGAAGACATTTTAAATGATATCGAAATTCTGTTTGGATATTATTGAAGATACAAGTGTGTAGATTTGTTAAATGGTTTGCACGAAGATAAACGGTTGAAAATTGATTTAGTTAGGTTACTTCTACAGTTGAAGTACGATTGATGATTTGAATAATCGACTTTCAGGTTTTTCTTCGGGTTTATTTTTTTCTCACGTCGCACCCCCCCTGAAGAACTCTGGCGCCCCCCAGGGGGGGCGCGCCCCACAGTTTGAAAACCACTGGCGTAGACGACATTGCAGGAGAGTAGTGTGAAGGTCTGCGAGATGGGGGCACCGGCTCGACAGTTGAAGATGTACTTCAGGTTAGTAAAATAGGGGTCGAAGGTTGTGCGTATTGCTTTGTTGAGGGCCGTATGGACTAGCATGTCCTGCACATTTTTATTATGGCGGTGTGACATAAGAATTTTATAAGAAGCGAGTGGGGCGGTTTGAGGTATGGCGGAATTAAAATGTTGTTTTATAGCTTGCTTGAGGGGGCCTAGTTGTCGCGAGAATGTTGTAATGAATGGAATTAACCTATGTTCCGTGTTCTTTTTTCCAGGGAGAACGGGCCGGCCTGGCTGGAAGAGGGCGGTCACTTCCCCTTTAATAGTCAGAAGAAAACGTTTGGAATAGCCGCGGGGTCTAAGGGCCTTGAAAAGGGTCCTGGTGGCCTGCTCTACGTGGTGGGGTAGAGAGCAGATGCGGTGGAAACTGATTAGTTGGGACTTGATGATGGAGCTGAAAGTATGCCGGGGATGGTAGCTGGTGTTAAATAATAAGGAATGCCTGTCAGTGTCTTTAAAATAAACCTTGGTGGCTAATGTTTTGTGTCCATCCTTCGTCTCTGTGAAAAAAACTATTGTGTCAAGGAAGGGGACCTGCTGGAGATGGAGAGTGTGTTTGAGTTTGATACGGGGGTGGTGTGAGTTGAGGATATGCATAAAGTGGTTGAATTCCGTTTCGGATTTGTCCCAGAGGCCAAAGAAATCATCTAGATAACGGAAATAAATTAAGGGGCGTGACGGGCATTTAAGAAATGCAGATTCCTCCCAGTCGGCCAGATAAATGTCCGCGTAGGCCGGTGAATATTGTGGTAGAAATTACTGATTATATTCTGTGATTATTATGAGGTCTTTTATGCTTAATAGTGGAAAACACACGGTGCCTAGGTGTCTGGGTTTAGAACAGATGGAGCCCCCCTAAAAAGGAGCAGGGCTATCTTTGCAGGCCATTTGTTGTCTATTTTCTGACCATTCAGGGTAAAGTGGATTTATGACTGAATGGAGGCAGACACCTCAAGGAGAAGCTGTTCTGTTTGTGTGTATAAAAAGACGCCGCAGTTTGTGAACGAGAGTGACTTTGCAAACCCACTCAGGCTGTTGTCGTTGTTGTTTTTCTGCACGATAAAGTCTTTTGTCAATTCTTGCTCCGGACCCCTCGTTTTCATTCTACTCTCTCTCTTGAATTAGTCTAAGTGTTTTATATCTCGGTTAATCTTCAATATATTGGCGTCGCGACCAGGACTGGAAAGAGACAGCCCAACTGCCGGGCTGCAAGGCGGGGCGCGGACGAATCACACAACCAAGCGCACAAAACTATTCCCGGTAAGTTGGCTTACCACTAATTTAATGGTTGGTTGATCTGTTTTTGCCCCGTCTGAACGCTTGGTGAACGGGTTAAAGTGTCTCTTCAGTCAAACGAACCTAAAGAGAGAGAGAGCGAGAGACGGGAGCTCCGGAAGAGATTGACGTGCGCGCGCACATAAGCCCTAGGCGCTGTGGTTCTAAATGACCAAGACGCTGTGTGGTTCCCTATTTTTGATACGAGTTGTTGTTATTTTAAGTTTTGAGGTTTTGGTCAAGTAGACCTATTATAAAGTCCTGTGGCTGTATTCTAGAGGATCGAATTAGTGGGAAAGTTCCAATAGGACAGTAACAGGTCCGCAGGTCGATTGAAGTGCCTGTTGGATGTTTGAGAGAATCACAGAGAGTTGAGTTGGAATTCATTGCCGTTGATGAATTCACTTTTGTTATTTTAGAGGTCTGCTTGGGATGTTGACTGGTGAATTTCCAATGTTGGCATTTTTGAGAAAGCAGATTCTCGCACTTTTGTTATTTTAGAGGTCTGCTTGGGATGTTGACTGGTGAATTTCCAATGTTGGCATTTTTGAGAAAGCAGATTCTCGCACTTTTGTTATTTTAGAGGTCTGCTTGGGATGTTGACTGGTGAATTTCTAGTTCCGATATTGGCATTTTTGAGAAAGCAGATTCTCGCACTTTTGAATAGATAAGTTTCTTGTCTGTTGGAATTCATTGCCGTTGATGAATTCATTTTTATTTTAGAGGTTTGCTTGGGATGTCGACCGGTGAATTTCCGAAGTTGGCATTTTTGAGAAAGCAGATTCTCGCACTTTTGAATAGATAAGGTTCTTGGTTGGAGTACCGTTTGAGTTGGTATTTTGAGGAGTCTCTTGTTTGTTCGTGATCTGGTCGAGTGTGTATGTGATTAGCCATTATTTTGAAGGAATAGACTAGTTGTGCGAAGCATCGTTTGTCTGATCTTGGTGCTTTGTGGCAATCATTCTTGTTTGAAGTTCTGATTGATTCATTATACATCCGACCGTACATGTGATTAACCAAAAGGCCAGTTTCTATGCTCGGTCAATTTTTTATTTGTAATTAATTACAAACAATTCGGACATTTTTCAATATAAGATAAAGAAATTGTATGAACCGGCTTATTGTCTGTATTTAAGTCGTGTTAGGATTAAGTTACCTCGGAGGTTTTTACGACCCGGTTCATTGTTTGTTGTTGTTGATTCTGTCATAAATAAATTAGGCGGACAGAGAATAGTTAATTTGTTTAAAGTAGTTGATAATCATAAATAAATTAGACGGATAGAGAATAGTTAATTTGTTGAAGTATTGAATAAATGTGTAAATCTTCTTTGACATCACCGCGCTGACTAACTGCACGTGCACGAGCAATCACACAGGGGACGAGCAGGAGCCTGCAAAGCAGGGAGGGAGACGAGCGCCGGGGGGGGAGTTCACGTTTGTAGCTTAGAGATAGTAAAGTATTTAAAACTAACTAGTAGAATAAACTCAAATAAATTGTATTAATAAATAGTGTATTTCAGAAAAAATAAATAAGGTAATAAAGTAATAATTAAAAATGGCACCAACAGCGGTAGAAGTTTTGAGCAGAGACAATCCACTCCTCAGAAATGAGATCAAACGAATTTCTGAGAAGTGGGAAAAGCGGACAGTTAAATCAGGCACAATTTGGCCCGCGGGAGGGACTTTTGATCAGACAATGTGTAGGGACATGGAGGTAGTAATAAGGAACTACAAACCTAACAGAAGTGGTAAAAAGGCCTTGGAGAAGAGAGACAGGGAGAAGTTAGTGCTAGCTTTGTTCGAAGAGGAGGGAGAGAGGTGGCGTGCGTTACAACGAGTAGCCAGGAAAATAATCACAAAGAAAGAAGAGGCTCAACCTTTGCCTCTGAAGCTTGAGCCACCGCCGTACATAGAAACTAAGATGTATCCACTGTTAACAGGCAACTTAGAAGTTAAAGGGGAAGTCACACTAGATGTAGGAGATAATAAATGTAACACACAGGGGAGGAGGGGCGCACCCATACACATGGACTGTTATGAGGGGATTAGGGAACCAAGGGAAGAGTGTAGCAATGCTGAAATTAATTCCTGTGAGGATGAAGGTGAGGACGAGGATGGGGCAAGTGGTGTTGACGAAAGTAATGAAGATGTGAAAGATGGCTATGAGCAGGTTTGCGAGGGGCCTTCTCCGGGAAAGATAAAGAAAGGAAAGAGGGCAGTAAATTGGACAAAGACTCAGAGGAAGCTAAGAGAGAGTAATGACCCAATGGGGGAGGGGCGTAGTTGGAGCCCAGCGGCAGAGGAGCCTGGTTGCAGTAGGCCTACATTATTACCAAGCCTCACACCACTCGAGTTAGATGAGAAACTGAGGAAATCACAAAGAGGAAAAAAGGCACCCGACACCGTCCCAGGAATTTTTCCTATTTTAGTCAAAGGACAACATGTCTACTATCATCCGTGGGGCACACAGGACTTGGAGGGAGTCATTGCTAAACTCCCAAACATACATAACGGGGCGTCTAAATGGATTAGAACATTTGAGGAACTCACAGTGGGAAAGCTAATGGCAGTGGGGGACCTGAAAGCTCTGTTGGCAAGAGTATTGGGGTTATCTAAAATGGAGTCTGTACTGAGGAATGGAGGGTTGGATATAATGGACGCAATGCTCGATGGGCTTTCACTTAATCGCTACAGAGTGGCGATGTGGGCCACACTCAGAAGGGAGTTCCCGACCCATATCGATCATAAAAACATGAGAGGTCTCCCTATCAACGACACAGAGAATCCTGCATCCTACCTCCAGACCCAAGTGGACAGATGGCGCTTGGAGACGAATGAGGATCCTGAGATCCATCCTGTGTTTTCGGTCATGTTCAGAAACTCTGTGATAGAGATTCTACCTAGCCCAGTCAAAGTTAAGCTGGATGATGTGGTTGGACTGGTTACAAATAAATCTCACAGAGACTTTTGCGATCATGTGGTTCATGCAGTGGACAAATATCGGCAAAATGAACATAAAATACAGGAACAAAGCAAAGAGGTGCAGAGGAAGCTATCTCAGCTTCAGTTGGAAGAACACACAAGAAGAGAGAAAGAGAAGAAGAAACAGGCGGTTGTTTCCGAGTCTGTTGATACAATACTGCAAGCTGTCCAGCAGGGCACACCACAAACCCAACCTCCTCAACAGGCATTCTCCTCCCCAGTACAACAGCCTCAGAGCCAATGGTCACCCACTCCACCTGCCATAAATATACACACACATAACAATGGGAACCCAATGGGTGGGAACAAGCAGAATCACAACAAGGGGTCCCAGGGACAGTATAAAAATAATCAGCAGCAGGGGTCCCAAGGACAGAATAGAAATAATCAACAGCAGGGATTCCAAGGACAACGCAGAGGTCCTTTAATATGTTTTGGATGCAACCAGGAAGGACATATTAAGAAACATTGTTTGATTAACCCTTTTCCATCCCAGCAAGGACAGGGTAACGGTTATCAGGGGAGGCAAGATCAAGGGAACTACAACCAGGGACAACAGGGTCCCTTTATGGGTCAGGGATACTAGGGGTGCCCAGAGAATCCACAGGGGGAGGGTCAGCTTGTAGCAATCACAAAACAAGCTGATGAGGAACCAATACTGCAGGTTCTGATAAATGATAGAGGCACGCCAATGATGGCTGATACTGGAGCCACTTACACTTGCGTAGGTTCAAAATATGCCTCTCACCTCCCCATGGCAGGAAAATTCGCCAAAACTGTAGGATTCTCGGGACACACGCAGTTAATACCTATGACAGCTCCAGTAATGCTAAAACTGTACGGACGTACAGCCAAGCTACCCATCTTGGTATCAGACACTACACCGGTTAATTTGATTGGAAGAGATGCATTGTGTAAATTAGGATTGCAGATATTATGTACACCACAGGGCATAATGATTGAAACCGCAGGAACAGCATCTCAAATGACTCTATCAAAGCCTGACACTGCAAATGTATATTGGATAGGGAGAATTCAAGACCAGGTAAAAGAGACAGTGGGGAAATGGGGTAGCTACATCAAGGCTCAGATCCCAAATGCAAGGGAGTCAAGGATAGGATATCATTGCACTCTAATGTATGACCCAGCACAGGACCCAGATTTGGAAAACAAATGGCAGGAGAAAGCGGCAGGAAAAGCAGCAGAGATAGAGTCACAGTACATGGTAATTGGGCCACAAGGAGCAGCCATGATGATACAAGATGCAGATCAATCATCAGCGATAAAGAATTGGTTTAAAAACACTAACAAAGCTGCCCATGTAACATTGTTAATAAACAGGGGATTTGAAGCAAAAGATCTGGGGGAAATGATGTTTAATGAAAAACAACAAACTTGGGAAAACACAGAGAATCCGTTGGTTCTCATGTCATTTTGCGGGAAGTTTTTGAAGATTCTGTGTTATGCGCATATGACAGGAATCTTACAGGAAGTGGAGGTGGTTCAGAAAAAACGGCAGATGACAGTAGAGGAACCATGTGATAGGCGGAATGAGATGAGAAAAGAAATGTTGGCAGCCATACCTGGAAAGGTGTGGTCAAGGTTCGATACAGATGTGGGTTTGGTACATTCAGCTAACCCAGTGGTAGTCCGGACTAGACAAAATGTTAAGCTACCATGGCGAAGGCAGTATTACATGAAACCAGCAGCAGAGATAGGAATAGCCTCTACCATAGAAGGTCTTATAACAGCGGGAGTACTAATAGAGACCAAAAGCAACTGTAACACTCCTCTGCTTCCAGTGTTAAAAGCTGACAAAGAAAAGTGGCGGTTGGTGCATGATCTACGAGCTGTAAATGATGTTGTTGAAGATATGCATGCAGAAGTTCCAAATCCACACACGCTGCTGACCAACATCCCTCCAGATGCTAAATACTTTACAGTAATTGACTTATGTGGAGCATTTTTCAGTGTGCCGCTTGCAGAGGAAAGCAGACACTTATTTGCATTCACGTATAAAGGTAAACAATACACATACACAAGGATGCCACAAGGATTCAAACATTCTCCACATTTGTTTAATCAAGTGCTGAAGAATGATTTGGAGGAATTAGAATTGCATGGAATTCTGATACAGTATGTGGATGATCTTCTGATATGTTCCCCCACAATGGAACAATGTCACGAAGACTCCATGTCTGTATTAAGAAAATTGGAAAAAGGCGGACACAAGGTGTCAGAGAAAAAATTACAATATTGTCAGACAGAGGTTGAATATCTAGGCAGGTTGGTAGCACATCAAACTAAAACCATAGCTCCTAGTCAGCTAGAAGGGATTGGTAAAGCACCCAAACCAGAAACAGTCAGACACATGATGACCTTTTTGGGGATGACAGGGTTTAGTTCAGATTGGATAGAGAACTATGCTTTAAAAACTGCGTCATTGCGAGACATCATGAAGGAGGCAGGAACAACTAACCTACAAGCTCGGTTAACATGGAATATAGATGCATCAGCGGCATTCGAAAGCATAAAACGTGAAATGCAAGGGGCTAGCACATTGGCAATTCCAGATTACACCAAGCCGTTCCTGTTGTATGTAGCGAATAGGAGTCAGGGCTATGCATCAGCAGTGTTAATGCAGGACTTGTGTGTTGGTAGGCGGAGTCAACCAATTGCATACTACAGCACAAAGTTGGATGCGGTAGCACAGGGCTACCCACCATGTTACCAAGGATTGGCTGCAGTACAATATGCCTATGACAAGGCCTCATCCATCACAATGGGGTATCCGGTGACGATTCGGACACATCACAAAATCACAGAGTTGATTGAGAAAGGAAAGTTTGTGTTAACGGACGCTAGGTTGTTGGATTATTTGGCATTACTAACATTTCCAGATGTAACAATAGAAAAATGTTTCACGGTGAATCCAGCAGACAGAATTCCACATGATTTTGAAGGGACACCACATGACTGTGTGGCGGATTCTCTCACCTTCACTAAACTAAGGCCCGATCTATTGTCTGAGCCCATGGTTGGGGCAGAAGAGGATTTCTTTGTGGATGGATCATGTTTCAGAGATCATTTGGGTAACCATGCAGGTTTTGCAGTGGTTAGACAGAATCCGGACCACACATTCGCTGTTGTTCGTAGTTCACAGTGCGCACAGCCATGCTCGGCACAGTTGGCTGAGTTGAAGGCTCTTACAGCGGCTTGTCAAGAGGGGGCGGGTAGATCGGTGAACATCTACACAGACTCTGCATATGCGCACGGCGTATGTCATTTGTTCGGGGCAGTGTGGAAAATGAGGGGGTTTAAGAAAACTGATGGATCCCCCATATTGCATTGTAATCAGATTGTGGAATTGATGTCGGCGTTGATGCTGCCAAAACAAGTGGCGATAATCAAATGTCGAGCGCACAGAAAGGGCTTTGATAATATCACGAAAGGTAATAACGCTGCAGATGAGGCTGCAAAAGTAGCTTCGGACAGCTGCAGGGCAATCCAGTCAGTATTATCCATGCCTGAGGCCGCGCCTACTGAGGACGACATTGTCCGCATGCAGGAGAAAGCTGGTGTCTATGAGCAGAACATGTGGCTGAAAAGAGGTGCTATACGCTCCCCCGCAGGGCTATGGAGAACTCATGACGGGATGATGTTGGCGCCTACGGCACTGTTGGGGTTACTCATCACTAATGCGCACGGTTTTGACCATTGCGCAAGGGGGGAGGTTTTGAGGAGAATTAGAAAACAAGGTTTTTCTTCACCATACTTGCAAACAATGATCGATTACCAGCTAAATGAGTGTGGAGTATGTGCAAAAAACAATGTAAGAAAAACAATCACTACTCCATTGGGGCACATTCCTACACCTGAAGGACCATTTAGACATTTGGTCATGGACTATGTTGACATGATTAAAAGTATAGGTGGTAAAAGGTATATGTTAGTTATCATAGACAGGTTTAGCAGATGGGTAGAAGCAGTCCCATCAAAAGACCAAAGTGCAGCTACAGTGATCAAATTTCTAACCAGAGAAGTCATGCCAAGGTTTGGAATTCCGTCAGAAATAAGTTCAGACAACGGGGCTGCTTTTATTCAGAAAACACTAAAACAAGTAATCCAGCATTTGCATGTCAAACAAAGATTAGGCTGCGTCTACCATCCTCAATCACAAGGTATGGTGGAAAGAGTGAATGGGACGCTAAAAACAAAAATTAACAAAATTTGTGCAAGTACTAAATTGAATTGGATTGATGCATTACCACTGGCACTAATGAGTTATCGCATGCAAGCTAACAGAACGACGCATCTAACCCCGCATGAAATGCTTACGGGTCGACCCATGCCTTCACCGTCATTCGAGGGCCTCATAAAGGACCTCCATTAGAACAATTGGAAACTGAATTAAGACGCTATATGGGACAACTGACTGGCATACACAGGCTTGTTTTGCAACAGGAGAAAAGCAGAGTTCCAGAGTTGGAGGAGGAATCACCAAGGGGGGTGGAGCCGGGTGACCACGTGTACATCAGAGTCTTCAGGAGGAAGTGGAACGAACCCAGGCGAGAAGGACCATACAAAGTCACCAGCGCAACACCAACAGCCATCCAAGTGGAAGGAAGTGCCACGTGGTATCATCTCAACCACTGCACAAAAGCTGCTCAACCCAAAGCCAGAGACGATCGTGAGGAGGAGGAGCCAGACGCAGACACACGTGGGGCTGACCAGCTGCCCCAGGACCAGATCCAGTCGAGCCAAGAGATTCAGCAACATGATGTTGCTGAAAACGGGGAGCCTGTTTCTGATCCTTTACGGGTTGTGCCAGATTTCGCTGGCACAAGCACAGACCCCGAGGAAGGATGAAACCACGGGGACAACACAAACCTGGAAGGGCCAGGTATTAGGGGGTGATAGGCCTACTGAAGAAAGCCAGAGAGGAACACAGGAGAATCCGGCCCAAAATCATTCAGGACTGGTTGACAACAAAGGGAAAATTGTCTTATATGCTCAGATACCACCGCAGGACCGAATGAATGAATTTGTGTTTACTGTTATGTCGGATAACCAACCGTTATGTGCATTAACCTCCCGACAGAATCATGTGCATAGGGAAAAATGGTGTGAAGTAAATATCCAATTTAATCCAATGAAATGGTGTTTAACAGTAACGTCTGGAAAAGCATGGGACTATAAAAGAAAGTATGAATTAAATATGAGAGAACATATATTTTTTAAAACAGTATCAGACAGAACGTTCAATTTTACATTAGAAGCAGACGACCCTTGTGTAATCAAAGATCAACCTCCAGTTGGGGATAATGGGAAGACTAACAAAACTTCTGATATCAGGGAGTTAGCACACCCTTCAGTCACTGATATAACTTCTGTTAAAGAGGCAACCACAATACTAGCAACCACTAACATAACTCCAATTAGAGAAATAACAACAAATGGTATAGCAGCAACTGCTCAGAGTCAAATACAACTAACAACAAATGGTATAGCAGCAACTGCTCAGAGTCAAATACAACTAACAACAATACTAGCCAAAGTAGAGGTGATCACTTTGGCTAGTATGAAAATGTCTAAAGAGGATAATATAGTAACAGTGGCAACCGCAATATCAATGGTAAATTCAGAAACTATGGCGACAAGGATCTTAACATCGACCTCAATGTCTCTTGAAGAGACTCTTGTAGAACAGACAACTGTTCGAGAGGGTAATAAAACAAAAAAACTTGGTCGCCGCTCGACAGCTAGGACCCTAAAACAATTTAAACCTGATCCCAGTGGCCTCATCAGCGTCAAAACCTCTGACCAACTGTTTAGACAGGCCAAAGCAAATAGGTGGTATAAATGGGTCGAATTTACTGGAAAACAAATAGAGGCAGACAGCTGTTATTTGTGCAGCAAAAATCGTCAGGATGCAATGTATGTCGTAAATACTAAATATGATTTTGAATTTTGCTTAGAAGAACGGACGCAGCAGGAGCATGATATAGAGGTCAATTTAAATAGAACACGAACAGAGGGTATTCCATACCAGAAAAAGTACGTTATATGTTCAATGAAATGTTTTCTGCTGTTAGGATCGAGTCAACATAACAAATATCTTGAAGATAAATATGATGGAATGCCATGGAATGTAATCATGAAAAGATGCCGAGAATTTGACATAACCCTATCACAAGAAATAGGCGAAGTAACACGACCGAAACAAACCAATTTTCAAATTGAAGAAGGCTTAGAATGCTTTCAAAATGACGAAGGAAACAAAAATGCCAGCGATGTAGGTAGTATACCAGAGGAACAATGTAGCATAATTTGGAATGTCACCCTATTCGATATAAACGGGAAACGATTGTTATATCAATCACCTGCGATTAAAAATGTTCAGCTTTTACCAGGCTCTCAGCAGAAGTCTAGAGAGAACTACATGTCAATACTATGGAGTGATGGAGCATTCGTGAGCCAGGACAGAGTGGTGGCAGATCAGTTTTGGCTTTACGGTAATAACATTATTCGTCCCGTACTTGCTAAAATGTGGAGAGGACGATGCGCAAAAGTCCAAGTGGTTACGGAGATTGCAATACTACCATCAATAAAAGATGTTGTCGATAACTTACAAACAGATAACCTAAACAGGCGGAAGAGAGCATACGAGGCAGACGAGAACATAAAAATTGATAAAATAGGACAACCCAGGGGAATACCCGATAAATTTAAGGCACGAAGTGAAGTAGCAGCAGGATTTGAGGCACTACTGCCAGCAATCGGAATTGCTAAAAATGCGGAATGGATCAATTATATATTTTACAACCAACAGAGGTTCATTAACTACACAGATGATGCATTATCTGCATTGGGCGAGCAGCTGACAGCCACAAGCGCTGTGGCTTGGCAGAACAGACAGGCTTTAGATTGGCTTCTAGCAGAAAGGGGGGGAGTTTGTGATCTTATTGGTGAAATGTGTTGTACCTTCATTCCAAATAATACTGCCCCAGATGGATCATTCACACTTGCGATGAACAATTTAAAACGTTTAAGAAAAGAATTAAAGGAAAACGCAGGCCATGATCAGGGAATGTTTGGATGGCTTGAAACAAAGTTTGGTATGTGGGGAATGATGTTCGCAAAGATAGGTGTAGTGCTCCTAATAGTACTAACAGTGATGGGTCTGATCTTCTGCTGCTGCATTCCCATAGTCAGATCCGTAATAGCATCCAGGCTTTCTAAAGAGATGGCCCTCATGGTGACTGGCATAGAGGAGTCGGGGGAGTGGGAGAGGATGCTTTATGGGAAGATAGATTAGAGTGACACTAGAAAGGAGACCGGAATGTGAAAATCGGACATCTGAGGGAGGTCCTATTTTCTTAACTGGTGACCTCTCCATGAGAAACACAACCATTTCAGACAGTTTGAACAAATGGACATTGGACTAAGGGGTTTCAGGGCTGGTGGCTGCAAACAGGAGCAACAGCCACAATGCCCTAACCCCCCACGTTTATATAGTATACCGGTACATGACAATAATCAGAGCTATCCAAATCTATGCAGGCTTGTTTACAATCTAAGTTTTATTTCTTTTTATTTCTTTTTATTTTTGATTTCTATTGTTTACTGATTTTTTGAAATGTCATTTTTTGAGTTTCATATTTTTATGTCATATATTCTGAAATGCTAATTTTCAATGCATGCTGAAAATACTATGTTATGTGTGAATTCTAGTTTGTATTCTACATTTGATAGATCTTTTTGCCTTAAACAGGTTTAAAATCCTGAGAATTATGCAGGTTGAGATTCCTGAACATGCTTAAAGGTTTTTTAATGATGATCAAATGTAGTGCAAAATATAGCCTAAACGACTGTTATGTTTTTGTTGTGATCTTATCTTACAAAAAAGGGGGGATGTGTGGTAGAAATTACTGATTATATTCTGTGATTATTATGAGGTCTTTTATGCTTAATAGTGGAAAACACACGGTGCCTAGGTGTCTGGGTTTAGAACAGATGGAGCCCCCCTAAAAAGGAGCAGGGCTATCTTTGCAGACCATTTGTTGTCTATTTTCTGACCATTCAGGGTAAAGTGGATTTATGACTGAATGGAGGCAGACACCTCAAGGAGAAGCTGTTCTGTTTGTGTGTATAAAAAGACGCCGCAGTTTGTGAACGAGAGTGACTTTGCAAACCCACTCAGGCTGTTGTCGTTGTTGTTTTTCTGCACGATAAAGTCTTTTGTCAATTCTTGCTCCGGACCCCTCGTTTTCATTCTACTCTCTCTCTTGAATTAGTCTAAGTGTTTTATATCTCGGTTAATCTTCAATAGTCCTTCCAGACTATTTCATTTGAAGCTGTTATAGAAGGCCTATTTGTATAAATGTAAATAGTTCATATTGTTATGCAAGTACTTTTTGGTTGAATCAGTAAAAAAAACACTTTTTCATAGTACGTCTCGTTTCTTTTATAACTTAATTAGGGTCTTACAAGTATGTGTTTTGTACACTTTTATTTAGTTTTGTAGAATTGCACAAATACCAACCAAACACATACAAAACAATATACAACTGACACCAATCATGTTCCTGCACAAGTACACAAAGGGGTTTGAAGTGTTCTGTACATCACAAGCATCACAGAATTCACTGTTCAGACTCAGAGCTACAGACACGGCTCGTGAGTGTATCTTCAACATCATCATCAACATTGTCGAAGTAGTTACTGAAATAGAGATCTGGGTCAGTTAAATACCTACCTACCTACCTCTGAATCATATTGCAGATCCCCATCAATATCCCCAAAAACATCACTGATGATAATTAAAATCTCCTTTGCATGGTCCAATCTAAACACAGGAAGGTTAGCACTAATGTATGCCAGGTCAAATATGTATTGACAGTGGGTCAATACTGAATCCAGTGCAGGCTGCATGTGAGGTGTACAGTGGATTGGATGAATTGATCAAACTATCTCTGTAGTCATTCAGCAAATCTGCAATTAAAGACTTGTCATTTGCATCCACATGCCTAGATCTCTGATGAGTTGGTTCAGCTTCAATCTGTTCATAATTGGGCATGGGTTCTGTACATGTGCCAGATGAACAAGCGCAAACAGTCTGACAGTATGTACAACAGAGATGGCCTGGCTCTACATGGCTGGGTTCTGCTTCAAAATGTGCATGGAGAGATTTCCTGAAACATGTGTTTTTTCCAACAGCAAGCAGTTTCTTTACCTCTTCATCCACCTTGAAGTACTGCCCGGTGTTGTAGAGGATGGCATGTGATGGCTGACCATGCCTTCCAGCCCTGCCCGCCTGTTGTAAAATGGCCTCTAGGTCACCTGGAGCCCCGTACATTACCACGTGTGAAACATTAGCAAAATGCAACCCCATCCCCAAAGCTGTTGTTGAAACAACTATCCGGCAATTCCCTTCCCCCCTCAGAGAAGCCAACACTCTCTGCTTGTTTTGGGGGAGGGTTTTGGGTAACCCTTCCTTTTACAGTCCCCTAATTACTAGGTATTTACCCGGTACATACATGGTAAATTATAGTGTATTACTGGGTAATTACCACTGGTAATAAGAAGGTAAATACAGAGGTAGTTACCCGGTAAATACATGGTAAATCATAGTGTATTACTGGGTAATTACCACTGGTAATAAGAAGGTAAATACAGAGGAATTATCCGGTAAATTATAGTGTATTACTGTGTATTTACCACTGGTAATAAGAAGGTAAATACAGAGGAATTACAGCTGATGTACCAAGTAAAACCTCCACTATTACCCATCAACTCAACTAAGTAGCGTGTAGTTGTAACTGTTTTAGGTTCGTAATAACTCCGACATTGTGTTCTTCTTAGGAAATTAGGCAACCAATTCTTAGAAACACCTATTATCCAAGGTTTATGTTGGTAACAGCCCAAATTTAATGATGTACTATCTAGAAATTAGCATAGTACTTCCCAATAAAATACTTTTTCTTAGTTATTATTCATAGCTACACCCATTTAGAAAGGGTTTATTCGATTTACCACTATGGAATTACTTACCTGGTAACAACATCTGCAGGAATCTGTTTTCCTCTAGTGTCATGGTACATCTTCTTAAATACTGGGTACGAAGCAGTTTGTTTCCATGGTATTACCAGGTTCTTACCATATCATTTATAATAGATACATTCCATTGTCCATGCAGTCAACACAAACTTGTACCATGTACGTTCTGCGACGTTACCAAGTAAAACACGACAATTTACCCAGTAATTAAGCTGAAACTGTACTGTAAAAGGAAGCCTCGTTTGTTTCCATGGTATTACCATGTTCTTACCATATAATTTGTAATACGATATTCCCTTTTCCATCTAGTCAACACAAACTTTTACCATGTACGTTCTGCGACGTTACCAAGTAAAACACGACAATTTACCCAGTAATTAAGCTGAAACTGTACTGTAAAAGGAAGCCTCGCTTGTTTCCATGGTATTACCAGGTTCTTACCATATAATTTATAATAGATACATTCCATTGTCCATGCAGTCAACACAAACTTGTACCATGTACGTTCTGCGACGTTACCAAGTAAAACACGACAATTTACCCAGTAATTAAGCTGAAACTGTACTGTAAAAGGAAGCCTCATTTGTTTCCATGGTATTACCATGTTCTTACCATATAATTTGTAATACGTTATTCACTTTTCCATCTAGTCAACACAAACTTTTACCATGTACGTTCTGCGACGTTACCAAGTAAAACACGACAATTTACCCAGTAATTAAGCTGAAACTGTACTGTAAAAGGAAGCCTCGCTTGTTTCCATGGTATTACCAGGTTCTTACCACATAATTTGTAATCCATTATTCCCTTTTCCATGCAGTCAACACAAACTTGTACCATGTACGTTCTGCGACGTTACCAAGTAAAACACGACAATTTACCCAGTAATTAAGCTGAAACTGTACTGTAAAAGGAAGCCTCGTTTGTTTCCATGGTATTATCATGTTCTTACCATATAATTTGTAATACGATATTCCCTTTTCCATCTAGTCAACACAAACTTTTACCATGTACGTTCTGCGACGTTACCAAGTAAAACACGACAATTTACCCAGTAATTAAGCTGAAACTGTACTGTAAAAGGAAGCCTCGCTTGTTTCCATGGTATTACCAGGTTCTTACCATATAATTTATAATAGATACATTCCATTGTCCATGCAGTCAACACAAACTTGTACCATGTACGTTCTGCGACGTTACCAAGTAAAACACGACAATTTACCCAGTAATTAAGCTGAAACTGTACTGTAAAAGGAAGCCTCATTTGTTTCCATGGTATTACCATGTTCTTACCATATAATTTGTAATACGTTATTCACTTTTCCATCTAGTCAACACAAACTTTTACCATGTACGTTCTGCGACGTTACCAAGTAAAACACGACAATTTACCCAGTAATTAAGCTGAAACTGTACTGTAAAAGGAAGCCTCGCTTGTTTCCATGGTATTACCAGGTTCTTACCACATAATTTGTAATCCATTATTCCCTTTTCCATGCAGTCAACACAAACTTGTACCATGTACGTTCTGCGACATTACCAAGTAAAACACGACAATTTACCCAGTAATTAAGCTGAAACTGTACTGTAAAAGGAAGCCTCGCTTGTTTCCATGGTATTACCAGGTTCTTACCACATAATTTGTAATCCATTATTCCCTTTTCCATGCAGTCAACACAAACTTGTACCATGTACGTTCTGCGACGTTACCAAGTAAAACACGACAATTTACCCAGTAATTAAGCTGAAACTGTACTGTAAAAGGAAGCCTCGTTTGTTTCCATGGTATTACCATGTTCTTACCATATAATTTGTAATACGATATTCCCTTTTCCATCTAGTCAACACAAACTTTTACCATGTACGTTCTGCGACGTTACCAAGTAAAACACGACAATTTACCCAGTAATTAAGCTGAAACTGTACTGTAAAAGGAAGCCTCGCTTGTTTCCATGGTATTACCAGGTTCTTACCATATAATTTATAATAGATACATTCCATTGTCCATGCAGTCAACACAAACTTGTACCATGTACGTTCTGCGACGTTACCAAGTAAAACACGACAATTTACCCAGTAATTAAGCTGAAACTGTACTGTAAAAGGAAGCCTTGTTTGTTTCCATGGTATTACCAGGTTCTTACCATATAATTTGTAATACCTTATTCCCTTTTCCATGCAGTCAACACAAACTTGTACCATGTACGTTCTGCAACGTTACCAAGTAAAACACGACAATTTACCCAGTAATTAAGCTGAAACTGTACTGTAAAAGGAAGCCTCGTTTGTTTCCATGGTATTACCAGGTTCTTACCATATAATTTGTAATACATTATTCCCTTTTCCATGCAATCAACACAAACCATATATGTTCTGCAACATCGTTCACCAGTAGTTAAGCACTTTAATTGTTGTTATAAAACCCCAAACCACTGTTGATGAAAGGCATATTAAAATTAAACAAAATCAAAGGCTTATCTTTAAAACAATGCATATCTCACAAACAGGCACTGAACACTGAAGAAATCTGACAAAAAAAAGAGCCGTCCACATCAACTCAATTTAAATGTTACTGATGGTGTTTTCATAAAACACATGACATTGTTATGGCAAGTGACCACAAGGAAGACTGCTTCAACCTCTTCAATTTGAATAAGCGGTGAATGCCATGCAGCAATCTGCCTATGGGAGCATCTTTGTTGTCATTAGCAAACCAATGAGTCCACTCGATGAATGAGAGATGACTCTTTAGTGTCTTCTCTGTGAGGTATCCCTGCAGTCTCCACATCTGGGATTTGAAGGCTCACCAAGACCTGACCAGGTACCTCCAAATCTCCCCTTCCATACTGTAATAAAGAATCAGAAGACAAGAAAATAAACATTAGGACTGTCAATTAATGAACATTTCTAGAACATGTAGAACTCAAAGATTATTTTGTTTATCAGTTAAAAAAGGATGCTGGTCCTCTGGCCATTGTGTTTGGTCATATTGAAAAGAGAAAAAGGCATAGCCATAAATACAGTTAATAGGACGGGAGGGGACAGGCTTGTTAGCTCCGGTTAGCACTTTAGCATCGAGCTAGCGGAGCTTCTGTCATTCAAATAACTCGGACATGTTGTTTAAAACATATAAAACCCAATTTATTAAAATATCCGGATTTAATCGGGCTCTCTCCCATAAGTACAGTTAATAGGACGGGAAGAGACAGGCTCTGTTAGCCCCGGTTAGCGCGATGCTAAAGAGCAGCTCTACCGGAGCATGCCACCTCAACAGGTGCAAGTTAGCCTCCGGTTTGATATTCGCCAGATATTCGGTTTACCACCCAATCGGCTTCATCAACATAAGTGCAATACATTACGGGCTTAGTATGTTGAGGAAGGTGCATCGAGAAAATCTTCTCAAACACATGTTGTCGCCATTGATGTCTGTGCAACAACGTCATTTACGTTCTGGCTGCCTGCTACCTGTTTTAGGGACCGTCAACAAGTTACACTCACCGACTGGTGGCAGAGACGTTACCATGGAATTGTTTCTGGAAATAAATCATATAAAATAATATAAACATCACTAAAAAAAACATTTTGTCACCTGATTGTAGTAGTAGTTGCCAATGGTGGGCTGCTACTTACTGCAGGTAACTTTGCTAATATATTGCATTATTGTTAAACGGGATGCAATTAATAATTTCAAATATAGTTTAGTCGATTTTTGTCGAATATTAAACTATTAACTTCATTATGATTAACTATATTGCAATATATTTGTGTGATTAATTTCCTGAAACAATTCCATGGTAACGTCTCTGCCACCAGTCGGTGAGTGTAATTTGTTGACGGTCCCTAAAACAGGTAGCAGCCAGAACGTAAATGACGTCGTTACACAGACATTGATGGCGCCAACATGTGTTTGTGATTTTCCCGATACGGTGTCCTAAACCGTCCTCAACATACTAAGCCCGTAATGTATTGCACTTATGTTGATGAATCCGATTGGGTGGTAAACCGAATATCAAACCGGAGGCTAACTTGCACCTGTTGAGGTGGCATGCTCCTGTAGAGCTGCTCTTTAGCATCGCGCTAACCGGGGCTAACAGAGCCTGTCTCTTCCCGTCCTATTAACTGTACGGGAGAGAGTCCCGATTAAATCCGGATGATTTAATAAATTGGGTGTTACAGGTTTTAAACAACATGTCCGAGTTATTTGAATGACAGAAGCTCCGCTAGCTCGATGCTAAAGGGCTAACCGGAGCTAACAGCCTGTCCCCTCCCGTCCTATTAACTGTATTTATGGGTATGCCTTTTTCTCTTTTCAATATGACCAAACACAATGGCCAGAGGACCAGCATCCTTTTTTAACTAATAAACAAAATAATCTTTGAGTTCTACATGTTCTAGAAATGTTCATTAATTGACAGTCCTAATGTTTATTTTCTTGTCTTCTGATTCTTGAAGGGGAGATTTGGAGGTACCTGGTCAGGTCTTGGTGAGCCTTCAAATCCCAGATGTGGAGACTGCAGGGATACCTCACAGAGAAGACACTAAAGAGTCATCTCTCATTCATCGAGTGGACTCATTGGTTTGCGAATGACCACAAAGATGCTCCCATAGGCAGATTGCTGCATGGCATTCACCACTTATTCAAATTGTAGAGTTTGAAGCAGTCTTCCTTGTGGTCACTTGCAATAACACTGTCATGTGTTTTATGAAAACACCATCAGTAACATTTAAATTGAGTTGATGTGGACGGCTCTTTTTTTGTCCGATTTCTTAAGTGTTCAGTGCCTGTTTGTGAGATATGCATTGTTTGAAAGCTAAGCCTTTGATTTTGTTTAATTTTAATATGCCTTTCATCAACACTGGTTTGGGATTTTATAACGACAATTAAAGTGCTTCACTACTGGTGAACGATGTTGCAGAACATATATGGTTTGTGTTGATTGCATGGAAAAGGGAATAATGTATTACAAATTATATGGTAAGAACCTGGTAATACCATGGAAACAAACGAGGCTTCCTTTTACAGTACAGTTTCAGCTAACTTACTGGGTAAATTGTCGTGTTTTACTTGGTAACGTCGCAGAACGTACATGGTACAAGTTTGTGTTGACTGCATGGAAAAGGGAATAATGTATTACAAATTACATGGTAAGAACCTGGTAATACCATGGAAACAAACAAGGCTTCCTTTTACAGTACAGTTTCAGCTTAATTACTGGGTAAATTGTCGTGTTTTACTTGGTAACGTTGCAGAACGTACATGGTAAAAGTTTGTGTTGACTAGATGGAAAAGGGAATAATGTATTACAAATTATATGGTAAGAACATGGTAATACCATGGAAACAAACGAGGCTTCCTTTTACAGTACAGTTTCAGCTTAATTACTGGGTAAATTGTCGTGTTTTACTTGGTAACGTCGCAGAACGTACATGGTACAAGTTTGTGTTGACTGCATGGAAAAGGGAATAATGGATTACAAATTATGTGGTAAGAACCTGGTAATACCATGGAAACAAGCGAGGCTTCCTTTTACAGTACAGTTTCAGCTTAATTACTGGGTAAATTGTCGTGTTTTACTTGGTAACGTCGCAGAACGTACATGGTAAAAGTTTGTGTTGACTAGATGGAAAAGGGAATATCGTATTACAAATTATATGGTAAGAACATGGTAATACCATGGAAACAAACAAGGCTTCCTTTTACAGTACAGTTTCAGCTTAATTACTGGGTAAATTGTCGTGTTTTACTTGGTAACGTTGCAGAACGTACATGGTACAAGTTTGTGTTGACTGCATGGAAAAGGGAATAATGGATTACAAATTATGTGGTAAGAACCTGGTAATACCATGGAAACAAGCGAGGCTTCCTTTTACAGTACAGTTTCAGCTTAATTACTGGGTAAATTGTCGTGTTTTACTTGGTAACGTCGCAGAACGTACATGGTAAAAGTTTGTGTTGACTAGATGGAAAAGGGAATATCGTATTACAAATTATATGGTAAGAACATGGTAATACCATGGAAACAAACGAGGCTTCCTTTTACAGTACAGTTTCAGCTTAATTACTGGGTAAATTGTCGTGTTTTACTTGGTAACGTCGCAGAACGTACATGGTACAAGTTTGTGTTGACTGCATGGACAATGGAAT
Organism: Gadus chalcogrammus; assembly: GCF_026213295.1. NCBI lineage: Eukaryota > Metazoa > Chordata > Actinopteri > Gadiformes > Gadidae > Gadus > Gadus chalcogrammus. The sequence continues at coordinate 22,358,931 of NC_079423.1, forward strand.
GTATCTATTATAAATTTTATGGTAAGAACCTGGTAATACCATGGAAACAAACGAGGCTTCCTTTTACAGTACAATTTCAGCTTACTTACTGGGTAAATTGTCGTGTTTTACTTGGTAATGTCGCAGAACGTACATGGTACATGTTTGTGTTGACTGCATGGATAATGGAATATATCTATTATAAATGATATGGTAAGAACCTGGTAATACCATGGAAACAAACTGCTTCGTACCCAGTATTTAAGAAGATGTACCATGACACTAGAGGAAAACAGATTCCTGCAGATGTTGTTACCAGGTAAGTAATTCCATAGTGGTAAATCGAATAAACCCTTTCTAAATGGGTGTAGCTATGAATAATAACTAAGAAAAAGTATTTTATTGGGAAGTACTATGCTAATTTCTAGATAGTACATCATTAAATTTGGGCTGTTACCAACATAAACCTTGGATAATAGGTGTTTCTAAGAATTGGTTGCCTAATTTCCTAGGAAGAACACAATGTCGGAGTTATTACGAACCTAAAACAGTTACAACTACACGCTACTTAGTTGAGTTGATGGGTAATAGTGGAGGTTTTACTTGGTACATCAGCTGTAATTCCTCTGTATTTACCTTCTTATTACCAGTGGTAAATACACAGTAATACACTATAATTTACCGGATAATTCCTCTGTATTTACCTTCTTATTACCAGTGGTAATTACCCAGTAATACACTATGATTTACCATGTACTTACCGGGTAACTACCTCTGTATTTACCTTCTTATTACCAGTGGTAATTACCCAGTAATACACTATAATTTACCATGTATGTACCGGGTAAATACCTAGTAATTAGGGGACTGTAAAAGGAAGGGTTACCGGGTTTTGCTGTGGAACATGCCAATCAGTAGGTTCTCACTTCTACAGTCCGGATCACAGCCCACCCAGGCATGTCCTTGCAGTTCCGCCTTTAAATATGCGAAAACTCTCCCCACTGATTTAAGGCTTTGGCAGTAAATTAATATCGGTAGCATTGCTGAGCCCTCGTCTTTGGCATGTTGCACTATCCAGTCTAGGCAGTTCATGTGATGAGTGGGCACCTTGCACAAGCCAAGACGGATGTTTGTCTTGTTGGGACTAGCGATGATTTGAACAGCATTGTCCATATGGAGTAGTCTGATGACTCTGCTTCTTGACTTGATGTCAGCGGAGGCAGTCAGTGCCAAAACAGGTGTACCTGGGAGAGTAGAAATATGACAAGATAAACACATGCCCCATTTTATAACATACCCAACAAGTTGTCAAGTGTTTGTTTAATATACTATGGCAGGGAGGACTGAATGAACAGCACTATGAACATGAATGCACTTAATCACACAATTCTGTTTCATTACAGTAACTAATCCTTGCAACAGATATTATCCATACACAGAATATTGACGATACTATAGCATTCAAATGAGATATTTCACAACATGTAAGGTAGGAGCAACAAAAGGCAGTGCATTCAACTCACCCTCCTTGGCTATAGATCTTAGCTCTCCGAGCTTGGCAAAACTCTCTCGGAATGCCGACTCGCCTTTGGAAGCCTCACCCCTGAGTGAAACAAAATGGAGTACAACATTAGCCTAAGCTATCGAGTATGGAAGAACAGAACTACTCACGTTGTTTAACCTAAGCATTGAAGTATGCAACACAGCCCTATTTATGTTGTTTAACCATGTTTAGTGCTTACTTACCATTTGTACGTAACGTGGACGTACCAATGAGGTTGTCCTGGTATATGGTTGAGGCTAGCATTCGTCGCCATTTGTTGTTCAGCAGCCAGGACTCGGGGCTGCCGAACACCAGACTCAAGCTTCCATCCAAAATGTCACGGTCATCATGCACGCCGAGCTGCCCAGCACGAACTCCCAACTTCACTTGGTCCTCCATTAGTGCAACGAGAGGGGAGACTACAATAACTATCGGCTTAGCATCGCCAGCATTCGCCTTACCCAACTCCTTCACCACTAACGGAGCCAGCTGGAAAATCAAACTTTTCCCGAACCCCGTGGGGAGAAGCGCCACCACATCATGGCCACCAACAAAACTCAACAAAGCTTGTTCTTGCTCCGGCTTTAACTTCTCAATATTCGGCAGCGTTGCCACAACAGACCGAATAGCTTCGCTCACATCGTTCTCCATTGTCTTCTGACTACCGACCTACAACAACAACTCAAACTGGCGCACGACTTTATCGTCAGTTCTCAGACACGCCCTCTGTTCGCTGATTGGGCGCCGCTGTGGCGGCCCCAGAAAACCAAATTACATACAGCAGGTCCAGACCTAGGTAGGTTCTACCAGACTCTCGTACTTCACTTCATTTCATTTGTACAGAGAGTCTGGACCTAATCAATTGACAAACGTTAACTCACTTGAAGGCGGGTGTCTGTTGAAGTTTAAAATGATTGGATCTGCCCAGTGCCACTCTGGATCTGCCATAACCAATCGCTAACGTTTGGTTGTGATGTATATCATGCGCCGGGAATCACGCGCAGGTTGTACACAAACCAAAACACCTTGCGCGTCTGCACAAAAATGTCCGTCAACGACAGCTGCAGGTTTTGTTCGTCTAATTTAATTTATCAGGGAAAAATTGCACATTGTAAATCAATATTTTATAGTAAGGCCAGAGATGATGTATGCAGTCAAATTTCGAAGCTGGGTCTAATCCATGGACATAATAAAGGATGGACCACAGACTGGAAAATGGCCGCCCATTCATTCCTATACAAACTGCTCAGTGGCGCAGGGCAACATACAGGAGCGATTTGCTTCCGCGTTATGGGGCCAAGACACGTGACCTAGTCCGTGACGTACCGGATGCAGAGATCTTCTTCTTCTTCTAGTTTAGTGGCGGATCATAGTTTTTCCCCATATACCGCCACCTACTGGACTACTACACAGCAGGGATGGAAATTAACACCCGCCACACGCCATTTGCGGGTGGATTTGTATGGTGGCGGGTAATACTTTCCAGTCAGATCCGATCGAATTTGCATATCTAATACATTCGTTATACGGCGCTGCACAGTTCCACAACCATTACTGTCAACATCCGGGCCCCTTCTTCCTCTACGCCTCTTTTGCTGAACTGCGACTGTCAATATCCGGGATAATATCGGTAACAGGGCTCTCAAGTCTCACGCGTTCGGCGTGAGACACACGCAATTCAACCAATGCACACGCTCACACGCCACACGGTAGGGTAACCAGACGTCCTCTTTTGCCCGGACATGCCCTCTTTTTGACACACTTTTAAAAAATGTGTGTCGGAATTTCAAAATCGTCCGGGATTTTATTAAAGCCTCATATATGTTCACATTTAATTTGAGTTGCGTTTCTCTGGGTCGTTCACAAACTAGTTAGGCTACGCCCTCCCCTGCTCAGTTCTGTTCGCTTCGCATTGGTGGAAGTGAGTAGGGGGAGTGGTTAAGTAGAGCCTTCAGATTGGACGGTTTGACCTACAAAGTTACCGTCGTGTTTTGTATTTATTATTTTACCATTATTGTTTTATAGAGACAAACATTAACAAATTTCTCCTACAGGGGATTGATAAAATTCTATCTATTGAACAGAAAGAAACACTTGGTCATACTTTACACACTTTACCACAGCATTGGCCTACTGAATGCCACAGATATATTTTCAGCATTGGACCGAATGCCACACATATTTTCTTCTGAATATTAGTGTTAAGGGCATATAATGCTTGCTATCATACGTTAGTTACCATGTCTGTGTGGACACATTTGTATGCAGTCACATGTAAATACAAAAAAACAAATGTTCCTATTGACTTATGATGGTGTAGCCATGCATGTTGTTTTATTATTAATATGTCAATTCGTTTTTTAATGAAAATACTTTGTATAGATGAATTATCCCCAAACTTGTCATCGTAACACCAACTGATGTGTATGAAAAACACTTTTCTTATCTATTGTTACTATTATATTGTTTAAAATGTACGCATATATTAAAAAATATATAGCGTATAAAAAGTGGCTGGTAAAAAAGATGAGTGGCTGGTAGATTTTTAAATCTACCTGCCACAGTGGCTGGTGGGCAAAAAAGTTAATTTCCATCTCTGCTACACAGGAGTTTGTGACAAGGACGTTGGCAAATGATACTTTAAATCATAAAAATAAATTCAAAGAAAAAAACTAACTAACGAAACAAAATAAAAAAAAATAAAACAAACTAACAAAATAAAAAACAAAAAAAAAATATATATATATATATACTTAAGGTTAAATTCTTCTAATTAGGTTAGTATCTTTTAGCTAATTTATCAGCAATTTCATTGCCATATATTCCATGGTGGGCTGGAATCCAACAGAACTGAATAACTAAACCAAGGCTTATAATATTTAAAAGAAGATGCTTTACCTCTATCACCAAATCTTCACGTATTGAATTATCTGTTATAAAACTTAGTATCTACAACCCATCTAAGAGCGGTTATTATTATGGCCATCTCGATTGAGTATACTGATAAAGTCACCCACTCTATATCTAGCTTTTTTTATTGTAACACAATCAAATCCTATTTCTTACACATGCAGCCATTTGGACACCATTCTATGATAGCTGATAACCAAGGTACACACTGTAATACTATAATCAAGAGGACATACAGGCAGTTCAAATAAAAAGAGATAGAACTTTATTGATCTGGAAACTTCATAAATATGTAAGATTGCTCCATATAATACCATAGTAACATAGTAAACGTATGTAGGCCTAAAAAATTCAGTTCAATGTTATTGCTTAAGAAACAGATTCCTTCCAACTAACTATTTACGAAAAATGCAATCAATAATTTATATAAAAGTAAATGTTTACATATCGACCAGCAACGAAGTTGGAGTAGCCTACCCAAATAATGAATTGTAATACACCAACATTGTCAACTGTCATACATAGCTAACCATAACCCTGTCATACATAGCTAAACAAGCAAATGAAAATGAAATACCTACCAACGTAACTGAAATGTTAATATCAGACAATTAACAATATTATGAAAATTACGTAGGTCTCCCATAATCATTCAGGTAATCAATACGTCCGTGCCTGTTACAGCTATTTCAATGATATGTGTGTTATATATCCGTGTTCAACGCCATTCATGTTAAGTAAAAGGGCAAATCTCAGACTTTGGAAGTTAATGGAGTTAATGGAAGTTAATTCGGAATTTAATTTTAATTCGGAAGCCGTGCACTTCAAAATAGGTCCATAGCAAGGAGCCGTTTGTTTCAGTACGACTCCTTTCAGCTGCCCACCCAACATAAACTGCTAATAAAACGCTTGAGGAGGCGTTTTAAAAGAAAAAACTTTCATTTTTTTAGAACAGGGTAGAAATATAATTATGAGCCTTTGATTGATATCCAGACATTTTTTGCGGAGACACAATCCTGTTCCCCACTTGTATTGGAGTGGACGGCGATATCTACTTCTGGGCCACATGAAATGACGGACCCCCGTCCACAGCCAGCTTAAACAGCTGCAATACCAGGCTTGGCCTCTGAGCACTGGTGGATTGCGGAAGTATGCGCCTATCCTGGGGGCCTGGTCTAATCGTTGACAACACGCCATTGTCATTGTTCTCAGACACGCCCTCTGTTCGCTGATTGGGCGCCGCTGTGGCGGCCCCAGAAAACCAAATTACATACAGCAGGTCCAGACCTAGTACTGAAGGGAAATTCAAATTGAGCGGAAGTACTTAGGCGGGCGGAGCCAGGCTAGTCCAGACCTAGTACTGAAGGGAAATTCAAATTGAGCGGAAGTACTTAGGCGGGCGGAGCCAGGCTAGTTTAGACCAGTGGTTCTCAACCTTTTTTGAGCAAACGCCCCCCTGACCTAAAAAAATAAAATTAAAAAAATTAAAATAAGCCGTCCTCTCAGTGATTATTCCTTACTTAATTCTTTAATCTATTTAGCATTTCATATTTTGTATTCCTCACTTAATCTTTCTTTTGCTCTTTTGACTCTTGAACTGCTGGAACAACTGAATTTCCCTCTTGTGGGGTTTATACATTTATCTTATCTGGTTGTGTGTGTGTAAAAAATTAAAATTAAAATAAACTAACAACCCCACTCACACTCGTGTTATATTGCTTTAAGTTATCAATGCATCGTTTTTCATTGATTTTGCGTTGGTCACTAATAGCAGTGAATGCCCTCTGAGTCGGTTTTGGTGCAAAAAATATTAATGAATCTTCATGACATGCAATTCAACTGAGAGAGAGAGAGAGAGAGAGAGAGAGAGAGAGAGAGAGAGAGAGAGAGAGAGAGAGAGAGAGAGAGAGAGAGAGAGAGAGAGAGAGAGAGAGAGAGAGAGAGAGAGAGAGAGAGAGAGAGAGAGAGAGGGAGAGGGAGAGAGAGAGAGACTCCCGCGACTCCCGACCGCCACGTCTCCCGTCGTGCCCTGGCCGCGGCACCCTGCGGCCTGGGCACCGTGACCTTGGGCACTGCGACCACTCCCACGTCTCCCGCGACTCCCGCCATGCCCCGTGAACAAATGAATGAATGGCCCGGGAACCACGGCCACCACGGCCCGGGCAACGCGGACTCCACGAAAACAGATTGCAAGCAAAGGCCTAATAAGGCCTATATATTTTGTATTTGAAATGCTACGGCATTTTTATGGAGACTACGCTCAGAGCAGCTGGAACTGAAAAAGAGGAAGAAGGAAAACGGGCTATGAAACAAAATGTGATATTTTTTTCTTGCTATCGGCCATGTTTGATTGTGTTGGTTATTGACCTGTTCACCCGCAAACTTGGGTTATGTTTATCAGCGTTACTATTAGGGATGCAAAAAATTAATCGATTATCGATTAATTGTCGATAAGAGATTACTCGATTAAAATAAATTACTTGCAATTAATCGCATTTTTAACCCGTAATTCCCCAACCGTCCACGTGAGGGCGCGCTTGACGCCAGACGTACTTGACGCACACGCGGGAACACAAGCGAAGAAGCAGGACAAGACAAACGAAAAGCGGGACACTAGAGCTGTGTTCGAAATCGTTCCCTATCATGGATGTAGTGCACTAAATAGGGTGCACGGCATTTTGTAGGCCCGGGTGTTCGAATTCTCAGTGGTCCACTATATAGGGCACTATATAGTGGACTTAAAATAGGGTACATACGATGTTCCCTACATGTTACCTCCGTATACCACATTGCAATGCGGTTGTATTTTTCCAGGGGAGAAGAAGAAGCTGAATATCCGCGAAAACTCGTTCCCTATTCCCTATATAGTGTACATGATATAGTGCACTATATAGGGAATAGGGAACGAGAATTCGGACACTACGCTGAACATTTCTAAACGTCATTTGCCTCAGTAATGCGCCGGGTATTTGTGTGAATTGATGCGCCGACATCATCTAAACAAACCGGGCTGGAGGTTGTATTGATGTTGAATGTTACATTTCCTTGTTCAAGTTTTTTTTAATTAATTTTGAATGTTAAATATTCTATGTTAAATCCCAAATAAATTGTTGACATTTCTAAACACAAGCCGGATGTAAATGTATTCGTTTTCGCGGTTATTCAGCTTCTTCTCCCCTGGAAAAATACAACCGCATTGCATTGTGGTATACGGGAGTAACATGTAGGGAACATCGTATGTACCCTATTTTAAGTCCACTATATAGTGCCCTATATAGTGGACCACTGAGAATTCGAACACCCTACAAAATGGCGTGCACCCTATTTAGTGCACTACATCCATGATAGGGAACGATTTCGAACACAGCTACTGACACGATGAAGAGGGCAAAACGGAGTGCAGTATGGAGCCACTTTTAAGTTGGTTAATGACGACAAAGACGCCAAATGCACAATATATATATATATTTTAAAGTACAACTAAACGACTTTGTTGAATTACCACCTAAATGTGTCACATTCAGAAGGAAATTCAGCTTCTCAGAAGAATTGCCACTTATCAATTAATCGATCATCGATCGATAAGATGAAACAACTATCGATTAATGAATTACTCGATAATTTGCATCCCTAGTTACTATAGCTGATGTAACGGGAGTCCGGGCGTGTGCAGGACCGAACCGCGCTGTATTATCACTGTTCCACTGCGCATAGACAGTAAAAAGTAGCTGAGACGGTAGAGGGGTTAGAAAACAATAAATGAAAATAGGCTAAACATTTTTATTTTAAATCTCCCCCCAAAAATGGAATCACGTTCCCAGCGCCCCCCTAGGTTGTGCCAACGCCCCCCAGGGGGCGGTACCGCCCCCGTTGAGAAACCATGCCCTAGGCGATCGCCTAGCTCGCCTATGCCGAGCGCCAGCCCTGCATCCTTGATTTGTTTACATATTTTATAGTTCATCTCATCAACTCAATACCATGACATCAAACTCTGCAGAAATCGGCTAATAACCATTTGATTTGAATCAGGTGTGAAGGGGAAAACATGCCTATAATAGTGCGTTCCAGGTACACTTCTATGCCCGTAAATAACCAGATATAACTGGGAGTACAAGAGGGTAGAAGGGTGTGAAAACACGGGTTCCCAGGAACGCACCTGTAGAATGTTGGTGTATTTTAGTGTCTCTCTATGGTTCACATTTCTAGTCTAGGAACAGGCCAGGGCCTCTCATATTGATACAAGGTGTTATCCCCAACATTCTGCCATTGTTATGTTTCAAAAAGGTTGAACCGACCTGGTCCTCCGGGACATAGCCAGGGCCAGATACCTTATCAAGGCTGAGCCTGAGAGTGCGTCTGTTCACGTGTTATTCATGTATCCCCTTTTTGTATAATACTCGCCCCAACCCTTTGGTTCGACGAGAAGAGGGTTCGACAGCCAAGGAACAAGTCATCAAACGGCTCCTCAATGGGTCCACTATAGATTATTCAACCTAAGTCTGTATCTCGCTGTATTACATCATGGAATAAACCATCTATTCAACCCTCTGATCCAACCTGTCAAGTTGCTTTGATTTCGACTTCAAGAATTACTACTACGACTGAAAATACACAACGCAGAGTCTGTCCGAACAGTTTAGAAATAAGCTGAAATCTAACATTTGGTGCCGTGACACCGTCTTGAAGAGAGAGGAGTGAGAAGACGATTGCCTCTGAAGATTGCCCTGTGACCGAGAAGAGCGCGCGCCCTGCCTGGGAAGACGTCTGATCAACGCCTGCCCTGCTGAGGGACCCGCATCCACAACGCGGCTGAACCAGCGCATCTCTATGCACCACGTGGGAATCAACGGTGACTGAATCTCATTCCACACTCTCGACCAAGAGAAAAGAACAAGAAAGTAATCTTAAAATAATCTACACACACATAACTGTGATTATTATTATTTGTTTTACTATTAGGCTGCACTACATTTGCTGAGGAATGAAGTTGTGTCATTAAGAGCTTGACGAAGTGAGGACCTGTATTAGTGATTAAGAGTTTGTGCTATGTTGCTTAATAATCACTGAATATACGCCATATGAAACTATTAAATGTGTTTGTTGAATAAGGCCTTTGGTCTGGGATTGAGTCCTAGAATATTGATTGTTTGTTGAATAAGGCCTTTGGTCTGGGATTGAGTCCTAGAATATTGATTGTTTGTTGAATAAGGCCTTTGGTCTGGGATTGAGTCCTAGAATATTGATTGTTTGTTGAATAAGGCCTTTGGTCTGGGATTGAGTCCTAGAATATTGTTTGTTGAATAAGGCCTTTGAGCTGGGATTGAGTCCTAGAATATTGTAATAGCATGTCATTCAAGTGATTTGTTCATCTTTGCTAGTTTGTCAATGTTGATACGGGTCCTGAATATAACTTAAGACGTCTGGTTTGCTCAGGCTTTTGTTTTACGACTTGTTGGACAAGGAGTGAAACTGTATTTGTATTGAATTACTGGTGAGGTTACATGAATCGCTAGAGTTTTTGTTTGTGCTATGTTGTTTTGATCCCCGCCGAGGAATCAGATATTGTTTTTGATCCCCGCCGAGGAATCACATATATTGTTTTTAATCGAAGAAGGAAAAAGTGTGCCATCATCTGTTGTTGGCATACCGAGTTCCGTGGGAGGCGTCTATTTGTTTCTTTCTAAGCAGCGATTGGTCGCAAGTTTTAGTTACTTTACAGATAGAAAAAGATAGAAAAAATGCCGAAAGGTAAAGGCAGGAAGAAGGAAGAGGAGGAGGAAAAAGATAGCAATCAAAGTCCCAATGCATCCGAACGAAAAGAACAAGATTCTTTTGAAGTGGAGGTTAGAGAGATTGATATTTATTCAATTAGTGAGACTCTGTCTAGATTCTTCAACGACATACATGATTTGCAAGGAACCGAAAATAAACTTTGCATAACATATGAGATAACGATGGACCCCCAAACTAAACGCTGGCCAAAGGAATCGATCTGGATGGTTTTCAAAGACTGGGTCAAGAAGACTAGACGAAGTGAACCAATTGGGTTGTTACTATTGTCTCAGTGTAAGCGCTACTTTATCAAGCATGTCAGCAACAAAAAGAGAGATGAATTGGAAAAGACCACTGCTCACTATGAAGATGCTCTGGGAAAGACAAGAGAGCAAATCAAACTGCTTGCGGATGAAATTCGTTTGTTAAAGGATGAATTGACTCGGGAGAGAGACCTACACCAGACGCTAGTCAGAGAAGGACTGATAGCGGCCCGCCCCCTCGACTCAGGACCCCAAGGGGGGGTGACCAAGGCAACGGAGGAGGAGCTTTGGGAGTCTATGGTCGCATGTACCCCACACTGCCATCGTGTGGCCCAGATGGGGAATACATCTTCCCTGGTGGTTTACAGGAGTCGGAACACAGTGTTCTTTCAGACATCAACAGCTTTATAGGCGAGTACCCGGTCATCTGCAGTACCCCCCACGTGCCACGGAAGGGAAATCCATCTGCCCCACCTGACTATGCTAATTATGATGCGACCCAGACCCCACAACAATTTCCCCAATTCACCCCTGTCCCACCACATTCCTTTCTTCCACAACAATGTCTACATCCGAACCCCCAGGTACAACAACCCCCCGCGGAGAGGTCTGGAGCAGTGACTAAGAATGAGTCACTCAATGGAGGATTTGATGACAACATACAACCACACATGAAGACCACAGATGAGAAGAAGGAAATAGCCAGGGACCGAGAAAGATTCCCCCAGTCCAACAGGGATAGAGAACGATTCATTCAGTCCGACAGGCATAGAGAATGTAAGGCCCCTCGAAAGATGCACCGGGACCGCTCAAACAAAATGAGGGAACGATGGAAGAAATCACAAGCGCAGAGTGCTGAAGAACTCAGCCGCATATGCGATTCAGTGTTGGAAACCAACAATAACACAGACTTGGAATGACACTCGTTAGATTTGGCACGCAAAATGACTGATACGGGGTGAAGAGTAGGGAGTGTTTGAGTGTTTGTTATTTTCATTCCTTTATTTTCACGAGAGGTTAGTCTTCGAAAGATGCTAGGACTTTTGTCACCTTTATCGCCTATTTAAGTGAGAATTCATGTTGGTTCCTTCTTGACACAACTGCTCAGCTCTAGAACATTTTATTTGTTTTGTTTTATTTTTGAACAAAGGTTCACTCATTCATTCATTCACACAAGGTTTATTGAGAACTATGATGACTGATTACTGATAACTGATATAACCATTTTCGAATCAAGCGATTTATTTTTTGTACTGTTTGAGGCTGTGACAATGCCTCCCCCATGACTGATACTGCACTTTTTCTTTGTTTCATGTTTCATCGTACCTGGGAGATCCAGGAGACACGGACACTTGTTGTGTCCTTGGGATGAGTCCTTGAACTGAACTGTGTCTGTGTTTGTCCTGACGCCCTACTACGAACTTTCATCCTCATCCCCCATCACACCTGCGGTGGCCATCAACTTGAAAAGAACTCTGTTGCAACTGCTACTCAAAACCAACTGAGTCATGCAGTATTGTCTGTGATGTTGTTGTGCCAAGCAGAGGGAGGTGTCTGGACAGTCGACTTTCTTGATTCTTTAATTTTTTTATGTTTTGGTTTAATCATGAGTAACCTAATGAGTTTGTTATTTTCTTTATTATAGTGGCCTACACCTGGTTTACTTGTGTATGATTTGAATTTACTTGTCTATTGCCTTTTATGCTTTCTTTCATTGATTTAGTTAATTATTAATGGGTCACCAGAAAATACACTGAATTCTCATTTTGTGGGTGATCTTTAAACTATGTTTAGTATGATCAAGAGGGAGGAATGTAGAATGTTGGTGTATTTTAGTGTCTCTCTATGGTTCACATTTCTAGTCTAGGAACAGGCCAGGGCCTCTCATATTGATACAAGGTGTTATCCCCAACATTCTGCCATTGTTATGTTTCAAAAAGGTTGAACCGACCTGGTCCTCCGGGACATAGCCAGGGCCAGATACCTTATCAAGGCTGAGCCTGAGAGTGCGTCTGTTCACGTGTTATTCATGTATCCCCTTTTTGTATAATACTCGCCCCAACCCTTTGGTTCGACGAGAAGAGGGTTTGACAGCCAAGGAACAAGTCATCAAACGGCTCCTCAATGGGTCCACTATAGATTATTCAACCTAAGTCTGTATCTCGCTGTATTACATCCTGGAATAAACCATCTATTCAACCCTCTGATCCAACCTGTCAAGCTGCTTTGATTTCGACTTCAAGAATTACTACTACGACTGAAAATACGCAACGCAGAGTCTGTCCGAACAGTTTAGAAATAAGCTGACATCTAACACACCATATGTATTTAGGATGAGTTGAACAGGTCAATCTCCTCATCAGTAAAACGCTAGAACTACTGCAGTCCAGTGGCCGGTAAAATACAGTTGTATTTGTTTGTTGTATGGTGAGCAGACATTGTAAAACATTGCATTCCCTTGGTATCCAAGCAGTAGAGATCAGTGCCCCCTTTGTTGAATTGTGCCCATTCTCGTGTGATGCCCCATGCTTGCTGAGATGCACACTCGACTTACAGTGCGTGTATTTATAGTTATGAATGGGCAGCCATGTATTAGTCCACTGTCCTTTCTCTATAATAGGTCCATGGTATTTACACACATAACTGATGCTATCTACCTTAACATTAGCGACAATAACTTGGCTGTTAGCTGTAGCGCTAATGCTAAAGCAGCATTATAATGCTAACAAGGTAACCATATACAGTAAAGCAACACAATGATATGGCGTTAGTTAACTTACTTTTTCGAGGTTTGTAGCTGAGCCGAGGAGAGTTGGTACTGATCCAGACTTGATTTTCAGACGTTGAGCAAGTCCAGCTCTGTATTAACCCAAGTTGAGGAAGCAGTGAAATGTTTGGCGCTGCCGTGTTCTAGCAACGGGACGGCCATATGTTCCTGACCTCATCTGACTCCCGCGCTGCGTTTGTATCCAGTGGGCGTGGCCTATGACCTAATGGCTCCGGCTTCCTCATCTGTCTAAAGATGCTGCCAGAGCCATAGAGAGAGAAGAGTTGCGACACTCTCTGATCTCGCCGGCAGGGTGGTCACGTGGTTCATGTAAGCCTGTATAGTTCCAAGCCACGCTGCTGTGTTCTTCAATGGGACTGACCGCAGCGATTGCAATATTGAATGGTAAATATAAATTAAAAAACACAAGTACTTTTCTGACCATTGTTGCATATTTGTAAACGTCAGTTTTACATTTGGAGTGGTACTCCAGTGGTACTCAAGCTACTTAGATACGTTAAGTTTGAGTGAAAGCTTCACGTTCGTGTTAGCATGGGTAGCACTAGGCTACTGACTTGAGTGGCTTAACCTTGCTACATCTGTTCTGAAATCAAAGACGATTCAAGATGTTCATTTTAGCGCAACTGAACTATTGAATTTTCTTGATTCTGCTTGTAATTCCGATTCACGTACCCGTGGTCAGAGGGCGATTGAGAAAGCAGAGTAGCAACAGTCAATTTAGCATTTAGTTTCCAGGCAACTTCTTCTGATGAGGCAGATGCTGTGTCACGGTTAGCGGGTGGCAGGCAGGCAGGTAGGACCCAAACGCAGACAGTTCAGGTAAAAGGATAATTTATTAACTCAAAAAGGCAAGGAACACGGGTGACGCGGGTAACACAGGGAACACAGGAACACACAGGACAGAACTCACCACAAACTACAATGATCCGACAAGGAACAAAGGAAAGACAAGGGCTTAACACTAGAACAGCCGTCGAAGGGGTCAAATGACCCGTGAGTTAAAAAAATATATATCTTTGCACTTGATCACGTTCCAAATCCCTACTTTCTTGACTTTTCCTAAATATGTCTGTTGTACCACCCTGTGTTCATAAAAAAAAAATTCAGACCGGGAAAGGTATTATAAAGCATTTTTTTATGTGTTCCTATGTTATTGTTCTTTTTCCAAGGATGCAATGCTCTTTCTTTGACAGCAGAGGTCGCAAGGGGACATTCTGATGTGAATAAGATTGATATCTATGGGTAGATATACACAGACAGGCAGACAGACAGACAGACAGACGGACGGACAGACAGAGGTGGCCAATATGTCGACCCCGATCGACTGGTCGACCGCAAGAGTAGTGCGGGTCGATTGCGTCGTTGCTGTTGGCTGAGTGTTTTAGAATCTGCCCTGCAATACGGGAGACCTGAGTTCGCGTCCTGGGTACGTAATTTAATTCTTGCCGTTGACTTATTTTTGTAATTTCCTTTATATCAGAGAAATTAGGCCTAACAATTTACTTTTTATGTAATAAATATGTCTTACAATATCCCTATTACCCAAATATACTTTGCAAAAACTCATGGTAAAGTTAATGTTAATATTAATGTTACTGATAAGCCTTTGTCACAATGACAAAGTCACTGCATGGGAAATTGCAGCCACATAAATTCCATTCAGGTGAGTTTCGAGGCAGGCAGCCAAGAAACTCACCACTGACCACTGACCACTTCTGTTGAGGAAAAATACTATGGTCAGTCAATTTAGAATATTCAAAGAAATGGAAAATAAATGACTTGAAAAGTTTTTTTTTATTTCTCCAGTATTCCTTCCTAAAGCCCTGATTCGGTGGGGATTGAACCCCGGACGAACGGGTGTTAGAATAATTTGCGTCTCTCTCGTAGATCGCAACATCTTTCAACGTCTTTGTTTAATACAACTGCATCACCTTCTCTCTCACATTTCACTTTATCAAGTTAGAAGTCAACTGCTCATGATCATATCGCTGCGTTATCTCTGTGGAGATCCACCCCTGGAACAGCGGAGCCGTCGCATTTACAACAGAATGAACCCCAATAAACCACCAGTGTGTGCAGGGTCCGGGAGGGTAAATTGGGGTTCTAGCTCACACGCGGAAATATAAAAATGTGCTGCTCCAAATAAGCAACAAAGTCAGTAACGTGTCAACTGTGTTGTCTGTGTTGTTCTACTAAGCGGACGCTTGATGGTGACGTATTACGACGTGATGACAAAAAAATACTATTTCATTCATCCAAGCATAATGATTTGTTATTCTTTAATATATTTCATAATTTGTGTATGGCTTATTCTTAAAAGTATCATGTTTGTGTGGTATGTACAAGAGCCTACCGTGGCCAGGCCACAGTTGCGATTGCCTAGTGTGAATACAGGCCAGAGAACAATAGGGGCCAGTTGAGCACGGTTAGGTGTGAAAAAGGCCAACAGCCACGGCCAGATGGCCTGAAATCGGCTTTGTGGCCTTACTTATCTATTCAAATGCAGATGTACTGGCTGGGGGAGGGGAGGTGTGGCAGAGAGAGAGCGATTGAGAAAGCAGTGAAAACAGACCATTTAGTATTCAGTTCCCAGGCAACTTCTTCTCATGAGGCAGGAGGTGACCACACAAACATGATACTTTTAAGACTAAGCCATACACAAAGTATCAAATATATTAAAGAATAGCAAATCATTACGCTTGGATGAATGAAATAGTATTTTTTTTTGTTAAACAATGAGTGAGACAACGTGTGTGTGTGTGTGTGTGTGTGTGTGTGTGTGTGTGTGTGTGTGTGTGTGTGTGTGTGCAACCCGGTATCACGCCAAGGCGTAAAATAGATACGTCTGTCCACATCGCAAGGCGTGTTCAGGTTGACGCTTTGCCTGACCAAAGCGTCACCCTGAACACGCGTCCTTCTCCATTCGAAATGAATGGGGGAATAGCACCAACAGGGGGCGATACGTTCTCCTAGCATTTGGTGAAATTGTTACGTAGCCATATTAATCGTTATCATCTGAATGGGAAATGCAATATTTTAGGACAAATACACCATTAAACGTGTTTCTAATGACATTTCTAGCGAGAAATGTACATTTTCCTTGCATAATCTTCAGTCAGTGAATGTGTATGATCTTTATTAATCTTTATGATCTGAATGGGAAATGCAATATTTTAGGATCGATTCACCGTTAAACGTGTTTCTAATAACATTTCTAGCGAGAAATATACTTTTTACTTGCATAATCTTCAGTCAGTGATTGTGTCTGATCTTTAGTTTTATAGTTATTAGGAAGATTTAATCGGCTCGCTCGCATGTTTCAACGACGTCAGGATGCTAGGGACGCTGCTTTCGCTAAACTAGCAGCTCACGTGTTTCCTGCGTTTGTGTTATTAAACCGTTACTTTATGTAACTTTTAATGATATTGTAATAACCACAGGCGAGGTATTGAGCGAAGTAAGCTTGATAGCAGGTTTATTGGGTTCCACAATCGGATAGGCAGGCACAGCTCCACCGGAAAACTACAACAACCAAAACTCCCGTCCGGAAGGAAACCCCCGGAACCCCCTCTCAGAAGGCCCGCCCCTTCCTCCCAAACCCTGTGACGCTACAATATCATCTTGTAAGAAACATCGATATATATAGAACACTGTTCTATATATATCTATGGTTAGAAACACGTTTATCTGAGAGCCAACCCAGTCGCCAAAAGCATACGTTGACAGTGTACGTTTTCGTGAACACTGGATTACGTCGCATTTCAACATAAAATAGCGTGCTAAGCACACATACACACACACACACACGCACGCACGTACGCACCCCAACACACCCACACACACCCACACACACCCACACACACACACACACACACACACACACACACACACACACACACACACACACACACACACACACACACACACACAATGCATTTCGCTGCTAAAACAACAACTTGGGCTGCTTCTAGGACATTTTGGGTGGATTTTGAACGGTATGTGGGCAGGACGTTTTTTGCAGGCAGGACCTGGCAACCCTGCGCTGTTGCCCGAGGTGCAGAAATGCTCCGGAACAGATCTGGATCCACCATGGCCAAAATAATTGTCATGAATAGCATGAATAGATTCATGCATTATCATTCAACTTGAACATGTGTTTTTACAGTATAGAGTGGTGGAGGGATGACGTATGTTGGCCAACCCGGAAGTGAGCGTCGACCTGGGTTTCCATGGTTTCCCTTGACAAAAAGCCAACGGGTTTTTCCATTGGCTCTAAAAAACCACGCGGCAAAGGAGCTGCCGTAAATTGTGTTGTTTTTGTCGTAAACTGGGGACCGACGGTTAAAAAATACAGATATTCCGAGGTATCCTTAAAAGGCAGCTTGGATGTTTTTATTTTCTGCAGTTTAGACTTATTCTATAACCTATTTTTGAAAGCAAAACACCAAGCTCAATGATTTAACGAGGCAGGGTTATTTGAAACAATTTATTAAATATATATTTGTGAGAGGTCATTCCTTCTCCTGAGTTTGCTTCCTATTTATGTCTAGTGTACAACACTGTCCACAAGCATCACCCCCCCCCTCCCCATATGGATTTGGAGAATTGTTGCCACGTCCCAGTGGTGGAGGTATCATATATATGAAAGAGGGCATTCAATTATACTACAATGATCAATTAGGAGGCCGAAGCCCTAAAGGAAGTAATAATAATAATAATAATAATTCATTGAATTTATTTAGCGCTTTTCTAGACACTCAAAGACGCCTACAGTGAAGGGGGGGGGGGGGGGACCTCACTAATCACCACCAGTGTGTAGCACCCACTTGGGTGATGCACGGCAAGTGATGCAATAGGTGACTGAGGGTCAACATTTGAGAACCCCTTTTATCAAAGGGGGTCTCAAAGGACTCATACGCTTCAACCTGAGTGACCCATCACACCCCGGCCATGGCTTCTTCCAACTCCTCCCTTCGGGTAGGAGATACAGGTCCCTTGGGAGCCGGACAAACAGGCTGAGGAATACCTTCTACCCCTGGGCAATTCGTCTACTTAACGCCTGACCCCCCCCCCCCCCCCCCAATGGACATGTGAAATCCTCTACCATATTTATTTATTTTACTTATATGTTATGTCTGCATATTTATATTTATTGTGCCTATTGCTGTTGTTTGTGTTTGTATTTTTGCTTTTTGCACTGCTTTATTTATTTTGCACTATGGGTAGTGAGCACCACCCCAATTTCATTGTACAAGTTTGCACAATGACAATAAAGTCTGAATCTGTGGCTCCAGCCCTACAGGAAATGACTCGGCAAGTGCTCCATCTCGTTGCATCTGCACCCAGCGGCTCGCTTGCAAGATTTTGGCCTGATGTTCTTCCCAGACCTACACCCTAGCCATCGAACACGCATATCTGAGAATCAGGCTTCTCTTTAATAATGACAAAAAGTTACGAGAGAAATACACATTCACTTTTTGTTATCTCATAAGCGGCGTGGTGCCGGCTCCTTTTGACCTTTTGACCCCAGACTTCAAAAACGTGGCCGCAGGCCAGCTGTGTCTACACACCTTAAGCCACAAATGTACACCTCCATCCCACAAAAAATGGGGACTAGAAACTAACCTCTGTCTTATGTACATTTACTGTACTGTTGGAGGTCACGCCCCTTTTCCGGCCTTTTCGAGATAGCTAGGGAGGCTAAAATGTTTACACACATTTCCCGGGGCCCCGAGAACGACATATCCGAGATTTGGAGTTCTAGCCCTTAGAGAAAAAAAGTTTTCCCATTTGGACAAAGCCCCTCAGAAGTGTTACCTGCAAGACCTAATGGTTCAGAATGTGGTGGAAAAAACAATTTTTGAGATAGGAACGTCCTACCGCCCTGAAATTTGAATACCTTATTCTAAGGCCTAACTGGGACCCCCGCACCGAAACTTGGCCCGGTCGGACCCCGAGGGCAGGAAGGGGTGGCCCTTCCTGACCGAAACTTGGCCCGGACCCCGAGTGCAGGAAGAGGGGGCCTGGACTTTCATAGGTGCCATGCCGTAATTCCGACGCCTCATTGTTCCGACGTCTCAATGTTCCGAAATATTTCCCATTAGATCGACATGCCACTATTCCGACGGTTCAATGTTCCGAAAACGAAACCCATTGGTCCGAAGGTCCGTTAGTCTGACTTTTCAAAAAGGAGGCGCATTAGGCCGAAAAAATAGTTTTATACCTCGCTCGCTCCCTCTCTATCTCACTCTCACTCTCTCTCTGTCTCCAAAATACAACCTAGGCCTACATATCACGTTCACGATGAATTTTGGAGAGCAAAAAGACAACGCTTCACCTCATTTCGACACGGTGTTGTAGCCCCATGGACAGAGAGCGGAGGTCTAATTCTCAACACGGGCACGAACACACACACACACACACACACACACACACACACACACATACACACACACACACACACACACACACACACAGAGTGAGAGTGAGAGTGAGAGAGGGAGAGAGAGAGGGAGAGAGAGAGGGAGAGAGAGAGAGGGAGCGAGCGAGGTATACAACTCTTTTTCCTATTCAGCATATTGAACTGTCGGCCTAATGCTCCTCCTTTTTGAAAAGTCGGACAAACGGACCTTCGGACCAATGGGTTTCGTTTTCGGAACATTAAACCGTCGGAATAGTGGCATGTCGATCTAATGGGAAATATTTCGGAACATTGAGACGTCGGAACAATGAGGCGTCGGAATTACGGGCAGGCCCCCTTTCATAATCCTCGCTCGGTGACTGTAAAGGATGTTTGGTCGGATGTTATGACGAAGAATCATAATGTGAATGGGAATATTCTATAAATGTCTTGATATCATCTTTCGTCTCAGCACTTCTGCTGCAGCCGCTTAAAGTCTCACTCCGAGAACCTTAAAATATGAATCAATCCATTAGAAGTATGAAAATATCTTAACGTAACGGGGCAAACAAGGTGTCCTTTGACATCTACGTTTCGAGGCGATTGCAACAGTGCCACACATGATCATATTTGAATATGTTTCGGGGTAGTAATTAGCTGTCGATTTTGGAGGCCTTTATCAATAATGACCAGCTATAGATTTGCTTCCCGATGGAGATTTTTGACAAATTACATGTTATTTAGCATCTACACGTTAAGCTGAGTCCAATGAGATCAAGCTCGCCTTCTTGCTACACCGAGATCATGTCCTAGACCTAGGTGTACCATGTAAAATACATGTTACCATTTGCTAGAGTGTCATGCTGGGTGTCATTGGACTCAGCTCAACGTGTAGATGCTAAATAACATGTCATTTGTCACAAATTTCTATCGGAAAGCAAATCAATAGCTGCTCATTATTGATTAAGGCCTCCAATTTCGACAGCTAATTACTACCCCGAAACATATTCAAATATGATCATGTGTGGCACTGTTGCAATCGCCTCGAAACGTAGATGTCAAAGGACACCTTGTTTGCCCCGTTACGCCACCGGGAAGATATTTTCATGCTTCTGATTGACTAATGAATTGATTCAGCTATTCCCCCAGAAGTCTGGGGTCAAAAGGTCAAAAGGAGCCGGCACCACACCGCTTATGAGACAAAAGTGAATGTGTATTTCTCTCATAACTTTTTGTCATTATTAAAGAGAGGCCTGATTCTCAGATATGCAGGTTAGATGGCTACGGTGTAGGTCTGGGAAGAACTTCAGGCCAAAATCTTGCAAGCGAGCCGCTGGGTGCAGGTGCAACGAGATGGAGCACTTGCCGAGTCATTTCCTGTAGGGCTGGAGCCACAGGTAGAAGCGTATGCGTCCTTTGAGACCCCCTTTGATATATAAGAGACCTCAAAGTACAGCTTACTTGAATGTTGTCGACCCAGTCACCTAACAGTGACATGAGACCTGGTGGCCTGGGTTGTGGCAGTGTCAGAGAGGGTGTGTGTGTGTGTGTGTGTGTGTGTGTGTGTGTGTGTGTGTGTGTGTGTGTGTGTGTGTGTGTGTGTGTGTGTGTGTGCAACCCGGTATCACGCCAAGGCGTAAAATAGATACGTCTGTCCACATCGCAAGGCGTGTTCAGGGTCACCTATTGCATCCTTTAGGGCTTCGGCCTCCTAATTGATCATTGTAGTATTGAATGCCCTCTTTCATATATATGATACCTCCACCACTGGGATGTGGCAACAATTCTCCAAATCCATATGGGGAGGGGGGGGGGGGTGATGCTTGTGGACAGTGTTGTACACTAGACATAAATAGGAAGCAAACTCAGGAGAAGGAATGACCTCTCACAAATATATATTTAATAAATTGTTTCAAATAACCCTGCCTCGTTAAATCATTGAGCTTGGTGTTTTGCTTTCAAAAATAGGTTATAGAATAAGTCTAAACTGCAGAAAATAAAAACATCCAAGCTGCCTTTTAAGGATACCTCGGAATATCTGTCTATTTTTTAACCGTCGGACCCCAGTTTACGACAAAAACAAAACAATTTACGGCTGCTCCTTTGCCGCGTGGTTTTGAGAGCCAATGGAAAAACCCGTTGGCTTTTTGTCAAGGGAAACCATGGAAACCCAGGTCGACGCTCACTTCCGGGTTGGCCAACATACGTCATCCCTCCACCACTCTATACTAAACACATGTTCAAGTTGAATGATAATGCATGAATCTATTCATGCTATTCATGACAATTATTTTGGCCATGGTGGATCCAGATCTGTTCCGGAGCATTTCTGCACCTCGGGCAACAGCGCAGGGTTGCCAGGTCCTGCCTGCAAAAAACGTGCTGCCCACATACCGTTCAAAATCCACCCAAAATGTCCTAGAAGCAGCCCAAGTTGTTGTTTTAGCAGCGAAATGCATTGTGTGTGTGTGTGTGTGTGTGTGTGTGTGTGTGTGTGTGTGTGTGTGTGTGTGTGTGTGTGTGTGTGTGTGTGTGTGTGTGTGTGTGTGTGTGTGTGTGTGTGTTTGCTTAGCACGCTATTTTATGTTGAAATGCGACGTAATCCAGTGTTCACGAAAACGTACACTGTCAACGTATGCTTTTGGCGACTGGGTTGGCTCTCAGATAAACGTGTTTCTAACCATAGATATATATAGAACAGTGTTCTATATATATCGATGTTTCTAACAAGATGATATTGTAGCGTCACAGGGTTTGGGAGGAAGGGGCGGGCCTTCTGAGAGGGGGTTCCGGGGGTTTCCTTCCGGACGGGAGTTTTGGTTGTTGTAGTTTTCCGGTGGAGCTGTGCCTGCCCATCCGATTGTGGAATCCAATAAACCTGCTATCAAGCTTACTTCGCTCAATACCTCGCCTGTGGTTATTACAATATCATTAAAAGTTACATAAAGTAACGGTTTAATAACACAAATGCAGGAAACACGTGAGCTGCTAGTTTAGCGAAAGCAGCGTCCCTAGCCACCTGACGTCGTTGAAACATGCGAGCGAGCCGATTAAATCTTCCTAATAACTATAAAACTAAAGATCAGACACAATCACTGACTGAAGATTATACAAGTAAAAAGTATATTTCTCGCTAGAAATGTTATTAGAAACACGTTTAACGGTGACTCGATCCTAAAATATTGTATTTCCCATTCAGATCATAAAGATGAATAAAGATCATACACATTCACTGATTGAAGATTATGCAAGGAAAATGTACATTTCTCGCTAGAAATGTCATTAGAAACACGTTTAATGGTGTATCTGTCCTAAAATATTGCATTTCCCATTCAGATAATAACGATTAATATGGCTACGTAACAATTTCACCAAATGCTAGGAGAACGTATCGCCCCCTGTTGGTGCTATTCCCCCATTCATTTCGAATGGAGAAGGACGCGTGTTCAGGGTGACGCTTTGGTCAGGCAAAGCGTCAACCTGAACACGCCTTGCGATGTGGACAGACGTATCTATTTTACGCCTTGGCGTGATACCGGGTTGGTGTGTGTGTGTGTGTGTGTGTGTGTGTGTGTGTGTGTGTGTGTGTGTGTGTGTGTGTGTGTGTGTGTGTGTGTGTGAAATGCATTATTTATTACTCATTACTTTTGTAATGCGTTACTGCCCAACACTGCAAATAACCAAATGACTTGGGTTTTAAATGAGTGTATTAGAGTTTATTAGAGTATAGAGTACATTGACATTCAGTAAGTCAGTAAACAAAGAAAACAAAAAAATACGGCTGACTTTGAATGAACTGGGAACTGGATGAAAAATAAATGTCTTTAGGGACAGCAGTCTTTTTTTTTATCTTTCGGTTTCAGCAAAGTCTAATCAACATTCACAGCAGATTATTTTAGCAGGCTCACTGCATTTCCCACAGACAAGTCGCCTACATGACTCACAGACGTCACTAGTTTTGTTCCCACTACATCTGGCGACTTGACACTTTTTCCTTTTGGTAGGTGGGGAAGGAGTTTCAATCAGAAGTGGCCTACGTGCCACTGGTGCTGCCACTGATGACACAGTCCTGGCCATTCTCTGAGGCGCACACAGCTGTTTCACAAGCTCCAGAATAAATATCTTTCTGGTCATGTTGACGTCCATGCACTGTTTGTACAGAATGTGTGCATTGATTGCAGCCAGGTCTAGGATGTTGTAGAACACAGCTACAACGCCAACGCCTGGTCCCTCCCTATACTGAATACAAGCGTGCCATCTGGTCCATAACATCAACGCCATATTTAGTGCTGTTGTAGTGGGAAACAGTTTCGGGCATTTTCTTGGGGCCATTGTCAGTTGAAACTGTCTGGTGCATTGTGCTGAGGAGGCTGACGTTTTTGCGTGGTTTTCCCTGGTAAATGGTGAGTGTGGCTTCCCCAGCCCTCAGCACCTTGGAGGAGAATCTTTCCATCTGTGCCTTTGTTCACGGAGGCATCTCTCGTCTGATTCTATTCATTGTGCCAACAATGGTGGTTTTGTGCGCCAAAAGAGTGTTTGCCAGTGGTAACGAGGTAAAGTAATTGTCTGTTGTTACATTTCTTCCTTTCTCCAGGAATGGCTCCATCAGACGAAGCACAACATTGTCTGATAAGCGCTGTCCAGATGGCCTACTGTTGTCTTTCCCTAGATAGGGATGGGCATTCAACATGTATTTGGTTTCAACATCAGCGGCTACCCAGAATTTTATGCCACATTTATCCAATTTATTTGCCATGCACTGTGTGAAACGACAGCGCGCTTTGGTGGGGAACAATTGTTCACCAACTGTTATGTTCTCCCCAGGCGTGTAAGAAGCAGTGCTGTTTTTCACAAATCGATCAAATGTCTCTGATATCATGGAAAATGTGTCCTCCAGAAGGCGGGCAGCCCTTGTGCTCTTGTCATCAAAGCGCAGATAGCACATGATATCTCTGAAATTCTGGCGAGACATTGTTTCCTTGAAAACAGGATTTCCCATTTCAGCAGACCAGAAGTCCTCCAGTTTCTGGCTTTTCCCGCCGGCAATACCTCTACAATAAACAAGACCAACAAATGCTTTTAGTTGGTCCATTGTCGCATTGAACATATCAGCATTGTTTCGGTCAGCTTCGGCCTGAGTATACTTTAGAATCTGTTCCCACATTTCCGTGTCAAGCAAACACAGTAAACTGCTCAGTGGATCTGTGATATTTTCCTTGGCGCGAGGTGTGGGCCCTGGAGGTTCTCTCATGACATTGGCCTCTGTTGCTCTGCCTCTCGAACGGCCAGGGGGTTGTTCAATCCGTATGGTACCATCTCGTGCTTTCTCTTGCATGGATGGTGATGTCTCTTCCATGGATGTGGTCGCCTCAGGTTCTGATTCTGAACCTGAATCAGATTCTATAACAGCGCCACTTCCATCATCAGCTCTCTCATCATCACTCTCTAGCTCGCATGCCAGTTCCTCTGCTTCTCCATCAGATTCCCCCTCTGAAATACTCTGTACCTCGGCCAATAATTGCTCTGGTGTCCAGTGCCTCCGTATGCCTCTGCCTCCAGGATGCATTGTAAAAAAAAAAGATGCATTCCAGAGACACAGACTGCTCTACTAATTTATAGCTCTTTGTATCTCAGGGAATGCAATTATAATAACAGCCACACCCACAGTGTCTATTGTCTATGCTAGGGTACTTACTTATCAACAATTTGCATTTAATAGTATAACGCCCACCAGCCGCTATTTTTTTTATAACAGTACAACAGGTAGGATTCAAGTGGGTTCCCCCGTACAGTAGGGTGACCAGACGTTCCGACATGTCCTCTTTTTGAGACCTAAAAATGTGTCCGGGCGGAATTTCAAAATTGTCCGGGATTTTATTAAAGCCTGAAACATTTTCACATCGAATTTGCGTTGCGTTTCTCTGGGTCGTTCACAAACCTACTCACTTCTATTCGCTTTGCATTTGTGGAAGTGAGAAGGGGGAGTGGTGAAGAAGAGCCTTCGGATTGCATGGTTTGATTGTAGAGTTATCCTCATGTTTTGTATTTATTTTTTTACTATTATTGTTTTATAGGGACAAACAGCATTGCACTGAATGCCACATAAATATATAATTATGTTTTTGCATGTTTGTAACATTCAGAATCCAGGGAAAAGTATTCATATGGTTCATCTACGTCACGTTTTCTGGAACGCCGCCATTTGCACGACCAATCTCGCCAAGTATGACCGCCCACACCGCTCATCTGAATGTTAGAGAGAGACAGAGATTTTATCGATTTTAGGCTCCGATCCATATTTGTTATCCCTAGTTTTTTTTTAGCCCATTAGTATGCTTGCCTCAAATCAATCTTCATGACATATTTATTTAGTCCACAACCCCTCCCCATACAGTGGAGATATCTTGAAAGCGTTCAAGAGCACTGATGCCTACCAATATACTGTGGCTGGATGGGTGAAGGACGCTAAAGTGAGGCACTTTGCCACCAATAATCTTTATCTGAAAAGGGCCAAGTTAAGTACTATATATTTGTGACTTCTTGTGAACAGTTTGTGGTGGGTTACCATCATTGATCGTTGAAATCAGTCATCAAATCATAGACGATAATTTCGCCGGGGACGCTTAGGACGAGTTTTCTTCAAGATTAATTTTGTACCCACAACAAAACCCGATTTGAATTATTGTGGATTATTTTGGACAACGAATGACGTATTAATACCAATACTCTTTGGCTGGGACGATGTCAACAATGGGCATATGGAGCAGAACATAGTGGGTCATATGTCAACGTTTTTTGTATGCATTTTATTCATTAGTAAGCTACATGGATATGCCACAGAGATAACGCAGCGATATGATCATGAGCAGTTAACTTCTAACTTGATGAAGTGAAATGTGAGAGAGAAGGTGATGCAGTCGTATTAAACGAAGACATTGAAAGATGTTGCGATCTACGAGAGAGACGCAAATTATTCTAAAACCCGTTCGTCCGGGGTTCAATCCCCACCGAATCAGTGTTTTAGGAAGGAATACTGGAGAAATAAAAAAATACTTATCATGTCATTTATTTTCAATTTCTTTGAATATTCTAAATTGACTGACCATAGTATTTTTTCCTCAACAGAAGTGGTCAGTGGTGAGTTTCTTGGCTGCCTGCCGCGAAACTCACCTGAATGGAATTTATGTGGCTGCAATTTCCCATGCAGTGTCTTTGTAACAAAGGCTCATCAGTAACATTAACTTTACCGTGAGTTTTTGCAAGGTATATTTGGGTTATAGGGATACTGTAAGACATATTTATTACGTAAAAAGTAAATTGTTAAGCCTAATATCTCTGATATAAAGGAAATTACGGAAATAAGCCAACGGCAAGAATTATATGACGTGCCCAGGACGTGAACTCGGGTCGCCCAAATTGAAGGGCAGATATTAACCCACTCAGCCAACTGCTGGTTCATAAGGATATAGGAATGGAGTGTTATTGATAAAATATCCACGATAACAATATAGGCATATCTCAATTAATTGAATTACTTTATTTGCATCATTTAATCTTAAACCCTTAGTGAAAATATAGGCTGTTTGTACTTCATATATGTACATTTATGACAAAATCGTAAGGACTAGGCTTGTGACAAACACACACATGTGGCGCTCGCGCGGTAATAGCTCATTGGCGCCACATAGTGATCATTATGTGCAAATGCACAGCCTCTCATTCAAATTACTTAGGGGTCATTTGTCCCCTCTTGTGGCGCTAGTAGTAAGTAAAAATGGCCTGGCGTTTCTAGTGTTAAAAGCCTTTCATCTTGACACTATTTAGGTTTTGTTTGGTGTACAGTAAATCTCAGGGATGGTAGCAATGATTTCATGGATTTCTGCGTTGCATAATCAATGTTTGTTCTTTTACCCTCGTAGGACTAGGGAGAGTGTCCCTGCACTCTTTTCCCCCTTCAAGCCCTAGAAGGGGGTGTTGGCTTGGGGAGGGGCTGGAGTCCTGGAGGGCCCTCAACAAAAGCTCAAATGTAAGAGTAAGTCAGTGCCTGAACATGTTGTCCCTGACGTGATGTCGTATGAATTTAAGGAGCATGATGCTGTGCTCCCAGACGAGGAGGGGACCCGTGACCAGGAGTCAGGGAGAGACGGCGTGGGAACTGGCAGGTCGTACCACTGCTGGTGTTGTTT
The DNA here is from genome assembly GCF_026213295.1 of Gadus chalcogrammus. NCBI lineage: Eukaryota > Metazoa > Chordata > Actinopteri > Gadiformes > Gadidae > Gadus > Gadus chalcogrammus. The sequence goes on from NC_079423.1 coordinate 22,386,772, forward strand.
TCTGAAACCGGTTTGCTTCATCTCTGGTGATTGCACTGGAATGCACATGGCTTCTTGTGTTATTTATAAATCATCTCTGTCATTGACAATCAGTGTTTTTTTTTGGCCGTGTGTGTGTGTGTGTGTGCGATAGAATAACATGCATGTCCAAACTCCTATTTCCACAAGGTATAGCAGTAAGTAATCCTATTTCCACACAGTATGCACATAACGGTGTTAGAGAGAAGCAGTGCCTGCATCGAAATAGTTCCCAGAGGGACACTCTCTTGCTCTCTTCTTCCTCCATCATCCTACAATTGTCTCCGCTTCGCTCTCGCACTCTCAAAGATAATGTCATGTTCTCTTTTATTGAGGTCACCCCTTCAGCGGCAACGTAGAGACGGTGGACGGCGTGGGGTTCTGCGCCTGGCCCAGATCCCATGATCTGGGCCAGGCGAACCTGCTCTGGAACCTGAGAGACTCTTCAAACCTGACCTCAGTCCACCACGGAGCAACAGGAGACTTAAATAAAGAAACACTTTGAGCTACTGGGCGGACTAACTCCTTGACTGTGAAGGTTTGTAAATCACTCATATTTTTCATAACTAGTTGAGAAAACACATTGCCATGGTGCTGAACATTTTTTCTTTGCAGGAGGTGAGGCTGCCGTGTCTGTGGAGGAAGTTTTGATGTTCGCAACTGGACTGAATTCACTTCCCCCATCTGAATTGGAACCATCACCAAGAATAGAGTTCCTGGATGACTCTCCATTCCCAATGGCAAATACATGTTGTGAGGGACCGGCGTGGTCGCCCCACGTATCTGGGATACGGCCAACCAGATTCAGAGAGTGTGGTCAAAAACGAGGGCAATTGTCTCAGGACAAGAAAAGTGAATCTTTATTTTCTCTCTTGTACTGGCCTCCCATCAAGCCAGCACCACCTTCAGCCCCCAAACACCAAATGAGCCAGCCCTTAAATAGGGAAATGAAGTGGACCAATCAAGGCCGTATGGGCCAGACCATTAGTTGGGGGAACACTCATATATATATATATATATATATTAGAGCTGTCAAGCGATTAAAATATTTAATCGTGATTAATCGCATTAATGTCATAGTTAACTCACGATTAATCACAAATTATTTTTCTATGCTAAATATCCCTTGATTATTTTGTCCCATAATTCTTCTCATTTTAATTCTCTTATCAACATGGTGAAGTGCATCGGCTTGCCTTGTGCAAAAGATTTTTTATTGATAACATTGGCATATACTGATCAAAACAGGACGATACAAAAAGAGCCTATAGTGCAATTAAACGACTGCTTTGAACAAATGTAATTTGAACATAGCAGTCAGGCTACTGCTTCTTCGTTTTGATAAATAAAAAATAAAAATAATAATAATTTTTTCAAGAAAATAATTGCGTCAATCGTGCGATAAAAATTTTAACGCCGTTAAAATTGGTTTGTGTTAACGCCGTTAATAACACGTTGAACTGACAGCTCTAATATATATATATATATATATATATATATATACACACATATACACACAATATAATAATAATTTCTCTAATGCAAGACTGAGAAGGGGAAGGATTTCACCTTCTCACACATGTTCAAACACATTGAAATTACCACTCCTAGACATGTACACTGTGTTTAAGACAAAAAAAAAAGGGACATTGGACTTCAAAATTCTCCAGGATTTGGATGTTTTTAAGCCATGAGATGACCCCTAGGGACGCTGAAAAGGTGGTTCTTTGTTGTCATTAAAGGTTAAGAATCTTTATAATGTAAAGATATGAGTGTTTTTCTCTCAGTTAACATTTTAGCCATTCTATTTCAGACAAAATAAACAAGGCCAAGAAGTTTTGTTTTAATACTTAAAATGTAATAAATATGCATTACTTTGCTATTATTTAATTCATTTATTTCATCAAAACACTGGGTGACATTCAGACAGACGGCAGTGTTCCACAGCTACAAATCAGATTTCAGGGCATATTAAAAAACATCTTAAACACTCTAAAAACAATAGCAGGAAGAAAAGAAAAGGGTTAGGGTTAGGAAGAGAAGAGGCAAACCCATTCACCTTTTGCGCTGAATTCACCCTTGCCCTCCCACGCCTCCTCCGATCACTCCTGCGGATGTTACACCTGCCCTAGCAAGGGAAGATCCGAGTCACCAGGCTCCATCTTCTCCTTCCCCCTCCTCTTCCTCACTACTCAGTTCTTCTTATCACCAGCCCCGCATACACCCCTACACGAATCGCAAAGCCACTATGTGGTCCCTCCCGATTAGAAAATCCATAATCATCATGGGCGATTCGAATTCAGCCCGTATCCCAAAAGTAAAACTGGACTAGATACAATGTTTCCCAGGAGCTAGGCTCAGACACATGACAGCCGTCCTACTTAGACACACGTCTCCCAGACCGGACACCAAACTCATTGTTTTATCGGTTGGCATAAACAACCCTCATTAATTTCTCACGTAATTTATCTGCACCACATCAGACCCTATTAACACGCCTTAATTCATTCATCACTATAAAATACACACTTTTCGAAATACACCATTCTGAATTTCACACAACTCATGACGACATACATTGGACAGCAGACACTGCATCACACGCACTTCAACATTGGCTGTGGGAAAAAGAGTTTCCTCGACGCACATGGTTGTTGTTAAAAAGCATATTTTTACTTAACACATAGCACAACCGTCGAGTCACTTGCACAACTCAAGCCTCCCTCAATTCTAAGGCTACGTTTACACGATGACTGTCTGAACAGAAGACGCAAAAGTGGCGTTGAGTCTTCACTTTTTATTCCGCGTTTAGAGGAGAGGAAATCTGCGTGCATACGGTGACGCAAAAGTGTCTGAGCCATGTCTGAACGCATGCGTAGAATCTTCCTTCTCTTATCCGTGTCGCCAAAAACCAAAAAGATCCTTCTCTGTTCAGTAATACTATCTGTAAATATCCTGTACATTTCGTGGAAATACTCCTGTATGCTTGTTAGAGCTGCCAGAGCAGCTTGAAGGTCCGATGCATGGAAATAATCTGACATGTTTGTTGTACTGGCACATGTATGTGACGTAAACGCGTACGCGACGTGAGCAGATCTGAGCAGTGTTTTGCGTCTTGGCCGTTTAGACGGAAACGCTAAGGCGGAGCGTATTCAACTTTTTCACCCTGGAGGGTGGTTTCAGATTTATGCGTTTTCATGCCCCAAAAACGCTGTCACCGTCTAAACGAAAGGCACTTCCGATAAAATATTTTGTCGTTTTCACCCGCAAGCGTCCTTGTGTAAACGGGGCCTAAAACTCTGGCCTTCTTAAGGAGCACCAGAATGGGTGTGGCTCAATTAGCCTATTAGACTATTATGGCTAACAGCCAGACAGGAATATGTGCATCTTTTAAAACATGGTTTAAAACAGTGAAGATGCCATTCACATCTCCTTCCCCCTCTTTTAAGCTTGCAAACACGGTTCCAAGCGCAGTAGATAAAAAAAGGTAAAATATTGTGCAAGTAATTTGTGTTAAATAAACAGTTCAAAGAGTCTCTCTGGTGACCGCCAATCTTCATTCCAAGATCACTCCTTCTTGGCCAAACACTGCACTCTTCACAGTACACAGGCCCAGCTCTGAGACTTCCTCCATCCAGACCTCCAGACCACCTGCAAAATCCGCTCAGGCCTCTGCAGTTCCAGCAAATAACTTGGCCTCTGAGCACTTTCCCTGGGCTGCAGACTGGTCCTCCACGGGATGTCATCAGGAAGTCCTCAGCCATTACTGTCCTCCGCCACTGCTGTTCTGTTAAGGCTTGGCAATAGCTCCCCACATGGCTCACGTCAGCAACAAGGAGTTCCCGAGCTATTCCTCCTTCAGGCATTGGCCAACCCCACAGGACAGCAGTTCAACTCCACCAGTGATCTCCCCTCCCAGCAGGTCTCTTCGTCTACCTGCTCACCCTTCCCTGCGGCTTCCACCATGAAGCTCCTCAAACAATATTTTCCGAAATGTGGGTCCCCTCCACTCAGCTAGAGGAATCATCCCACCACTGCCACCAAATCTGAAAAAGAGTTTTCTCGACGCACAAGGTTGTTGTTAAAAAGCATATTTTTACTTTAAACACATAGCACAACCGTCGAGTCACTTGCACAACTCAAGCCTCCCTCCAGTCTAAAACCCTGGCCTTCTTAAGGAGCACCAGAATGGGTGTGGCTCAATTAGCCTATGAGCCACAGCTGCAGACTATTACGGCTAACAGCCAGACAGGAATATGTGCATCTTTTAAAACATGGTTTAAAACAATGAAGGTGCCATTCACATCTTCACAGGCTGGATCAGTTAAACTTCGGGCGGGGACTAAGTCCCAACAGGGACAACCCCCGTCCCCAGGAATCTAACATTCTGAACCTATCCACCATCTTCCATCTGTCAGAAACGGAAACTCAGCTGCTGGAGAGGGGCCTCAGTTTCATCCCCACCCCTCATATTTCAGATAAACTCAAATTCCGAAATGGGTCCCCTAATCGGACTGAGTGGTGCGGTTGGTCGCCAACGGTCTGGAAGTCTTCCCAGAGCTCCAGAGCAGCGGGACAACGTCGCGTCTGAGGCCGAAACGGGTGCCCTAATCGGACTGAGTGGTGCGGTTGGAGAATACACTAAGCCCCACCCCTTTAGTCATGTGCTGCTTCAGAAATTGTAAATGGGCCATTCAAATTGGTTTCACATCTTTTGTGGAAGGACCAGTCAAACTGGTTTCACTTGAAGAAATTATCCAAAAATGCATTGCAGTTCCACAGTTGCTCTGTGTGTGAATGAATGCATCCATTTATGTACATGTAGCAGGGTTAATGCTTCCCACTTGCCATTGCCAGCGAGATCCTTGCGCTGGCTGTGGTAGTGGGAGCCTTGGTTGGAGTGCTAGAGCTCCCCCTAGCGGAATGCGGGGGTTGTATTGTACGTTGCTGCCTCCTCTCCTCAGTCTATGTATACCCCGGCTGTGAGAGGTAGGTAGTCAGAGCAGTTAAATATGAATCCACACTTTGGCGATGTATTACGGGAGTCTAATTGTACATAATCCTGTATTAATACTTGGTTGCTTGTACATATATATATTGTGTTCCTTGGAATCGGTTATTACATTTAAATGGACTTTAGGCTTAGGATCGCTAGCTTGGCTACCATGTGCTTTGGTCGTAGCTACTTAGCTAGCGTGGACTTCGCCAAGAATGTGTAGGCTACTTCAGCTTGTCTTTCTCCCATGTTAGGCTGCCATTGTGAGGGTTCTCAACGAGCATTTTCCCATGTTAAATATTCCACCAGGTATGTCACCAAACGCCCATTCAAATATTAATTTGTTTAATGTGATATTTATTTCCATGTAAATGGCTAGTCTATGTATACCCCGGCTGTGAGAGGCTGCCATTGTGAGGGTTCTCAACGAGCATTTTCCCATGTTAAATATTCCACCAGAATAAACGGCTGGCTGCCAATGGTTCCATCGTGGTCTCAATCACAACGCAACGAGAGAGTACGCAACCGCTACATACAGACACAATTATTATCTTTTCCAGACCTTGGGGAATGTGTGATTGAAATGATGAATCAAAATGTGAAGTGCAAATGTTAATAAAATATCTTGAAAGTGTATCTCTGTCTTTGGAAAAAAAAGCCAATCTTGGAAAAAGTCTGCAAGTGTGTTGAAGTTTACCAAAATGAGAGAAACCTCAGCAGTCCTCTAGAATGAATACGATTTTTAATTGATATATCTCTAAAGATAAGAAACAGGATATCACCACAGAACCTCAATTTAAGTTACACAAGCTAGAACAAGTTGCAAAACAGCTACACAACAAAAACAAAAATCAGCACTAAAAAACACATATGAAACATTTCACCAAAATGGGTCATTTCACGCTTTTGGAGTCCTCATCCCTATCCTTTAAAGAGCCATCAGCACAAACAAACACACAGATGAAACATTTCACCAAACAGGGACACGTCATATGTGTCTCTGAAGGCAGATGCCCTGTAAGCTTTAGGAGTCACCCGCCGCCCCACCACCCCCCAAAGGTCAAAGGCCACGCATCATATTCAGAAAGTTTATCCATACATGCCAAGAATTGATCCACTAAAAAACATATGAAACATCTCACCAAACGGGTCATGGTACGATTTTGGAGTCCTCATCCCAGGTAGTCAGAAACTGCTTTCTTCTGAGGGTCATCCAGGCGGTTAGCTGCTGTCTCAAATACCCTCCGTACAACCTGGCTGCTCACCTGGGGGACGTTGCACTTTTGCTGGAGCTTTATCAGATCACCAGCTGCATTGTAAATTGGCTTACCGCGGGAGGACACAAAGAAAAAATCATCTCCATCCTTCTCATCCTGCTCATCTCGCTTACGTTTCCTTTCGCCAGCAAGGAGCTGTGGCCGCACTTTGTTGTAATATTTCTCAAACCACGCCTCCTCCTTCTTGGACAGGACAATTGAGACCACAAAATGTGCAGCCGTCTTGTGGTCCTTTACAAAAACGATTGAATCATCATCTGCGTGTTTCCGTTCAAGCCATTCCTTGACCTGTAACAAAAAGAGGATATGCCATTGATTAGGAAATGTAAGGCTAAAATGTCAGGGTAAATTTATCAATAGAGCACATAAGAGCACAATAGAGCAGTAACACTCACCTTCATGCTCTGCACCACACATGGCCGTTGGCAGTGTCTTAGTATGACAATTGCCTCAAGATAGTATAGCACAAATATGCACTCAGTCATACTCAGGGAGGAAGAAGAACTGTCATCAAGTTGATTCATGATTTTCACTAAGTCACCTTCACCTTTATCAAGAACAGCCAAGCATTCACGAGGTGTGGGTTGACTTTTGTCAAACAACAAGGCATGCCTCTTTTGCACAATTTCTTTGCTCGCTTGCTTAGAGAGGACACTCTGTGAAGAAGTTAAAAAACTCAAATATAACGTGCACTGCTTGTAGAGCTCCCTGTCATCCTGTCTCAAGCCGGTCCTTGTCAAGTGGAACTCCAAGAACCTTTTCAAGCACTTGATGTAATTTCCTGATGTTTGTGCCTTATACCCTGCCTTAGCCTGTTGACCCAGGAAGTCTCTGAGCTTCTCTCTGTCATTGACAAACTTCAAAGATGGTTCCGTAGGATCAGCAAAATACAGGTACCGGGAAACAGTGTCGGTGAAATAAAAGAAAGAAACGGTGATGAGACGATTTGCTTCAGGACTGCATAACTAAAAGCCCGTCCATTCTTCAGGAGGTCACACACATCTTTCTTGGCCTTTTCAACCACCTCTAGGATCTGTGGTGGTGTCTTATCCTTCATGCAGACTCTGCGCAGGTGACAGGATAGAGACTCTTGGGTCCTCAAACAAACTGGACAGAGTAGATAGTGTCTATGTGCAGCTGCAGATTTCCTGGTAATAGAAAAGAAATACGTTCATTCAGAAGTCATCACAACAAAACATTTAAAACATGGTAATACTTCATGAGCAATTACACTATATATATATATAATATATATATATATATATATATATATATATATATATATATATATATATAAACAGAGGCATTAAATATGACTTACTTTTCCCCAGCCATTTCTTAAGATGAGACAGTGAGTGAAGATGAATCTCTGGAAGAATTACGGCTGTTCAGAAGAATGACAAATTAGAACAATAACCTTTAAGAATGTAAGCTTTAGCTCTCTAGGCAGAATGGTCAAATCAAATTTAGCAAATTAAGAATGTAAGCTTTAGTTCTCTAGGCAGAATGGTCAAATCAAATATAGCAAATTAAAAAGGCTTTTTGAAGAGAAAACCCTTCTTGACTAAATAGCAATTAAAATTGCTTTTAAAGGCTATTGCCAAGGAATAACAGCGCTTTAGAAGTAGAAGGTAGCAATTAGAATTGCTTTTGATTCAATGGATGGCCAAGGAATATGCTCTTCGGAAGTTCAGTAGATTTCAGCTGGTAGATTTCTGTGGGAAGTGGCAGGAACCTTCTTGCTTCAGAAATTTCTGAGAGTGAATTCTTTCAAAATCAGTCCAGTATTTCTGATGCCAAAGTCTTTGCTCATTGGTTAACAGAGCCCCAGTGCAGTGAAGCCCCACCCCTTTATTCATGTGCTGCTTTAGAAATTGTAAATGGCCCATTCAAATTGGTTTCACATCTTTTGGGGAAGGGCCATTCAAACTGGTTTCACTTGAAGAAATTATGCAAAACTGCATTGCAGTTCCACAGTTGCTCTGTGTTTGAATGAAATGCATCCATTTATGTACAGACACAATTATTATCTTTTCCAGACCTTGGGGAATGTGTGATTGAAATGATGAATCAAATGTGGAGAAAAAGCCAATCTTGGAAAAAGTCTGCAAGTTTGCTGAAGTTTAACCAAAATGAGAGACACATCTTCAAAAACACAGGTAAGAACACGCCCCTTTCAGCTTGCAACAATAGCTTGTGGGGGGAGGAGCTTTATGCAACAGGCATTATAAATACTGGAATTTCATGGTGAAGAATCTTAAATGCATCAAAGGTAAGCCTTTCTTTTATTTTTATCAAAATATGTTGATATGATCTGTAGATATAGAATACACTCAGCTCTTCATGATCTACAAAAAAGTAATATCTGAATTATTTTCTCTCTTCACATACTGAAAATTGTATAGGGGTATTACTTTATTATTTTGTAATATTTGATATAGTACCATTCTCCTTTTTACATTCCATGCTTTGTAATGCCTTGTATGTAATGCCCTGCTAAGTAATGCCTTTTTTTTCTAATTCAAGTAAAACAGCAAACAGGCACTACTTGCTCTGTCCACGCTGTCTCAAAACACAAGCAAGCCTGTCTGTCCATTTGCGGAGGGTATGCTTGAAGGATGGCTCTGATGCCGATGTTAATGCCATTGTTGACAAAGCAAAGCACGATGCAGACCAATTTTTGATTTTGCTTAAATTGTGAAATATATCATATGAATCTGCATGAAAACTATTTGGGGAGATGTTAGGAACCCAGCCTCACAATCTCTGATGTTTTTTTCTATTTTTAAACATTATTTTTAGGTGTTCACCACAGGTGCTGATGCGTCAGCATATGTGCGAAAGTCCTCCATGACATACCCTCCCGATCCCCGACGGTCAGTCCGACGACCATGCACTATTTTCGGACACCTTCTGAGGACATCCTGCCCACTCTGGAGGATGGAAACAAGGGCCTAGAAGAAGAATAAAACATTTTCACCGTTTTTGAGACTAAGTCCATCCACATTTAGGCACAGAATGGAAATAAAAACGTTTTTGGCCGTTTTTTTTACTAAGCCCATTTGGACTTGGCTCAGAAGCAGAATAAAAACATTGTAACTGTTTTTTGAGTATATCCTTGTGGACTTAGACTCAGAATTGGAATAAAAAACGTTTTTGCCCATTTTTTTAGTGTCCAGCTCCAGTTAAAGTATCGCAGAGAGTAGCCTTGTAGTGCTGTGTAAGTGAGAGATCTTTTTGTCAGTCTTAACGACCCTGTCATTCACAAAAAACACTTATTTCGGGAGAGGTAAGCTCTAGAGATGCGCGGATGGGCTATTATTTCATCCGCAACCGCATCACAAAACGCTTGATCCGCCCGCCATCCATCTGCAACAATTTTTTTGACTTTTTCAAAAAAATTGTGCGGTTTACAAAACCGCACCCGCCCGCCATCCGCCTGTTGTTTTTAGGTATATGCGCTGCTGACGCGAGGCTAGAAAGTTCTTGCCTGTTCTTGAAAGGAGACTGATCCAATGCCGCAAAGATATTTAAAGGATAAAGTCCCTAGTATGAAAGCCTATTGGCTATGTTGTAGCCTATCCCCAGAATATTATCAGTGAAGTGACGTCTGTCTCCGATCGATGCACAGGGAGAAACTTTAAAATAGCCAAGCACATCGGCAAACCTGACCTTACCATAGGCTAGTAGGCCTACACTTTTTTATCATTGTAATAAAACGCAATTTGGTACACCATTTTAATATGGTAATATAGCCTACTGTGTTTGTTTTTTTTTGCAAAATGAAAGATAGCCTTTTAAGGAAACGCCGACTCGAGCCTATTAATTCCGAAATTTCACCACATTGAAGGCTATATAGGCTACTGTAACAAGCCCAACACTTGCCTGCTTGCCTTGCAAATCAAAGTTTTCCGACTATCTTTCTAACCTTCTTTCTTAGGTGTTGATGTTACTGAGCTAGAAGTTTAACTTGTTCTGCACATCTCGCGCTGCCGATGCCTGATGTCACTTCTGAGTCAAATCACTCCATCATCTCTTTGAAATTCCATATTCCACGAGTGGTAGGCTACAATGACTGGCTGTTTTAAAATATAACTTATACGAAACAAAATAACCCAGGCAGTTTCATCTACGAGACGTTAAAGCTTCTTCCAATACTGACAGCTGTCTCATAACTTGCAGGTCTGTGGAGACGCGACATGGGACGGATCGTCACTTAATTTAAACTTTTTTGCTTCCGTTAATGTGTGTGTGTGTGTGTGTGTGTGTGTGTGTGTGTGATAGAGACAGAGGCAGAGGCCAATTTACTGCCTGATGAGAATTGGATTATTTCAAAATGTGCTTGGAAGTAGGTAACGACATTTAACAATGTGTATATATTTTTGAATTTCGTTGGTTGAAACCGCCAACCGCCCGAATTTAATTAAAATATTATTTTTTGTCACATCACCCGCCCGATCCGCGGTTTAACCGCGGAGTCCGCGGTTGCAACCGCCAACCGCGCATCTCTAATATGTACACAGAGCACAGGAGAACAGTACTAGTGATGATGATGATGATGATGAAGAGCGGTTCAGCAGCTCATCATGTCTGGTTCTCCCTCAGATGCCTGTGACCTCACACTGGACCCCAACACGGCCGGCAGACTCCTCTCTCTGTCTGAGGACAACAGGAAGGTGACGTGGGTTGGAGAGGACCAGTCGTATCCGGATCACCCAGACAGATTTGACTACTGGGAGCAGGTGTTGGGTAGAGAGGCTCTGACTGGCCGCTGTTACTGGGAGGTAGAGTGGGAAGGAGGGGTTGTTATAGGAGTGACATACAGAGGAATCACAAGGAGAGGAGGGGGTGGTGACAGCGGGCTTGGACTGAACAACAAGTCCTGGAGTCTTTATTGTCTTGATGGTGGTTACTCTGCCTGGTACAACGGTACAGAGACAGTCCTCCCTCTCCGCCCTGCTGGCTCCACCAGAGTAGGAGTGTATCTGGACCGGCCTGCTGGCTCTCTGTCCTTCTACAGAGTGTCCCCAGGTGGAGGAGGGTCCTCAGACACACTGACACACCTCCACACCTCCTGGTCCTCCTTCACCCAGGAGGACCTCCTCCCGGGGGTCTGGGTAGGGGGGGGGGGGGGGGTCCTCAGCCTCTCTGTGTCGGTTGTAGAAAACAAAACGGGCGCGGGACACCTCGCCCCTTACTAACTAGGGTTAGTGGTGGTGTAGTGGTGGTGGTGTAAGGGTTAGTGGTGGTGTAGTGGTGGTGGTGTAAGGGTTAGTGGTGGTGTAGTGGTGGTGGTGCGAGGGTTAGTGGTGGTGTAGTGGTGGTGGTATAAGGGTTAGTGGTGGTGTAGTGGTGGTGGTGTAAGGGTTAGTGGTGGTGTAATGGTGGTGGTGTAAGGGTTAGTGGTGGTGTAATGGTGGTGGTGTAAGGGTTAGTGGTGGTGTAGTGGTGGTGGTATAAGGGTTAGTGGTGGTGTAGTGGTGGTGGTATAAGGTTAGTGGTGGTGTAGTGGTGGTGGTGTAAGGGTTAGTGGTGGTGTAATGGTGGTGGTGTAAGGGTTAGTGGTGGTGTAATGGTGGTGGTGTAAGGGTTAGTGGTGGTGTAGTGGTGGTGGTATAAGGGTTAGTGGTGGTGTAGTGGTGGTGGTGTAAGGGTTAGTGGTGGTGTAGTGGTGGTGGTGTAAGGGTTAGTGGTGGTGGTGTAAGGGTTAGTGGTGGTGTAGTGGTGGTGGTGTAAGGGTTAGTGGTGGTGTAGTGGTGGTGGTGGTGTAAGGGTTAGTGGTGGTGTAGTGGTGGTGGTATAAGGGTTAGTGGTGGTGTAGTGGTGGTGGTGCGAGGGTTAGTGGTGGTGTAATGGTGGTGGTGTAAGGGTTAGTGGTGGTGTAGTGGTGGTGGTGTAAGGGTAGATGGTGGTGTAGTGGTGGTGGTATAAGGGTTAGTGGTGGTGTAGTGGTGGTGGTGTAAGGGTTAGTGTGGTGTAATGGTGGTGGTGTAAGGGTTAGTGGTGGTGTAATGGTGGTGGTGTAAGGGTTAGTGGGTGGTGTAGTGGTGGTGGTGTAAGGGTTAGTGGTGGTGTAGGTGGTGGTGGTGTAAGGGTTAGTGGTGGTGTAGTGGTGGTGGTGTAAGGTTAGTGGTGGTGTAATGGTGGGTGGTGTAAGGGTTAGTGGTGGTGTAATGGTGGTGGTGTAAGGGTTAGTGGTGGTGTAGTGGTGGTGGTATAAGGGTTAGTGGTGGTGTAGTGGTGGTGGTGTAAGGGTTAGTGGTGGTGTAGTGGTGGTGGTGCGAGGGCTGTGATTGGTCCGCTCGCTAAAACCCGCCGCAGAACAGAAGCAGGTTCACGACTGCCTGGAAGCGTCTGCGGGGTCATCGCTGCATCGTTGGGTTGGTGGCACCACCACTAACCCTAGTGCACTAAACCTAAAGTGTACTAGTGTACTAAACCTCCCAGGGGTGGGGGTGGCAGCTAACCCTAACCCTAACCCTACATGGGACGGATGTAGGGTTTGGACTATTTCACGGTTTGAATTGTAATCCTGTACCTGATGAAGTCACCCACTGTGACGAAACGTTGTGCTACAATAACGATATCTATCCGTTTGAAATAAACTACGGAATTTATCGGACCACTTTGCATTTATTTTGCTTTGAACCTTTCATCATCGATTTATTTTATTTTATTTTTTACATTCTTACCGTGGAGGATGCCTGCCCCGAACCGTTATGACGATGGACACTGGTGCAACGCGGACGACGCCAGAACAGGCCCCGGAACATTCAACCACTGGTCAGTCAATCTTTTAGACGAGAACCTACCATGAGGCGTTCATACGCAGCAGTCGCGGACCCTTACGGTCGCGACTGGGGACCCCCCGTGACTCTTACCCGCGGGCGTGTGATAACTATACACGTCCCGCTAGGGGTCGGTCCCCTCACGGCCCAACCCGTTACCCTCCTCCTCTCATGTCTTACACCTACCGGCCCGCGCCTTCACCGCGCCGCGACGAACGCCACAGAGGCCTAGTTGATGAGCACGAGGTCTTCCACCATAACTCGTATGAACCTTGACTTCCCTAACTACGATTCACGGCCCCAACGCCGGGCGCCTCCCCGTCCTGATCCCAGACCCCGGACCCGACCTCGTCCCCCCAGACGTCCCGGACCGCATGAGGTCTCGAACGCACGTGCCAGGCCTTCGCACCTGCCACCCACATACGCTCGTCCCAGACCGCTTGAGGCCACGAACGCACGTGCTAGACCTTCGCGCCTGCCACCCACACACGCTGGGCCTCGTGTTCCTGACGTCTCGAGATCAGAAGACCCAGACTTCTCCCTTAAAAATAGACTGGTCTTTGCGGCTATCGAGGCGTCCCACCATCTCGCCAACGCCTCCGGTCCTGAGCCCCTCCCGAGCATCGCCAGGCTCATCGAGGTCTTGAGGACGTCTATCCGCCCTGCGGTTCCCAATGCTGAGGTCCTAGCGTGGATAGACGCCAACGCACGGAACTGGGGTCACACTTCGACCGTGTTGCTGCGGGACCACTACCAGGCCACGATCCTGAACAGGGTAGTGCTCTTACCGAACTCACGGACCCGTCGTGGCATAGGAACTTTGAGGTGGCGTCTTCCTGGGCCACCCGCCAGTACGGGCGCCACCTCCGTCCTGAGACCCTGGAGGACGTCCGCTCGAAGCTCCGACGGGAGCTTGACGCCCCGGTTCCTTCCGGGCTCTCCATGGACGGCTCCCTGCCTGCCTTCGGCGAGGCGCCTCTCTCCCCGCCTCCACCGGTCGTACCAGACCCCGGACCCCTGGACGGCGATGGACCGTTCGAGCGCTCCCCGTCCCGAGCCAGCTCCGTCTCTGTCTTCTCCTCCTCCCTGTCTATTCCCTTCTGCCCCACTCCCAGGCTCCCTAACTCCCCTCCCCTCCTTCCCTTCGCTCCGACCCTGCCCTCCCCCCCTCCTCCTTCTTCTCGACCTTCCACTGCAGGTTCGAGACCCCATCCGGCCGCACCGCTGGCGCAGAGGATGAAGGCGCGAGCCTCCACCCGGTCTCAACGCCGGATCCTCACCACGCTCATCCGGCCGTCTCCTCAGTCTCCCGCCACGACACCAGACGTTGGGTTTTCCCAGAATACTCTTCGTCATGATGTCTCCGCTCTCCTCCGGACGTCTCTTCAGTCTCCCGACACGACACCCGGCCCTGGGTTTGCCCAGACTACTCCTCGTCGAGACACCTCCGCTCTCCTCCGGACGTCTCTTCAGTCTCTTCAGTCTCCCGGCACGACACCCGGCTTTGGGTTTGCCCAGACTACTCCTCGTCGCGACGTCTCCGCTGCCCCCCCCGCCGTCGCCACCACCGACCCCCTTGGCTCGGCCAACGCCAGACTCGCACTCGAGTTTCCTGCCGATGGCGTCATCCCGGTCACGCCCACCCGGAGGCCCACGCGTCACGTCAACACCGCACACAAGGAAATAGAGTGGTCCCTCCGAGCCAGGGAGCGACACGTCATCATCGGTGACCTCTAACCTCTCCAGATTCCCCCCGTTCCAACACCCCGGTCTACAGGTAGATAGCTTCCCCGGTGCCACCTTCGCCCACGCCGCTGCCATTCTGGCCAAGACTACCGTCTCCCCTAACGTGCATAAAGTCGTTTTAGCCTTCGGCCTCAACGACAGGTCTCATCCGGCCGCGCAAACAGGCATTCGTAACCTGGTTAAGACTCTCAAAATGGCACGTGCGGCCTTCCCCCAGGCTAGCATCCTGGTACCGGTCGTTAATTTCTCTCGCTCCCTCCCACACAGGGAGCAAGAGAATCTCCGCCGACTCAACGACTATATCGAGTCCCGGTGCGAATCAGTCCCCGCCCTGGCTAGGAACTCCTTTGTCGTTGATCGGGACAGTGTCCACTGGTCTCGGCATACGGCTAGCCTCATCCTTGACCACTGGGTTGAGGCTTTAAACTGACCGCTCCCGCGTCTGAGAACACGCAACGGGGGAGCAAGTCCGTCATCAACCTCTCTAAGACTTTTGTTCTCACTGCGGCACAGTTCCTGGTCCTAGACAGGGGTCTCTCGTTTATCCCCTCGGCTGGAACAAATTCCCGTGGTGCTCTTGATCAGGTCCGCTCGGACCTTCAAGAGTACCATCGGAAACTCAAAATTGCAGTATATTTTGAAACCACCCACCCTACGTCCGGCCCCCCTTTACACCTAAATCCACGTGGGCTCCGCCCGCCCGTAAACTCCCTCCTGGTGTCGCGCGCTTGGTGGACTCGGACCTCGCTTTTCTTCGCGACTCGTTCCGCTTCCACCCGGCTCGTGACAACCTCGAGCCTGAGGAAGCTGAGGCTCTCCTCCAAATACGCAATAACCGCGACATTATCGTTAAGCCCGCCGACAAGGGCAGTGCTGTGGTTCTTATGGACCGTGAACAGTACCTTTGGGAAGGCTACCGGCAGCTCAACGATAGTACGTACTACGCTAAACTCGACCGCCCCATTTACGTCGATACCGTGCCCCTAGTTTCAACCATCATCAACACCTTGTGGCGTAAAAAATATATAACACACGTACAACGCAATTACCTCATCGGGGACGCCGAGCCCAGGCCCAGGCTCTTCTATATGTTGCCTAAAATCCACAAGGACCCTGCGGCCTGGAGTAGGCCATCCGAGATTCCTCCGGGACGTCCCATAGTCTCGGATTGCAGTTGTGAGACCTATAATACAGCAGAATATTTGGATCACTACTTGTACCCCCTCTCTATCAGGCACGCCAGTTATGTGAAGGACACATATGATTTCGTCCAAAAGGTCAGAGACACACACGTCCCCTCGCACTCCATCTTGTTCACGATGGACGTGGACAGTCTCTACACCAACATAGATATTGCCGGTGGCATGCGCGCCGTACAACATGCCTTCACACCTCTACCCTGATGTCACGCGGCCGGACGCGGAGCTCCTGAGTCTCCTAGAAATCAACCTAACGTGCAACGATTTCCTTTCAATGGCGAATTTTCCTCCAGGTTAAGGGCACGGCCATGGGGAAAAAGTTCGCCCCCTCATACGCCAACTTATTCATGGCGCAGTGGGAGACCTCAGCGCTCGCTGTCTGTCCCAAACAACCCCTCTGCTATTTACGCTACTTGGACGACATATGGGGAGTGTGGCCCCACTCGCTAGCGGATTTCAATCAATTTCTTTCCATACTCAATACACACGATCCGTCGATCACATTAAAGTCATGCACTAGCACGTTCTCTGTGGATTTTCTGGACACCACCACATTCAAAGGCCTCGATTTTGCAGAAAAGCTCAGGTTAAACGTTAAGGTTTACTTTAAACCCACGGACACACACGCCCTGCTACACGGCTCGAGTTTTCACCCCAAGCACACATACGCCGGCCTCTTAAAGTCACAGCTCCTGAGGTTCTCCAGGATATGCTCGAACCATTCAGACTTCATGGCCGCAGTTAAAATACTGTTTACCGCCCTCGCCGCCAGGGGATACTCGCGTTCCGCTCGTCGCTCCTCCCTCAAGACCTTTAAGGTCACCAGACCGCCCGTCGTGGGCCCGCGTCTACCTCTGATTATCACCCACTCATTGTCCTCCACGCTACTGACCCGGCAGGTCAGAACGCATTTCAAACGGCTACAAGATCAAACCGCGATACTACCCTCTCATGGCATCATCGCTGCCTACCGAAGGAACCGAAATCTGAAAGACATTTGGTCAGAGCCAAGTTAAGCCCGCTGACCCAACCTAGATCTACTAGGTCAACAGACTTCTACCGTTTCCGTCCCTGGGCTCGCAACCCAAGCAACGGTGACGTCTTTGCTACACAGAAACATTCTGGGGCCGGCCACCCGTAACTGCGTGTATCTGATTAGTTGTCGTACCTCTGATATGCAGTATGTGGGCGAGACCGGGAACACTCTCCTGACTAGATTTACACAACACAGATATAATGTGAGACGCAATAAAGCTACTCA
This sequence comes from Gadus chalcogrammus, assembly GCF_026213295.1. Classification (NCBI taxonomy): domain Eukaryota; kingdom Metazoa; phylum Chordata; class Actinopteri; order Gadiformes; family Gadidae; genus Gadus; species Gadus chalcogrammus. The sequence continues at coordinate 22,404,057 of NC_079423.1, forward strand.
CCTCCCTTTGGTGAACCACTTCATACTGCATGGCTGGCCTGCCCTCACGAGTACTGTTCTGGAGGCCAACCCCAACTGGTCTGTCGGCCAGCGCCGCAGAGCGGAGGCGATTTGGATCGCCAGACTGGGTTCCCTGCAACCTTTGGGTTTGAAATGTGGGGGTGGGTCGGGGATCTCGGGGTTTAGTTGATGATGGCCCGTGCACCCGCCGGTGCCGCCTTTGGCTGGCACCGGCTTTAATTTTGACCTAACCCCAGGGGGGTCCCCAGTGGGGTCCTCAGCGCCCTAGTGGGCCCTAGTGGGGTCCTCAGCGCCCTAGTGGGCCCTAGTGGGGTCCTCAGCGCCCTAGTGGGCCCTAGTCGGGTCCTCAGCGCCCTGGTGGGCCCTAGTGGGGTCCTCAGCGCCTAGTGGGCCCTAGTGGGGGGGTGGCGGCGGGACCCCGGTGGGGGGGCGGCAGGGGTCCTCAGCCTCTCTGTGTCGGGTGTAGAAAAACAAAAGGAACCTCCTCCCTCAGCGCCTGCCCGCCTGTAAACACACACACACACACACACACAACACACACACACACACACCCACACACACACACACACAACACACACACACACCCACACACTCTCTCTGCGGGGCCTCTGTGGGGGGGGGGGGGGGGGCAGGCTAAGTGTAGTAAAAAGAAAAGTGCAGCCCCCTCTGCCCCGCCGCGCACACAAACGAACACGCACACACACACGCACACGCGCACACACACACACACACACACACACGTTCACACACACATAAAAAAAACACACACACACACACACACATAGTCTGTCTCTCTCTCTCTCTCTCTCTCTCTCTCTCTCTCTCTCTCTCTCTCTCTCTCTCTCTCTCTCTCTCTCTCTCTCTCTCTCTCTCCTCTCTCTCTCTCTCTCTCTCTCTCTCTCTCTCTCTCCTCTCTCTCTCTCTCTCTCTCTCTCTCTTCTTTAAAGTATAGCATGATAAACCATGAAAAGGCTTTTAAGATCTCCCATAGTTAGATAAGCACATTTATTATTTGAAATGTATATAAAATACCTATTGATGGTCAACCTTTATATATTTTCAGACTTCACCAGTTTAAGTCTTAAGGGCTCTTATATCATCATTTTTGTCATAATCCTGATTTGCGACCTGATTTAAAGCACATGTTATGTTTTATTCATATTAACAAGATGCCTATTATGGGATAATGTTGCATGTTGTAAATTACTTTAAAAAAACTGAATCTTGATTTTTTGTGTTCTGTTGGGAACCAAGCGGTCGCAGAACATGTTCAGTTAGTAAAGATACGTGCTCACTGTTGATGATTTGTAAAGTCTGCTGCCTCTATTGTTTTAGTCCCCTCGTGTTAATTGTGTACATGTAAGGGATTATTTTTCTGTTTATTTGTTAATGAAGGCATAATTGCAACAAACACTCATTGGATCCAACTGAATGTTCTCGTGTGTTTAGCCGATGATTTCTCGTTGTATTAGTTAATAATGCTTCCATAAGTGCCTTAAGAAAAATTATTAAAGAACAACAAATGTTTTTCCGAGATTATTCTTGGACCTCCTCCCTGGGTTTTGGTTTGGGGGGGGTGGTTTTGGGGGGGGGGTACCCTCCACCTCCAGTGGAGGGTACCCCCCCCCATTGGTGCCCCCCCCTACATGGTGCCATCGCCTCAAATACTTTTATCTCGTTTTAAATCCTGCTGTTTCAAACACATGTCCGTTCTGTGGCCTACGGGAGACAGTTTTCCATATTTTTACTGAGTGCCCGAGACTCACTGTTTTTTTCTCTCTTTTAACTTTGGTTTTTAGTCTGTTGAATGTGTTTTTTTCTGAAAAAGTTTTTCTGTAGGTGGACTGGATACAAAAAAGTAATATTTTAAGTGGCAGCTAGTAAATTATCACTTAGGAGAGGACGATTCGAAAATGGCCGTGTACATCAACCGGAGAAATAATGTGGAGGGCAGAGCAGGGCACGAGGCCCCTCCTGTGTTCCTCTGTAACGTCAGAGCCAGAGTCTGGCTGGAGTATACGTTTTATAAGGCGTTTGGGATGTAGATGCAGATTTTAAACAGCGCCGGTGTTACAATAATATTATTTGCTTTGTTGAAAATGATGAGTTGCACTGCACAGGATTTTGTTGGATAAACCAACAATTTTTAAAGACTGAACAAATAGTACATTTCCTGATGTATGTACTCTCTTGGTTGATTGTAAAAAAAAGTGTTTTTGAAAAATCTAAATCAAATCTCTCTTTCTCTGTGTTTACGAATTGCAAACTGTAATTCGTCGGGCTGTGGCTGTGGTCACATGATGGAGGAGGAGACCGGAGTGGAGGAGGTCCTGGCCGACCCCCCCCCCCCCCCCTCCTGGGGGCGCCCCTCTCCGTCCAGGAGTGCTTCGCCCTGCAGGGTTCGGGGCTTTGAGTGTCTCTGCGTCCGCCCCCTACATGAGAGGGGTCAATGCTATTGCTTATTAGCCACCGGCTAAAGGGCTGATTATGGTTCCACATCGACGCAACGATGAACCCGCAGACGCTTCCAGGCAGTCGTGAACCTGCTTCGTTCTGCGGCGGCTTTTAGTGAGCGGACCAATCACAGCCCTCGCTGCGGCGCGCCTCGAGCGGAGGGTTTAACGTATCAGGAGGCCGCGTCAGGCCTGCTGTGGACGCAAGGAGGGTCCGCGAGGACGTGAGGGGTCCGTAGACCCTCTGGCTGCGTCGACGTGGGACCACGATCAAGCCCTAACAGATTCCTTGGTTGGTCCCCCCCCCCCAGACCACGGGCTGGGGTCCCGGCGCGGGGGAGTGGCGGCGGGCCGGCGCCCAACACCAGCGAGCTCTGCTGTGGTCCGAGTCCCACCGCATCCCCCGGAACCCCCACCACCTGGAGAGGGTCCCGGGCGGCAGCTCAGGTCTGTGCACACACACACACACACTACAACATGTTTGCACACACAAACACACACACACAAATGCTTGAAAAAGACACCCAGATGCCACACACAAAACACAGACACACAATCACTCACTCACTCACTTCACTCTAAAGCGCTAGTCTTGACACACACACACACACATGCACTTACACTGCACACACACACACACACACACACACTAAAGCGTACTCTTAAGACACACAACACAGCAACACACACACACAACACACACACACAACACACACACACACTCACGCACTAAAGCGTACTCTGACACACACACACACACACACACACACACCACACACACAACATCACTACAAACTCACTAAGCTACGTCGTGGAACACACACACACACACACTGGCACACACACACACACCACAAAAACCGTACTCTTGACACACACACACACAAACACACACACACACACACCTACACACACACAGTACACCACACACACACACTAAGAGCGTACTCTTGACACACACACACAACACAACACCACACAACCACCACACACACACACACACACACCAAGACACACACACCACACACACACACAATGCTGTGTGGTGTGGTGTGAAGAAGATGATTTCATACATTCCCCCCCCCCTTATGGGATGTTAAAGCGAGCCTTTAAAACGGAGCCGGAAACTAAAAGGCACTCTCATTAAATGTCCTTACAGCACACACATCATAAACACATGCTCTAACGTAC